>NW_024412402.1:9492970-9531600 GCF_014898765.1 Herpailurus yagouaroundi | reverse complement strand
AATATATATTATATTATTATATATAATATATATTATATATATTATATATAATATATATACTATATTAATATTATATATTATATATAAAGTATATATATTATATATAATATATAAAATATATATTATTATATATTTATTATATATACAATAAATACTATATTATTATATGACAATAATAAATACTATTATAAGCATCTGTGCATGTATACTAACAAAGGTTAATGATAAAAATAATGTACCTAGATTGAAGAGGAAGCTACTCAGAGTAGTTAAAAGCATGGCCTCTGGAGCCAAAAACTAAGCTCTGAGTTCAAATCCAAGCCCTATTACTATCTATGCGACCCTCTGGCAAGTTACTTACCCTAACAAAATGGGGATATCGAGAGTCTACCTCTCACAGAGCTGTTATGTATATTATGAGTTAACATATGTAAAACACATAGAACAGTCTCTGGCATATAGGAAGAACTTAATGTTAGTTATCTCATTTGGATGGTAGAACGTCCTCCTTCAGAGAAGCGAAAATATATGCATATGAATTTTCCACCACAAGGCGTGGTGGAATTCAGTGATTTTAATGGAGAGAAGCAGATGATAAGTGTCTTGTGAAATCCTCTCAACAGTCAGACACAGAGCTAAAAATTAAGATGGGTCCTCAGCCCAAATGTCTTCCTTTCAGAATATATTATACTCGAGGCAAGGCAAAAGGAAACAAAACAAAAACTGTTGAATGAAGGGGTTGGCTCTCCTGAAGTGGGGGTAGAGGTTATAAAATCTAAAATCTTTTACTCCGAATCGGACACTAACACTAACCAATATAGAATGGATGAGATCAGACATAAGCAGCAATATTTATCCCAGGCTTCAATTGCGAATGTACTGTTTATGAGACTAGAATTCTTCCTTGATTCAACAAAATTCAAGAAATCTACTGAGCAGCACAGTGTGCTAGGCACCATGCTAAACCCTGGGAATATAAAGATGCCCAGTTCCTGCCCCAAGAAACTCGCAATCCAAGAGTCTGCCAGGTGAACAAAAGGAGCAAAGAAATTCTGGCCAGAATAAACAGTATGTGCAAAGGCCAAAGAATAAGAGAGCATTCAGCTGAGAAGTGGTCCAGAAAGTTGCAGGCAGTGGATGCAGGAGTCTAACGTTCAGGGGTGTAGTCTGGGCAAGGGGTACAGATCAAGGTCACGACCATAAAGACAGTAGCGGAAGCCCTAGATATAGAAGAAATAATCTAGAACAGCAGTTTGCAAAACATAGTCCACAGTCCCCAAAACCTTTGAGGGCCTGGTCTATGAAGCAAAAACGAATTTCAGAGTAACACTAAAATTACTTGCCTTTGTCAATCTCATCCCCTCATGAGTCTACAATGGATTTTCCTGACCTAGGCTACACAACACATGATAGTATCATCACTGATGGCTAATGGAATATATGCTTCTGTATTCTTATGTTTTCTAACATGTCTTAAAATAGTAGGTTGAAGGCATAATTTAAGCTCTCAATTTTTTTTCCCTTCTCAGTACTTCTGTTGTGCTTTTATAGCTATCTTTATACTTGCTATAATCTTTATAATCTCATTATTGTCCAATAAATAATCACTGTAAAATTTCCAAGTTCTCCAGGCATCTAGGTAGAAACAAGAACTTATCATTTTGTTTACAATAATTTCTTTTAATTTTTAAAAAATTTCTCATTAGGGGCGCCTGGGTGGCGCAGTCGGTTGAGCGTCCGACTTCAGCCAGGTCACGATCTCGCGGCCCGTGAGTTCGAGCCCCGCGTCAGGCTCTGGGCTGATGGCTCAGAACCTGGAGCCTGTTTCCGATTCTGTGTCTCCCTCTCTCTCTGCCCCTCCCCCGTTCATGCTCTGTCTCTCTCTGTCCCAAAAATAAATAAATGTTGAAAAAAAAAATTAAAAAAAAAAATTTCTCATTAAATGAAAAAAAATTTTCTTAATGTTTATTTTTGAGAGAGAGAGAGAGCATGTATGCGACTGGGAGAGGGGCAGAGAGAGCGAGGGAAACACAGAATCTGAAGCAGACTCCAGGCTCTGAGCTGTCAGCACAGAGCCAATGCAGGTCTCGAACCCACAAACCACGAGATCGTGACCTGAGCTGAAGTCAGACACTTAACTGACTCAGCCACCCAGATGTCCTGAAAATGTTCTCATTTTTAAGTTCTATCTAAAATGTATTACTTTACAATTTAACTTTTTCTAAAATAAACGGAAATTTATCTGTACTTTCCTCTTACATTGAAAAATGAATCACTGGCTCAAAAAAGGGAGACGAGAAGACTCATTTTCTCAACCCATAGCTGCAATGTATACATCTCACAGATCCTAAAAAGGATGCAGTGACCTACAGTTTTCTGACTCATGGAAAGAATCTACTCCAAAGAAATTGGGCAAAATTATAAATAAGAAACCAAAGTACGACAAAAGCCATCTTTCCCTTGACTTTATAGACGCTCACAATTTACTTTACTGTATCTTAAGCCACAGAACATTTTCTAATTATATTGTGCCAGTTAAGTTATAGTGACATTTTGAGATCATTCAGACTTTAAAGAAAAAGGAACTATTTTAAAAGCAGATGTGATGAAGTCTTTAAAATTCATAAAAATCTCATTAAAGGCTTTCAAACCAGAAATGAAAAAGCCACTGAAGCATCTAAGCCAGGGAAACTACTGTACTGCATTAACCAGAGAAGCACAGCCTTGTCCAGCTGACATTGCTACATGCCTGCTGGATGAAAAGTCAGCAAAATAAACGATGGCAATGTCACTTTTTGATGATACAGTAACTCATCAAATTAAAGATTCTGCTGCAAATTTGAAGACTTAGTTAAGATCTCATCTGAAGAATTGTAATTTTGCTTTACAAACCGACAAATCTACAGACGCAATTAGACTTGCTATTTTTTTATTCGTCTAGTACGGGCCAACTAAGCATCAAAGATAATGTTGTATGTGAATTCTTGGCAACAAACATAAGTTATGCTCCCATAATCTAAGCTGAATGACTTTTTATTTTCATGGTTTAAGCTTTACTTAACGATGTTGTGATGAAGCCATAGAGTGTAATAATTTTATTAAATCTCAACCTCTAAAAATAAACATTTCTAAAATACTGTTTGATAAAATGCTACAGACCAAAGTATATGGCTGTCTCATGGAAAAGCACTCGTGAGACCATTTGACTTGTGAGTTGAACTAGCCTCTTTTTTCATGAAATACCATTTTTACTTACAAGAACCACTGAGAGACAAACGATGGTTATTTGAACTTGAGTGTCTGGCAGACATGTCCTTGAAAATGAGTGGCGTACTCCTGCTATTTCAAAGGAAACAACTGACAATATTTATCACCGACAACCAATTTTGAGCTTTCGGGCAAAAATTAGTACTTTGGAAAATGTGTACCAGCCACTGGGAGCTTGTGAGATTCCCACTAGGTAAAGACTATTCTGACGAAATCGATGGTGACATCAACAAATGAGGTTCTTCATATGCTATACGGTAAACTGTGCCAACACTTAGAAGGTCTGAATAATTCTAAACCAATAGTTTCCAAATTATCAATGCACTGTGCTACCAAATCAACTATGGAACCCACTCAGAACCTCAGAGCTGGCATAAAAATTATTCGAAGCTGAAGACATCTGAGGTTCAACAGATGCAGAAAAAAAAAATCTTCTGGGAGCTTCCCTTATCTTCCTAAAAGCAGCAACTTCTGGGAAATAAGGATGTCATAAATTCTTCTTCAGAGCAGACTTACTCCCAGGAGAGAGAACATGAATAAAAACTACCCTAAATCCCTTCTCCAAGAGAGTTTTATGGCCCTGAAGAAGAAAGAAACCACTCATACCTACAAATATTATCACGAACTTTTGTTATCATAAGCTTAAGTTTGTTTTCCTGAAAAGCCACTTATCTTTCCAAAAAGTCCCATAAGTGTCTTTTCTCCCCACCTTCCTAAGAAGTCCCTTGTTTTCCCGTAAGTACCTCTCTCCCTGTCCCCCTCACCTATTAAGATGGTAGATAAGCCCGAACTCTAACCACCCTTTTCAGCTACTCATCACTGAGCTCTTCCACATGTGTATGCATGTTGTACTTATGGGTTGTTTTCTTACTCCTGTTAATCTCTATCAATTAAATGGGCCTCAGACATTAAACCCAACAGGGTAGAAGGAAGGGTTTGTCCTCCCCTACACAACACAGTTAAAAATTCCATTCAAAGTGCAACTTAAGCCAACAGATTCAACTAACCTTTAAGATACCAGTCAAGTTTTGGGGTACTATCAAAAATATCCACAATTATCTTTAAAAAAGGCTATTAAAACACCCTTCCCTTTTCCAACTATCTGTGTATCACCAGATTTTCTTCACATATTTCAATCAAAACAACATACTGCAGGGGCGCCTGGAGAACTCTTGTCAGTTAAGGTCGGACCCTGGATCTGGGCTCAGGTCATGATCTCACAGTTTGTGAGATCGAGCCCTGAGACAGGCTCCATGCTGACAATGTGGAGCCTGCTTGCAATTCTCTCTCTCTCTGCCCTTCCCCCCCTCAAAATAAATAACAACTAAACTTAAAAAAAAAAAAAAAAAAACACAACATACTGCAAAAGATTAAATGTAGAAGTAGATAGGAGAATTAAGCTTCTTCCACTAAAGAGACTTACAAGAATGTAAACAACTGTAATTCTTCTAATTAAATGTACTTTTGCTTTGGGTTAAGATTTCTTCAGACACAAAATGCATGAGCCACGAAAGAAAAAACCTAGTAAACTGGAAAACTGGATTTCATCAAAACTTAAATTTCTGCATTTCAAGAGACACTGTTATAAAATGCAAAGGCAAATCACAGAATAGGAGAAAATATCTGCAAAACACACATCTGATAATGAACTAGCATCTAATGGGGCACCTGGGTGGCTCTGTTGGTTAAACATCTGACTTCAGTCCAGGTCATGGTCTCACAGAAGAGATTCACCAGTTACAGCTAAATAAATTTAACAGAGACCACAGCTGCTGCACATCAAACAAGGGTATGATGTTTAAGTCTAGCTAAGGAAATAGCTCAATAAGACAAATGTTGTTTTTTTTTTTTTTTTTAAATCAAGACTTTTTGGGGAATGCAAGCTGGTGCAGCCACTCTGGAAAACAGTATGGAGGTTCCTCAAAAAACTAACAGAACTACCCTATGACCCAGCAATTGCACTACTAGGCATTTATCCAAGGGATACAGGTGTATTGTTTCAAAGGGACACATGCACCCCCATGTTTATTTATTTATTTTTTTATTTTTTTTCAACGTTTATTTATTTTTGGGACAGAGAGAGACAGAGCATGAACGGGGGAGGGGCAGAGAGAGAGGGAGACACAGAATCGGAAACAGGCTCCAGGCTCTGAGCCATCAGCCCAGAGCCCGACGCGGGGCTCGAACTCCCGACCGTGAGATCATGACCTGGCTGAAGTCGGACGCTTAACCGACTGCGCCACCCAGGCGCCCCTGCACCCCCATGTTTATAGCAGCACCATCAACAATAGCCAAAATATGGAAAGAGCCCAAATGTCCATCGATGGATGAGTGGATAAAGAAGATGTGGTGTGTACACACACACACACAGACACACACACACACACACACACACACACACACACACACACACACAATGGAGTATTACTCGGCAATCAAAAAGAATGAAATCTTTCCATTTGCGACGACATGAATGGAACTGGAGGGTATTACACTAATTAGTCAGAGAAAGACAAAAATCATATGACTTCACTTATATGAGGACTTGAAGAGACAAAACAGATGAACATAAGGGAAGAGAAACAAAAATAATATAAAAACAGGGAGGGGGACAAAACAGAAGAGACTCATAAATATAGAGAACAAACTGAGGGTTACGGGAGGGGTTGTGGGAGAGGGATGGGTTAAATGGGTAAAGGGCATTAAGGAATCTACTTCTGAAATCACTGTTGCACTATATGCTAACTACTTTGGATGTAAATTTAAAAAAAATAAAAAATGAAACAAGTTAAAAAAATAATAATGACTTAAAAGTGGAAAAAAAAAAAACCAAGACTTTTTGGAGAAATATATCAAAATCCAGAGTCTCTACAATATACTATTCACAATACTCAGGATTTAACCATAAATTACCAACATACAAAGAAACAGGAAATATGATCCACAGTCAAGAGCAGGAGTTGGTAAACTATGGCCTGTGGGTCAAATTCAGGCTGCCAGCTATTTTTATAAATCAAGTTTTGGGGGGTAACATAGTCATGCTCATTTTATTTACATATTGTCCATGGCTGCTTTCATGCTACAACAACAGAGTTGAGTAGATGCAACAGAGACTATATGGTCTGCACACCCTGAACACGATATGGCAATCAATCTCTTCCCTCTACCCTGACCCACTGACAATAACTGATCTACTTTCTCTCACTATTGGTTTGTCATTCCTAGAAGTTCATGTAAATAGAATCATAAAGTGTGTAACTTTTATGCTGGTTTTTTATTTAGGACAATTTTTCTGATTCCAACTCCTGGTTGACAAAAAAGAAAACTCAATGAACAGAAACTTCAGGGTCACCAAGATGCTGGAATTAGCAGGCAAGAATTTTATTTTACTTCATTTTTTAAAGTTATTTTATTTATATTATGAGAGACACAGAGAGCAAGTCAGGGAGGGGCAGAGAGAAAGACAGAATACCAATTAGGCTCTGCACTGACAGTGCAGTGGACATGGAGCTTGAACCCATGAACCATGAGATCAGAACCTGAGCTGAAATCAAGAGTCGGACGCGTAACCAACTGAGCCACCCAGGTGCCCCAGCAGGCAAGAGTTTCAAAGCATCTACTTTAACCATGAAAAAGGACATAAAAAATATGCTCTCAAGGAGTGAACAAATAAGAATTTTCAGCAGAGAAACAGAAACTATAAAAAAGAGATAAACTGAAATGACAGAACTCTGAAAAATACAATACTGGAAATATGAAATTCACTGCCTGGGCTTAACAACAGAATGGAAATGATACAAGAAAGAATAAATGAACTTAAAGATATATCAATATGAGGAACAGAGTGAAAAAGATTGGAAAGAAAAGAACACAGCCTCCATGAGCGGTAGGACAATATCAAAAGGTTTAACATATGTGAAAGCAGAGTCCCAGAAAGAAAGGAGGGAATGGGACACAAAAAATATATACAAATTATATCAGAAAATTTCACAGAATTTGGTAAAAGACATAACTTTACAGATTAAGAAGCTCAAAAAAAACCCTAAACAGGAAAAATATGAAGAAAATTACACCCGGGCAGATCAAAGTCACACTGCTGAAAACCAAAGGGAAAAACTTGAAAGAAGCTATAGAAAAAAATGAGACAATACACTGAAGGAAACAACACTTGAACAGTCACTGACTTCTCACCAGAAAGAAGGGCAGCCAGTTTATATTAGAACAACTGCACAGACAAAATTGTATAACATTCACACAGTAGGGGCACCTGGGTGGCTCAGTCGGTTAAGCGTCTGACTTCAGCTCAGGTCATGATCTCACGGTCCATGAGTCCGAGCCCCACATCAGGCTTTGTGCTGACAGCTCAGAGCCTGGAGCCTGCTTCAGATTCTTGTCTCCCTTTCTCTCTGCCCCTCCCCTGTTCACACTCTATCTCTCTCACTGTCAAAAATGAATAAATATTTAAAAAAATTGTTTTTAATATTCACACAATGGACCACAACTCAACATTAAAAAGGAATATCTATTAAAGAGTCAATAATTAATAACCTTCCAAAACAAAAAGCACCAGGCCCAAAGGGATCACTGGTAAATACTAGCAAACATTTAAGAAAAACCATACAGGGGCGCCTGGCTGGCTTGGTCGGTGGAGCATGCAACTCTTGATCTCAGGGTTGTGAGTTTAGCCCTATGGTGAGTGTAGAGTTTACTGAAGAGAAAACAAAACGGAACGGAACGGAACGGAACGGAACGGAACGGAAAGGAAAGGAAAGGAAAGGAAAGGAAAGGAAAGGAAAGGAAAGGAAAGGAAAGGAAAGGAAAGGAAAGGAAAGGAAAAAACCTGTACTAATTCCCTATAATCTTGAAAAGACAGAAAAGAGAATACTTCCCAGCTCATTCTATGAGGCCAATATTATCCTAATACCAAAATCACACAAAGACAGGAGAAGGAAAGAAAACTACATGGGGCACCTGGGTGGCTCAGTCGGTGGAGCATCTGACTTCGGTTCAGGTCATGCTCTGATAGTTCGTGAGTCTGAGCCCGCATCAGGGTTGCTGCTGTCAGCGGCAGAGCCCACTTCAGATCCTCTGTCTCCCTCTCTCTCTCTGCCCCTCCCCCACTTGCGCTCTCTCTCAAAAATAAAGAAACATTAAAAAAAAAAAAACTTTTTGTAGAAAAACTTTTCTACAAAAGAAAAACTTTTTCTACAAAAACTTTTTGTAGAAAACTACAAACCAGTATCTCTCATGAACATAAGATGCAAAAATCCTCAACAAAATTTTAGCAGATCAGATCTAAACAAATATAAAAAGAATTTACACCATGACCTAGTGGAATTTATCCTGTGTATACAAAACTAGTTCAACATTCAAAAGCCGGTTAATGTAATCCATCACATCAAAAGACTAAAAAAGAAAAATTACAGATCCTATCAAAAAAAAGCATTTGACAAAATCCAACATTCATGAAAAAACCTCTCAGTAGGGGCGCCTGGGTGGCTCACTCAGTTGGTTAAGCGTCTGACTACAGCTTGGGTCATGATCCCACATCTCATGAGTTCAAGCCCCACGTCAGGCTTTGTGCTCACAGTTCAGAACCTGGAGCCTGCTTCGGATTCTGCATCTCCCTCTCTCTCTCTGACCTTCCCCAACTTGCACTCTGTTTCTCTCTCTCAAAAATAAATATTTAAAAAATACATATTAAAAAAAAACTCTCAGTAAACTAGAAATAGAGGGGAACTTTCTCAACTTGATAGACTACCTACAAAAAACCTATAGCTAACATCATACTTAATGGTAAGAAATTTGAAGCTTTCCCACTAAGATCAGGATGTCCTTCTTACCACTCATCAATATCATACTGGAAGAGTGCAATAAGGAAAGAAAAGGAAATCAAAGGTATACAGATTGGAAAGGAAAACAAAAATATCTTTCTTTGCAGATGACATGAATACCTATGGAGAAAATTGGAAAGAAGCAATAAAAAAACCCTCCTTGAATGAATAAGAGTTTAAGTAAGGTTGAAGGATACAAGGCCAATTACTTTCCTATATACCAACAATGAGTAAGTAGAATTTTAAATTAAAAACAGAATACCATTTCATTAGCACCCCTCAAAATGACATACTTAGGTGTAAATCCAACAAAATATATATAAGATCTGTATGAGGAAAACTATAAAACTCTGATGAATGAAATGGAAAATGAACTGAACAAATGGAGAGCTATTCCACGTTCATAGATAGGAAGACTCAACATTGTCAAGATGTCCGTTCTTCTCAACCTGATCTATAAATCCAATGCAATCTCAATCCAAATCCCAGCAATTTATTTTATGGATGTCAACAAACTGATTCTAAAGTTTATATGGAAGGCAAAAGACTCAGATTAGCCATCACAGTACTGAAAGAAAAGAACAAAGTTGGAGGACTGATGATACTGTACTTATAAAGCTACAGTAAACAAAACAGTGTGGTTGTGGCAAAAGAACAAACAGATCAATAAAACAGAATAAAGAGCCTATTTCAGACCCTCATAAATATAGCCAACTAGTCTTTGACAAAGGAGTGAAGGCAATAAAATAAAGCAAAGAGATTCTTCAACAAATAGTGCTAGAACAACTGGATATGCACGTGCAAAAAAAAAAAAAAAAAAAAGAATCTAAACACAGACCTTACACTTTTAACAGAAATTAACTCAAAATAGATCAGAGACCTACATGTAAAATACAAAACTATAAAACTTCTAGATGATAACATGAAAGAAACTCTAGCTGAACTTAGGTATGGTGATGCCTTTTTAGATACAAAACAGACATAATTCATGAAAGAAATAACTGATAAAGTGACTTCATTAAAATTGAAAACTTCTATTCTGTAAAGGATAGTATCAAAAGGATTAGAAGACAAACCACAGACTGGGAGAATATGCACATCTGATTAAGGACTGTTAAACACACAAAGGACTCTTAAAACTCAACAACAACCAACAACCTGATTTTAAAAAATCAGCCCAAGTCCTCAACTGACACCTCACCGAAGAAGACACACAGGAGAAATAAGCATATGAAAAGGTGCTTCACATCAGTTGTCATCAGAAAAACGCAAATTAAAACAGCAATGAGCTATCAACACAGACCTATTAGAAGGGTCCAAACTGACAGCACCAAATGCTGACAAGGACGTGAGCTAACCCTCACACACTGCTGATGGGAATGCAAAATGGTGCAGTCACTTGGGAAGACAGTTTGGCGGTATCTTACAAAACTAATCATTCTCTTCCTATATGATCCAACAACTGCACTCCCTGATATTTACAGAAAGAAGTTGAAAACTTAGGTCTACATAAAAACCACACATGGATGTTTATAGCAGCATGATTATGTTTACTCATAACTGCCAAAAACTGGAAGCAATCAACATGGCCATCAGAAGATGAATGGATCAAAAAGCTGTGGAACATCCTGACAATGGAATAGTACTCAGCACCAAAAAGAAAAGAGCTATCAATCAAGTCATGAAAGATATGGAGGAACCTCAAATACATAACACTAAGTGAAATAAGCCAATCTTAACTACATACTGTATGATTCCAACTATATAACATTCTGGAAAAGGCAAAATTATGGAGACAGTAAAAAGATCCGTGGTTGTTGGTGGGGGAGGTGTGAGAAAAGAGATGACTAAATAGAGCAAGAGGATTTTTAGGGCAGTGAAAAATACTCTGTGCGATATTATAATGATGGATATATGTCATTATACATTTGTCTAAACCCACAGAATGTGCAACACCAAGAATGTACAACACCAAGAGTGAACCCTCAAGTGAACTATGGAATTTGGATAGGTTCACCCTTGGTAAAAAAAAAAAAAAAAAAAAAAATGTCCCATTCTGGTGAAGGATGTTGATAATGGGAGGCTATGCATGTGTGGGGGCAGGGGGCACATGGAAAATCTCCATCCTTCCCTCTCAATTTTGTTGTAAACCTAAAACTGCTTTCAAAAAGAAAATCTTAAAAAAAAAAAAAGGAATAAACTATTGACATACTTCACATCCATGACAATATCATGGATAAATCCTTAAAATATGCTGAGTGAAAGAAGTTAGATACAAATCTCTAGAAAAAATAAGTGTAATCTACAGTGACAGAAGGCAGATCAGTGTTTACCTGGGAACTGAGGGGAAGTAAGGACAGTCATTTAGAAGGAACACAGAACATTTTAGGGTAATGGGTATGTGCTATACTTTGATCATGTTAGTGTTTACATGTGTGATTAATTTGTAAAAATTCATCTATGTGCAATTTAAAGTGCCTTTTATTAACGTATATTATATCTAAAATTTTTTAATTATTTAAAAATCTAAGGGACAAAAATTCTAAGTTTCTACAATTAAGACTCTGAAAATTTTTCAAATACCTTATCCGAGAAAAATACAAGTCTTTCTAATACAACATAAGTAGCAGGTATGTAGTTTTTCTTTATAATGAATACTGCCAGTGAATAATGTAACAGATGTGTATTTGGGAAAGGAAAGGCCAAATTAAAATCAAACTCTAAAGAATACTCAAGAATTAATATTCGATTTACATAGTAAAAGAGTAGACCTAAATTCAACCATATCAATAATTACATCAAATATAAACTGACTAAAGCCTTTATTTAAAAGGCAGCTTGTCAGAAGAGATCAAAAAGAAAGATTCAATTATATGCTGTCTACAGGACACATAAAAATGTAGTAAGCTAAAGATGAATGATAGAAAAATATACACCATATAAAACATAAACATGAGGGGCGCCTGGGTGGCGCAGTCGGTTAAGCGTCCGACTTCAGCCAGGTCACGATCTCGCGGTCCGTGAGTTCGAGCCCCGCATCAGGCTCTGGGCTGATGGCTCAGAGCCTGGAGCCTGTTTCCGATTCTGTGTCTCCCTCTCTCTCTGCTCCTCCCCCGTTCATGCTCTGCCTCTCTCAAAAAAAAAAATAAATTAAAAAAAAAAAAAAAAAAAAAAAAAAAAAAAAAAAAAAAAACATAAACATGAGACTGTAGTATTTATATCACATAAAGTAAACTTTAACATAAAGAATATGACAAAGAGAAACATTTCATAATGATAACATGGCCAATTTGTCAAGAATATATAATAACCATAAATGTATATGTATCTAACAATATAGCCTCAAAGGATAAGAAAACTTCACAGAATTAAAAGGAAAAAGAGGGAAGTCTATAACCATAAACGTTTTAACTTTACTCCCTCAGCAATCAATGTAACTAAATTTTTAAAAATCAAAATAATATAGATCAATGGTCTTCAGTAAGTATAGACACAAATATCCCTAAAAAATAATAGCAAGTCAAATCCAGCAATATATAAAAACAAAAATGTATCTTGTCCAAGTGAATTTATGCCAAGGATGATGACTGGTTTAACACTTGAAAAAAAAAAATCAATGTAATTCACCTTATTAACAGAATAAAGGGGAAAAACTATTTGATAATTTTAATAGATGCAGAAAAACTATTTGACAAAACTAAGCATCCAACCATGTTAAGAACTCTCAGAAAATCAGAAACAGAAGAGAACTTCCCCACTATGATAAAGAGCATCCACAAAAAAGCTATAGCTATCATCAAGCTTAATGGTAAAATAGTAAACATTTCCTCCTAAGAGCAGGAACTACTCTACTCTACCACTTCTATTCAACACTATACTGGAGGTCCTAGCCAGTGCTATAATGTTTACAAGAAATAAAAGGCTTAAGATTTCAAAGGAAGAAATAAAACTGTATGTTCACAGAAGCTATAATTGTTTACATAGAAAATCTTAAAGAATCTACAAAACTACTAAGACATTCATGTGTAAATTTAGCAAAGTAGGAGGTACAAGATTAATATATAAAATAAATTGTATTTTTACAAACTAGCAAGAAATGGTTGGAACCTTTTTTGAAAATTTACTTCTGGGGTGCCTGGGAAGCTCAGTAGGTTAAACATCCAACTCTTGTTCTCAGTTCAGGTTTTTGTTTTTTTTGTTTTTTTTTGTTTTTAATTTTTTTTTTCAACGTTTATTTATTTATTTTTTGGGGGACAGAGAGAGACAGAGCATGAACGGGGGAGGGGCAGAGAGAGAGAGGGAGACACAGAATCGGAAACAGGCTCCAGGCTCTGAGCCATCAGCCCAGAGCCTGACGCGGGGCTCGAACTCACGGACCGCGAGATCGTGACCTGGCTGAAGTCGGACGCGTAACCAACTGCGCCACCGAGGCGCCCCTCAGTTCAGGTTTTGATCTCAGGGTCGTGAATTCAAACTCCACATTGGGACTACTTAAAAAAAATTAAATAAATAAATAAAAATTTAAAAATTTAATTCTACTTGAATAGTGTCAAAGAATATGAAACAGAAAAAAATTTCTTTTGAAATCTAAAAAAAGATGTGTAAGACCTGTACACTGGAAATTACAAAATGTTGGTAACACAAAGACCTAAATAACCAACAGACACATTTTTATGGATTGGAAGGCTCAATATTATTAGGATGTCAATTTTCCCCAAATTGATGTACAGATTCAAGGCAACTGTGTCTCACCAGTTTTGTTTTTGCTTTTGTAGACACTGGCAAGCTGTTTCTCAAACATATATGGTAGTGTAAAGGACCCAAAGGTAGTGCAAAGGTTCAAGGCAACCTTAAAAAAAAAACAGAACACCTTATATTCTCTGACCACAACTTACTATAAAGCCATACTAATCACAACAGTATGATATGGCATAAAGATAGACAAATATACCAATGCAATAGAATGGGACTCACAGGGGTGCCTGGGTGGCTCGGTCAGTTAAGCGTCTAACTCTTGATTTCGGCTCAGGTCACGATCTCAGGTTCGTGGGTTCGAGCCCCACAACGGGCTCTGCAATGACATTGCGGAGCCTGCTTGGGATTCTCTCTCTCCCTCTGCCCCTCCCCAAGTCATGTTCGCTCTTTCTCCCTCTCAAAATAAATAAACATTTTTAAAAAATAGTACTCAGAAATAGGCCTACTATTTATACAAATGACTCATATTGTCATTTGGTTTTTGGCAAAGGTGTAAAGTAACCCAATGGAGAGAAAGGAAAGTCTTTCCAACACATAGTGCTAGAAGAACTGAATAGGTACATAGGAAAAAATGAACCTCAACCCCTACTTCTCACCATGCAGAAAAATTACCTTGAGATGCATCATAAAGATGAAAGCTATTAGCCCCACGCTCTCACCAACTGAACTAACCAGCCTAGATGGATCACAAAGATAAAAGCTAAAATGATAAAGCTTCCATAAGAAAACAGAGAACATCTTTGCTACTTCAGGGTAGGTAAAGGTTTCTTAGGACAAAGAATGCAAAAACTATAAAAGAGAACTTGATAAATTAGACATCCTTAAAATTAAAACTTCTGTTCATCAAAAGATACAATTAAAAAATGAACAGCTAAGTCAGAGAGTGGAAGAAAATTTCAGAGAATATATAACTGACAAAGGGCATTATATTTGGAATATGCAAAGAACTTCTAAAAACTCAACCAAAAAAAAAGGGAGGGGGGCAAAAATCTGAGTGGACACTTCACAAAAACAAATATATGCATGATCAATAAGCAGGTGGAAAAAGTGATCAATATCACTAATAATGAGGGAAATGCAGAATAAAACCACAATGAAATATAACCACCTGAGTGGCAAGGATACGAAGCAACCAGAATTCTCATACCTTGTAGGCAGAGTGTAAAATCGTATATCCACTTGGGAAATTTATCTGTCAGTTTCTTATAAAACTAAACATATACCTAGCCTACTACCTGATGATTCTACCCCTAGAAATTTACCTAAGAGAAATAAAAGCATATGTTCACACAAAGACTTGTATTTGACTGTTCACAGCAGCTTTATTCATAATAATCAAAATCTGGAAATCATTACATGCCCCTCAAAGGAGAACGGACAAACAGTGGTATATTAACAAAAGGAATATTACTGGACAATAAAGAGACATGAATGAATGTCAGAAAACATTATGCTGAATGAAAGAAGTCCTACACGAAAGAGTACACATTCTATGATTTCATTTATGTGACACTCTAGAACCTGCTAAATTAATTTCTGATTAAAAAAATCAGAAATCAGCAGTTGCTTTTGGAAGAAGGGACAAGAAATGACTGGGAAAGTATTCCCTATCAAAATAACACTACCATTCTTCACAGAGCTAGAACAAACAATCCTAAAATTCGTATGGAACCAGAAAAGACCCCGAATAGCCAAAGCAATCTTGAAAAAGAAAACCAAAGCTGGAGGCATCACAATTCCAGACTTTGAGCTGTATTACAAACAAACCTGTAATAATCATCAGAACAGAATGGAACTAGGACAATAACAGACACATAGATCAATGGAACAGAATAGAGAACCCAGAAAGGGACCCACAAATGTATGACCAACTAATCTTTGACAAAGCAAGAAAGAATATCCAATGGAATAAAGACAGTCTCTTCAGCAAGTGGTGCTGGGAAAACTGAACAGCGACATGCAGAGAAATGAACCTGGACCACTTTCTTACACCATACACAAAAATAAACTGAAAATGGATGAAAGACCTCAATGTAAGACAGAAAGCCATCAAAATCCTCGAGGAGAAAGCAGGCAAAAACCTCTTGGATCCTGGCCGCAGCAACTTCTTACTCAACACGTCTCCAGAGGCAAGGGAAACAAAAGCAAAAACGTATTGGGACCTCGTCAAAATAAAAAACTTCTGCATAGCAAAGGAAACAATCAGCAAAACTAAAAGGCAACCAACAGAAGAGGAGAAGATATTTGTAAATGACATATCAGATAAAGGGATAGTATACAAAATCTGAAAAGAACTTACCACACTCAACACCCAAAAAAACAAATAATCTAGTGAAGAAATGGACAAAAGACTCAAATAGACACTTCACCAAAGAAGACATCCAGATGGCCAACCGACAGGAAAAAATGCTCCACATCACTCATCATCAGGGAAATACAAATCGAAACCACAATGAGATACCACCTCACACCTGTCAGAATGGCTAACATGAACAACTCAGGCAACAACAGATGTTGGCGAGGATGCAGAGAAAGAGGATCTCTTTTGTACTGCTGGTGGGAACGCAAGCGAGAGTGGTGCAGCCACTCTCGAAAACAGTATGGAGGTTCCTGAAAAAATTAAAAACAGAAGTACCCTATGACTCAACAATTGCACTACTAGGCATTTATCCACGGGATACAGGTGTGCTGTTTCGAAGGGACATATGCACCCCTATGTTTGTAGCAGCACTATCCACAATAGCCGAAGTATGGAAAGAGCCCAAATGTCCATCGATGAATGAATGGATAAAGAAGATGTGGTATACACATACACACACACACACACACACACACACACACACACACGCACACACAATGGAGTATACTCAGCAATCAAAAAGAATGAAATCTTGCCATTTGCAACTACATGGATGGAACTGGAGGGTATTATGCTAAGGGAAATTAGTCAGAGAAAGACAAATATCATATGACTTCACTCATATGAGGACTTTAAGAGACAAAACAGATGAACATAAGAGAAGGGAAACAAAAATAATATAAAAACAGGGAGGGGACAAAACATAAAAGATGCTTAAATATGGAGAACAGGGTTGGGGGGGGGATGGGCTAAATGGGTAAGGGACATTAAGGTATCTACTCCTGAAATCATTGTTGCACTATATGTTAACTAATTTGGATATAGATTTAAAAAAATAAAATTAAAAAAAAAGAATACAAAATCTGTAAAATTGAAAATTAAAAAAAAAAATGGATGAAAGAACTAAATGTAAGACAGAAGGCATCAAAATCCTAGAGGAGAAGACAGGCAGCCAATCTCTTTGACCTCAACTGCAGCAAGTTTTTATTAGACATGTCTCAGGAGGCAAGGGAAACAAAAGCAAAAATGAACTATTGGGACCTCACGAAGATAAAGAGCTTCTACACAGCGAAGGAAACAATCAGCAAAACTAAAAGGCAACTGACAGAATGGGAGAAGATATTTCCAAATGACATATCAGATAAAGGGTTTGTACCCAAAAACTATAAAGAACTTACCACACTCAACACCCAAAAAACAAATAATCCAATGAAGAAATGGGAAAAAGACATGAAGAGACACTTTTCCAAAGAAGACATCTAGATGGCTAACAGACACATGAAAATATGCACATCACTCATCATCAGGGAAATACAAATCAAAACCACAATCAGATACCACCTCACGCCTGTCAGAATGGCTAAAATTAACAACTCCGGAAACAACAGATGTTGACAAGGACACGGAGAAAGAGGATCTCTTTGGCACTACTGGTGGGAAGGCAAACTGGTGCAGCCAATCTGGAAAACAGTATGGAGATTCCTCAAAAAATTAAAAATAGAACTACCCTGTGACCCAGCAACTTCACTACTAGGTATTTATCTAAAGGACACAAAAATGCTGATTCGAAAGGGTACATGCACCCCAATGTTTATAGCAGCACTATCGACAAAAGCCAAATTTTGGAAAGAGCCCAAATGTCCATCAACTGACAAACAGATAAAGATGTGGTGCATATATGCAATGAAATATTACTCAGCAATCAAAAATAATGAAATCTTGCCATTTGCCACAATGTGGATGGAACTACAGTGCATTATATTATGCTAAGTGAAATAAGTCAGTCAGAGAAAGACAAATATCCTAAGAGTTCACTCGTACATGGAATTTAGAAAAACAACAGATAAACATAGGAGAAGGGAAGGAAAAATAAGAAAAACCAGAGAGAGAGACAAACCATAAGAGACTCTTAAATACAGAGAACAAACTGAGGGGTTGTTGGAGAGATAGATGTTGGCTGGGGGTTCGGCCAAATGGGAGATGGGCACTAAGGAGGGCACTTGTTGGGATGCACACTGGCTGTTGTACGTCTAAATTCCATTCCTGAAATCATTATTGCACTATATGTTAACTAACTTGGATTTACATTAAAAACGATAAAGAAAAGAAATGCCTGGGAAAGTGTATGAGGGAACCATTTGGCCTAATGGTAGTATTCGCTATACTTGATGGGGTCTGAATACACAGGCGCATACATTTGTCACAACTCATGGAACGGTGCACTTAAGACTTACGTATTTAACTGCATATACATATTACTACCAAAAAAATAAAAAACACAAATAATAACATTTACCTCTAATTAATGATATATATGTTCACGGATTTAAAGGTGAAGTTACTGATGACTACAAATTGCCCTGATATGCATCGAAAAAAAAAAGAGGACTGATGAATGGATAGAGGGACGGAAAAATATTGCTAAAACCTATTTAGCAGAATGTTAATTGTTGAATCTAGGTGGTGAGTGTTAATGTACAATACTCCCAGCTTCTCCTAGTGTTTAAAAATTTTTCATAATAAAATATTGGGGTAAAAATAAATCCAATCACTTAATTCTTCTGCCTAAAAACTTTCCCGCCGGTTACACTCAGTAATTACCAATGGCCTTTATTCAGACCTGGTTCTTACTTGCTTGTCTGAAATTTCTGACATTGTTAGGCACTTCTCCCTTTGAAACCCTAAACTATTATAAGCTGTTTCCCTTCCTTTCTGCCTTCGCTTCCTCTTTATACTCCCAAACTGCAGGTGTACCTCAGGGTTCAGAGTTAAGCCCTACTCTATACTTTTTCCCATGAAAAACTCAATTCTAGTATCGTAACTATCACCTCTACACAGTCAACTCTTCGAGTCTAGTGTCCCACTTCCAAAGGCCAACTTAGTATTTTAACTTGTATGTCTCGTATCATCAAATTACTTCTTTACCCTCAAAACATAGAACTTGAATTCCATTTCCCAATTACTACCACGTAGCACATAACTACTAACCAGGGTCAATACACGGAAGTTAGTTTTGACACCTTCCCCAGTCTTAATCTCTAAAATAATCCAGCATCAATTCCTCCTGAATCCATTTCTTCTCTTTCATTCCACCATCACTACTACTCTTATAAGGATCCTTGGAAACTCAGTTTATTGTAAGGGCTTCTCCCAGCCTCTGTCTCTCTCCAAAATTCTTCCTGCATGTTTCTAAAACATCTCTAATTATGTATCTATCTGCATAACTTCTATGATTCCCCATATTTAAAAGATACTAATCTATGCTAAGCAGAAAAAATTAAATAAGACGTGTTACTTGCTGTGGTAGCAGATTTCCAGATATGGACCCTTCCCAATGCACCAGGCCTCCTGGTGTCCATGCTCTTCACAGTCCCCTCCAATGCTAAATCTGAGCTGGCCCTGTGACTCATTTTAACCAAAAGGATACCACAGAAGTAGCACTACACCAGTTCCAAGGCTATGGCTTAGGAAAGCCGAGAAATTTCCACTTTTGCACTCTTGGGAGCTCTGAGCCACCAAGTAGAAAATCTGCCCCTGTGTTGGAAAGGCCACCTAGAGAGGAAAAAGCCCTGAGATAATATGGAGAGAGAGAGTCAGAAAAGGTCTAGACCTCTTGGAGTCCCAGGTGAGCCCAGCCTTCCAGGTGTCCCTGCCAAGGTGTCAGAAATATTAATGACACCATCATGGATGTTCAAGACCCAATCACCATCTGACCACAGCTACAGGAATGGCTCTAAAGGAGACTAGCAGAACCGTCCATCTGAGACTCAGTCAACCCAAAGAGTTGTGAGAGTAATAGAAATTACTATTGTTGTAAGATACTAAGTTTTACAATTAATTTTTACACAGCAATAGATAAATCAAAACACTTACCCTCAAGAAGCTAACTATATGATGGAGGAGGCATTCACGTTAACAAAAAGACCATCAGAGATATGGGTTAAGACAGAGGTATACACAGCATGCTAGTGAGTACAGAGGAGGGTCATCTAAATTAAATGTTCACAATGTGTGAAGGGGAGGATGTGGGAAAGCTTTCTAGAGCAAATAATACAGGCTGAGTTTTAAGTGAGTTCATGTCGTAGTATGTATAAACCAGCATGGCTGTTGGGGTGCCTGGGTGCCTCATTCGGTTAAGCGTCAGACTTTGGTTTAGGTCATGGTCTCACAGTTTGTGAGTTTGAGCACCACATAGGGCTTGCTGATGTCAGCCCAGAGTCTGCTCCAGATCCTCTGTTTCCCTTTCTCTGCCCCTCCCCCGCTCATGCTCTCTCTCAAAAATAAAGAAACATTAAAAAGAAGAAGAAGAAGAAGAGGAGGAGGAGGAGGAGGAGGAGGAGGAGGAGGAAGAGGAAGAAGAAGAATGTACAGAACTTGGTCAAAGTCTATGAGACAAGAATTTAGGATGAGTCTCAGTGTTTCAGCTTAGGTGTGGTTGGAGGGGCACAGTGCTGCCACGTATGGAGAAATGGTAGAAGTGAGAGTGAACTGAATTCACATCCAGGTAGAAACGTTCAACTCAGATACTGGGACAGGAGGAAGGGATGGATGTGTGTGCCAATAGCTGGGAAACTGAAGGAAGTTTCACTTGATGGCCTCTATTTCTTCAGTGAAATAAAAAGCGAGATCATCTGCTAAGACGAAGGAGAGAAATGGGGGAGAGAGAAAGTTCAGAATGGGAGGTAAAAGTTTGGGACAGCTCTCAGAGGAAGAGGGAGCCCTGAAGATCCAGGTGGTGGTAGAAGTCATACATTTATTCAGACCCAAAACACACCGTCATATGACTGTCTCCAGCAGCTCTCAGCAGCCCAGGGGTAAGATGACAGGCCAGGTGGCGGACCTGACCCAGGACTGGAGGACTACAGAAAAATGCAGGGGAAGAGAACAGAGAGGAACACTAAGGGAGCAATTCAAGCAGTGGACCACAGTCTAGGCTGGGTATGGAAAGACATGCATCCAGGGACCTGAAAGACTGGTGGCAAAGGAGCGAGGTCACCAAGAGAGAAAGGGGACCTGAAGTGGTCCAAGTGTAGACTTACTGGGAACAAGTCGACTGCCGGGAGGACCGAAGGGTGTGGTTAAATACAGGATGTTGTGACAGCCTGGCTCACTGTTGCACACCCAAGAAACACTCACCAGATTGACTGATTACTAGGCAAGCTACCAGGGCTTCCATGCGTACCTGTTAAATAAACTACCATTTGGTGAGAGAATTCCAAAATGAATCTTCATGCACCCTATTAATTTCAATTTAGCACAGACTCTTGTGACATATCTAAAGAAATGCTTCCAACACTAAGTACCTTGATCTACTACTTACCTATCACTCTATCATGTGAGTTCATTAGGCAAGCTCAGAACATCTTTTAAAAAAGAAGAATCGGGCTTAATATTGCAGCTTTCCTGCTATTTGTCCCAAGATACTTCTACGCGTTGATTGATGAAGCCCTTTAAAGCACAAGCTCACCATCTTTAATGGAGGAAGGGCTCTACTTGCTGCCATTCCCCATGAGTCACAGTTAAAGGCAGGAATCTTAAAAAGAAGTTCTGCCCTGGAACAACATGCACACTGAGCCCTCACCTTCCCCAAGCCAGCAATAATCTTGGAGGATATAAGCAGAGAATTAGGAAGTGTCCCACGAAAGCAAGACCACGTCCGTGACAAAGCAACCAAGTATCCAGGAGAAAAAAGTCAAATAAACTGATTATTCGGTACTCTCTCTCAAAATAAATAAACTTTAAAAAATAAATAAATAAAATACATAGTGACTACCTCAAAAAGTACAAAGCACTTAGCAGATTTCTATTAAATTCACCTTCACATAACGTCAGTGAAAAATTCTTTTTTTCATTTTTTTTTTAATATTTATTTATTTTTGAGAGAGAGAGAATATACGCAGGGAAGGGACAGAGAGAGAGACACAGAATGTGAAGCAGACTCCAGACTCTGAGCTGTCAGCACAGAACCCAAGGCGGGGCTCAAACCCACAAACTGTGAGATCATGACCTGAGCCGAAGTCAGATGTTCAACCAACTGAGCCACCCAGGGGCCCCTAAAATTCTTTTTAGAAAAAATTATTTATTTTGAAAGAGAGAGAGAGAGAGAGAGAACAGGGGAGGGGTAGAGAAAGAGGGGAGAGAGAACCCCAATCAGGCTCCGCAGTGTCAGAATGGAGCCAGACACGGGGCTTGAACTCATGAACCATGAGTTCATGACCTGAGCTGAAACCAAGAGTCAGATGCTGAACTGACTGAGCCACCCAGGCGCCCCAATGTGAAATTCTCTTAATTTGCTATCCAGTGATTCAACAAATACTTGTCAAATAATTACCAGTTATATAGCAATGAACTGAGTACTGGAAAAGAATATGAGAATGAATTTTTTTTAATTACCTATACACAGAGAGAATCTAGTATTTATCCTCAAGAGGCTTACAATGTAAGTGGGCAGCTGAGACATACACAGGTGGGAAAAAAATGTAGGGTACAATATAAAAATAAGCACTAAATGGTCAGAATGCTGTATAGATGTTCTGAGGAGGGAGAAATCAGAAATTAGTTCAGGAAGAAGTGGATAAGGAAGATGTCACAAAGTAGGCAGAATTAAGTTGAAACTTGTAAGATAAAATGGCTAAGACACCTTACAAAAGAACCCCATTACTTCCCCCATTTTCAGAGCCAGAAATATGGGAATTACACCAGCTCCTCCCTGTCACCTCCCAGTGCTCCTGACAAATGCGTTCCCTTCTCTCCTCCCCGCTGGCACCAGAATGACACAGGCTCTGACAGAGACATCTCCTAAGTGGCCCTGCAAGCTACTCCGCCTGCTTTCCACCTGCCAACGTCATTTATCTAAAATGCAAAGCTCATCCTTTGATACCTCTCCTCCCTTAAAATCTTTCAATATCTCTATCAGGGAAAAACCCAAACTCCTGAACACAACATAGGAATCTTTCGTGACCAGCTTCCCACTACTTCACTGGCCTCATTCCGGCCCAGCTAACAGCTCAGTGTGGCTCTCTCATCTGTAGGCCTCCTGCCTGCAAGGTCTTTGCCCTATTCTTTGCCCCATTAATTCCTCCTGGTATCTACCCCCACCCTATAACTCTACCTTTGAACATTTCAATCCAAAAGAAAAATCAAGAGAATAGTATAATAAACACGTGCCCTTCATCTAGCTTCATCAGTTGTTACTCTTACTTGCCACATTCGTTTCGTCTCTCTCGGAACCATCTGAAAGTTACAGACATCCTTACACCTAGCCCCTAAAACTCCAGCAAGTATCTCTTAAAAAACAAGAACAATCTTCTACATAAACATTCAACAGCATAACCCACAGCATCCCAAATATTTAATATCAACACACTATCTAATATGTAATCCATATTCAAATTTTCCCATTTATTCCAAAACGTCCTTTACAGTTTATTTGTTTAATCCAGGATCAAACCAAGGATCATCCATTGCATTTGGTGTTCACGTTCCCCTTTATCTCTCGGGATTTATTTCTGGAATCGCTTTCTCCGGGAAGCCCTCTTTGACTCCTCCCACCCAGTCCGCACCTCATACCACCACTATATGGTATCATTATACTATCATTTCCCTTATTAAACAATAAGCTCCTTGAGGACTTTTTTTTTTTAACGTTTTTTTAATTTTTGAGAGAGAGAGCGCAAGCAGGGGAGGAGCAGAGAGAGAGGGAGACACAGAATCCGAAGCAGACTCCAGGCTCTGAGCTGTTAGCACAAAGCTCAATGCAGGGCTTGAACTCACTGACCGTGAGATCATGACCTGAGCGGAAGTTGACGGCTTAACGGACTGAGCCACCCAGGTGCCCCCCTTGAGGACTTTTTATTCTCTAGGCCCATATTGTCTGGCTCACAGAAGACCCTCCACAAACACTGACTGACTGAACGAAAGAGCTACAAACAGGAAATATGACTGTTATGGACTGAAATGTGTCCCAAAATTCCTGTGTTGAAACTCTAACCAGCAGTGTGACTGTATTTGGAGAGAAGGCCTTTAAGGAAGTAATTGAAGTTAAATGAGGGCATAAGGACGGGGATCTAATCCGGGAGGACTGGTGTCCTTACAGGAAGAGGAAAGAGAGCAGGAGTGTGCACACCCAGAGGAGAAAGGCCACGTGAGGACAGAGCAAGAAGGCAGCGGTGTCTGCAAGCCAAGACGGCAGCTTCACCAGAAACCAACCCTGCTGGCATCTTAACCTTGGACTTCCAGCCTCTGGAACTGTGAGACGATACACTTCTGTTTTGCTGTTGTTGTTGCTCTTGTTTTTATTGCTCATCCTGATTCTAATTATTATCCTTTCTTTTTCTTTTTCTTTTATTTTTACATTTCTGTTAAGTCACCCAGTCTGTGGTACTCTGTTACGGCAGCCTGAGCAGACTAGCACAATGAGCAAAAGCTCTGTGCCCACAGTTACTATGGATGACGGGATGCGAAACAAAACCTCTATCACTGCCTGAACAAAGATACACACAGAAGACTTCTTCCTCCTGCTTCTGGAAAAGTGAACCCCACACACCACAAAACAAATGACAGAAAGCACCATTCTGACATTCACAACACACGTAAAAACACCCAATTGGATCTTCAAGAGCACAAGCAGCAAACTGTTAGTATCAACCACTCCGGGGCTATCCAATCAGAAGGTAAAGAAAGCGGTCAGAGACATGTTAAGAGCGTAGAATACACAGCAAAAGAAAATCTTTCACAGAGCCTAGAATATAATTACAGATTCCCCTTCCTAGCTTTTGCTAAGACGTCTGCTGCTGAGTTGCTCGCATCACATGTGTTTCACCTCCTCCCCCTTGCAGACCGTGAAGACGATGACAAAGGCCATGCTGTCAACAGGTAGTGGCAGCGGTTTGGATCACTAACAACACCAGGTATGGCGTTATGGTCCCAGCACACTCTTCATAACTGCTGGCACATGGATCAGCACGGACAACCGACCCAACTTGTAACCATCCATCATTCGAGTGTCAACAAAACAGACTGATCCTTAGGCTCTTTCCCAAATGTGCTTTTTCATGTTGACCTTTCACGGTTACCATCTTTCATGCTTGGAAAAATGATTCAACCGATGAGCTTGCTACTTTTCACTCACCAGCAAGCCAAGATTTTAGTGACAAATAAAAGCGCATTTTACAATTTAAATAAAATCATCAGTGTTCGCAGTTATTTTTATTTCAACATTAAGAAAGTTGGAAAACTGAAAATCCGACCAAATTCTACACCTACTTTGTTCTTACTACAATGCCCAGAAGAGAACATAGATCCACTAAATAATTCTCTCCAAACAGCTTACATACGATGTCACTGTTTGAAATCTGTTTTAGTGAATAACATAATGAGAGTACTTCCATACCCTGAACTTCTGAAGAACCAGGTTCAAAACAAGCGAAGTGGCTGTTAGATGCATTTCAAAATCTTGATCATACTTAGGACCCAACAAGCAGCTGCTATTATTTTAAGGTATTACTGAATCTGAAATTTTTTTTTATTGAATCTAAAACAAGGTGCTGAAAACGCTGAAGTCATTACAGGATTTTATTTGTGCACTTGTTTTTCAAATAAGAATTACACCAAAAGAAAAGGAAGTAGGAACATAAACACAACTGGCTACTTATGCACAAATATATACATACGTGCAGGGTTCTACTCTAAACAGCATCATTTACCTTCTGCCCTTCTCACAGAGCTTCTCAATTTCAGCTTTCAGATCCTGCTCCTTCTGCAAAAACTCCTTCTTTTCTTTCTCTATCTTCTTTTTTGTTTCTTCTCGCTTTATTGTTACATCCTGGATAGCCTTCAATATCTCCTGAGTCCCCCATAATTACAGCCACACACAAATAAAGAAGGAAACAAATCAGTTCTTTTGGTCTGAAGGTTATTCTTAACTAACACAAATTAACACATTGACTTTAGTAAATTCAACTTGAACTGAAGGAATCTGGTTCATGAGTGGCTCAGAAAGCCAGTATTTAGATGTAAGAGAGAAAGTTACAATAAAGTAGATTTCAACTCAGTAGGACAAAGAATTTCTAACAATCCCTACTGTTCAAAAATGGAATTTACTGCCTTCTGAGGGAATAACCTCTCCATTACTCGTGTTTGGGTAAAGGCTGAATGAACACCTGAAAAGAATGCCTGTACATGTGTATATATACACATACATACATACATACATGTATGTATACATTTGTAGTAAGAAATCAAATAATAAAAAAGTGATAGGTCACTCCCTGTCCACCCCAATTCCACCCATAAGCAACATGATGTTGGAGCAGGCTTTCACATCTCTCTCTTTTCTTACACAAACACATGTATACTTAAATATGTATTTCTTTGCTTTTGTGTTTTTTCCAAATGAGAGGATTTTATACATGTTATTTGCCATCCTTTTTTCCACTTGATGTAAACACAATGTCAATATAGATTTAACTTAAAAATAGCTGCATAAGACAGAATATGTATATATCCAATTTATCCAACCATCTATGTTAAGAGTCCATTAAGTTGATTCCAGTTTTTTTGGTAACTACACACCATACTGCAATAAATACTCTATGTCTATGTTTTCATATAAAAACGTTTATTTCTGTAGAACAGACTTAATAATACGATCGCTAGGTCACAGAACATTTAAGTTTTAACTGATAATTTTTTTTAATTAAAAAAAATTTTTTTAATGTTTATTTTTAAGAGAGAGAAACAGAGTGTGAACACGGAAAGGCAGAGAGAGAAGGAGACACAGAATCCAAGCAGGCTCCAGGCTCTGACCTGTCAGCACAGAGCCCGACACGGGGCTCGAACCCACAAGCTACTGAGATCATGACCTGAGCTAAGTCGGGTGCCGAACCGACTGAGCCATCTAGGTGCCCCTAACTGATGATTCTTAACAACTTTTCCAAAAAGGTTGTAACAATGCATACATCTACAAGATGTATCATTTTTCCTCACCCTGACAATTTATTTCATTTTTACCAATCTCTTGAGGGGAGAGAGAGGAATGGTATCTAATAATTTTAGGGAGCATTTTCCTAACTCCCATCCTTTACTGTTTTTACTGTCTGCTTCCTCCAACTCAAAGAAGCATTCAATGCAGAGACTATGTTTTCTTTACCATTAAATCTGCAGAGCTCAGATCAGGAACTCAGAAAATGCTGAGTGAATGAATGAATGAATGAATGAATGAATACCAGTGAGGTTGGGCTTCTTTTCATATGTTTATTATCCACTTGCTTTTTCTCTTCTGTGAATTGCCATTTATAATTGCCGTAGGCAAAATAATAGCCCACCAAAATATGTCCACATGGTCATCTAATCAAATCTAACCTAATCCCTGGGACCTGCAAATATGCTACCTTCCATGGGAACAGACACTATGCAGGTGTGACTAAGGTAAAGACCTGGATATGGGGAGATAATCCTGGGTCATCTGGATACAGCCAACCTAATCATGCAGGTCTTTAAAAGTGGAAAACCCTTCCCAGGTGTGATCAGATGAATATGTGACTAGGGAAGAATGGTCAGAGATGGAAATCTGCTGACGTGGAGGATGGAGAATGGCGCCACAAGTCAAGGAACGCAAGCAGCCTCTAGAAGCTAGAAATGCAGAGAGAGGTACTCTCCCCAAGTCCCCAGAAAGGGATACAACCCTGCCAATACTTGGATTTTAGCCCAGTGACACCCAGGTTGGACTTCTGGCCTATAGTACTGTGAGGTAATAAATGTGTGTCATGTTCAGCTGCCAAATTCACGGTAATTTTTCACAGGAGCAATAGGAAGCTATACAATAACCTTTCCTGATTTTTCTCTAGATTATCTGACTTTTACCATGAATGTGTAAGAGTCTCAGAACACAGATATGGATATTAAACTGTTCATCAGGTGTGCCACAAACATTTTCCCAGTCTGACATTGATCTTCTGACTGGTTTTTGTATCATGTGCCCTATCAAAAGTTTTAAATTACATATAATACAGTTGGTTCATTTTCTTATGGCTTCTGGGTTTTCTGCCTGGCTTAAAATGACCTCTTGCAACTTGAGGTTTCATAAATATGCTCCTAAACTTTCTTCTAATTTATATTTTTTCCAGTTTTCACACATAGAGTTTTAATCTACCTAGAATTGTATGTTTTAATGTAACATAAGAGTCTAATCACGTGGTTTTCCAGGTAAACAGTCAACTGTGTCATCAAAATATGTTAAGTAAATAACTTTTTTCTCTGAACTAAAATACTAGTGGGAGCTTGAACAAGATGCCTTCAGAAATTCTTTTGATCCCTAAAATTCTAAGACAACCGTTAAAAGATAAAAACTGCCCTTCTATTTCTATTAATTCAGAAACAAAATTAAAGTTTGATTAGGAAGTGTAGCTTTACTTACTGACAATTTTAATAAACAGAATACCTGGTGATTCTTCATTTCTTCTTCCCTCCTTTGCTGAAGTTGTTTTAACTGCACTTGGAGCTGATTCTCCACTTGCCTCTGCTTGTCCAGGACCTCCTGGTAACGTTCCTTCAACAGGGTTCTCTCCGTCATCATTTTGTCCTATTTGTAACAAGAGAAGGAAAGTGTAATTCCCTGATCTAACTGCAAAAAAACATTCACCAGATGCCCGTTCAAGGCATTGTGCAGAGCCCTAGGATGTGCAATCCAATATTCTAACTGCTGGCTGGCCATGTGTGGCTTTATAAATTAAAATCATTTAAGATAAGAGAATTTAAAAATACGGCCCCTCAGTAACCTAGCCACCCACATTCCAAGTACCGGGTAGCCACAAATAACAAAAGGCTACCATACTAGATGGCACAAGATACAAGACATTTCCATCATTACAGGACATTCTATCGCACAACACTTCGCTAAGGCAGGGTCTGGCAATGTATGGCCTTTGGGCCAAATCCAGCCACTGTCTGCTTTTATAAATAAGTTTTATAGGAACTACCCACAAGGCTTACAAGTTGCTTTTATACTACAATGAATGGAATGGTTACAACAGAACCCATAGAGCCCCCAAAACTAAGACATTTACCATCAGACATTTTACAGAAAAGTTTGGCAATCGCTGCTCTAGGGAATAAGAGGAAGCAGGCATTTTATCAGAGCAAGAAGAAATGAATGGGTAAAGACCAAAAAACAGATCACCTACTCAAGAATGCATCCAGAAAATAGGATTCCTTACTGGTCACTAGTGCTAAAAATGGACAGATCCACTAAAGGGGTCTGAGGAACACGGTATTCAGATTGGGCCAATCAATAAACTCTCACGTAATGGAGTAGAAGTTAAGGCTTCTGAGAACTGCAGTGTTCTGCCTCCCCACACCCACAAATCAAGAAAAGTGATGGTGACCTTTCAAAGGGACACTAAAACTTAAAAGACGGTCAATTTAAAACAGATTTGGTGTAAGGCAGCCCATGTAAAATTTAAACTAAGAGGATTCAACTGAACTTGTTCATTAAAACAGAACTCTTTTTGGGCACTGGGTAGCTCAATCAGTTAAGCATCTGACTTCAGCTCAGGGCATGATCTTGTGGAGGTTCATGGGTTGAGCCCTGCATCAGGCTCTCTGCCGTCAGCACAGAGTCTGCTACAGATCCTCTGCCCGCCCCCACCCCACCCCTTCCCCACTTGCGCACGCACTCTCTCTATCTCCTTCTGTCTCTCAAAAATAAACCTTATGGGGCGCCTGGGTGGCTCAGTCGGTTAAGCATCCACTTCATCTCAGGTCATGATCTCACGGCTCATGAGTTTGAGCCCCACGTCGGGCTGTGTGCTGACAGCTCAGAGCCTGGACCCTGCTTTGGATTCTGTGTCTCCCTCTCTCTCTGCCCTTCCCCCATTCACACTCTGTCTCTCTGTGTCTCTCAAAAACAAATAAATGTTAAAAAAAATTTTTTTTAAATAAAATAAATGGTAAAAAAATTAAAAAGAAAAAGATAATTATTTTCAAAGAAAAGACAGGTTTTAGAAGTGAATGAAGGAGGGGCGTCTGGGTGGCTCAGTCGGTTAAGCGCCCGACTTCGGCTCAGGTCATGATCTCATGGTTTGTGAGTTCGAGCCCCACACCAGGCTCTGTGCTGACAGCTCAGGGCCTGGAGCCTGCTTCAGATTCTGTGTGTGTGTGTGTGTGTGTGTGTGTGTGTGTGTGTGTGTGTGTCTCTCTGCCCCTCCCCCACTTGCACTCTGTCTCTCCCCCAAAAATAAATAAAACATTTTAAAAAATTTAAAAAAAAAGAAGGGAATGAAGGAAAACGTATCACATTGTGATAATAAAAAATAAGCCCTCAAGATGGAACTTTAGCTTTGTGATGAGCTAGTCCTTAGTCCAGGTGCTGAAACATGACTAAGGCTCCTCAGATGACGCCTCACTGTCACACAGTTACAGGGATTCTGAACCGGAGGTCTGTGGCTGGGCCTCAGGGATCTCTGAACTCCCTGAAATTGGGGTGGGGGAGGGAGATACATTTTTCTGAGATGAGAATTAATGTCTTCAAAATATTTTGGGGGCACCTGGGTGGCTCCGTTCGTTAAGCATCTGACTTTGGCTCAGGTCATAATGTTTGTGAGTTCAAGCTCCATACTGGGTGAGCCCAAGCCCCATCTCAGGTGAGCCCCGATCCTCTCTTTCTCTCTCTGCTCCTAGTGGGACTCTCTCTCTGCCCCTCACTCACCTGCACCCTCTCTCTCAAAAACAAATAAACAAAAAAACCAACTACATTCTGGAAGAGGACTTTAACCCAAGAAAAGTTAAAGAAAGGTTAAGGACCAATATGCAACTGGTAGATAAGAGGAATCTTTTCTTTTTTAACCACAGCTCTTTCCCTTTATTTCTTTGTGGTACCTTCTCTGTCCACAATGCATATTTAGAACAACTCAGGATGGCAAAAACCCCACCAGTTTCATGGCAAGAAGGCTGAAGGTACATACTATTTATGCACCCAGAGAGCTGAAAGGTACATAGTAAACTACTCGATCCAAATCATCTTTGTAAGAGGCCAAAGTTACTTTGCTTCATCGGTGGCTAATTGGTTCCAAGGATCAGAAGTTACAATTCCAAGTGCAGGCAGTGGGACATTACCATAAATGCACAAAAAGGGAAACAAAACAGGAGCCAAGTTTCTTGTATTGCCACCAAGGTTAACACCTGCCTAGCTCCACTGTCTTTTACAAATAGTTTTATATTAATTTCAATATGCATTAAAAATGTAACTAACACAACATCACTATTACTTAAGACGCAACCAGGTAAAAAGAGAGATTACATTTAAAGTCAATTCCGAGAACATGATTAAGGAAAGCAGAATAATGGGGCGCCTGGGTGGCTCAGTCGGTTGAGCATACGACTTGCGCTCAGGTCACGATCTCACAGTTGGCAAGTTCGAGTCCTGCCATCGGGCTGGGCTGTCTGCTGTCAGCACAGAGCCCATTTCGGATCCTGTCTCCCTCTCTCTCTGCCCCTCCCCTGCTCGTACTCTCTTTCTCTCTCTTTTTCAAAAATAATATGAAAGAACTTTTTTTTTTCAATAAAAAGATAAACAGGATAAAAACACAGGTAGCTATGACAAATATCACAACGGTCTACACCAGTGACTGAGGCTGGGAAACGTGAGGGAGTGGAGGGAGGTCCTCGACAGCACTTGCACTGGCCGCTCCGTAGACAACACAGAATGAACAGATGCACCTCCGCTTCTACCCCTTTCCAGCTCCCCACACTTTGATCTCCTGATTTGTTTAATGTTTACCAATAGAAGAGTCTCCTGCTGTGACCTCTCTCTTTCCAGGAAGACACTATCTGTATGAGGCCATTTGCAGGCATATTTTTCCATGGTTGTTGTTGTTATCATGTAGATGGTTTGCATTTGCTTTAATTCATTCAATATTATATCAGAAGTATTTTCCGCGTTGCATATAGTTCATTTTCAAGGGTTGGTTGTTTCCATTAAAAACAAAAACAAAAAAAAAATGAATACCATTGGCTACACAGCTCTTGCCTTCTACTGAACTTTTAGTTATTTGGGGAGAATAAATTCAAATAAGTGGGATAAATGGGTCAAAGCATATAAATTTTTCATCATTCCTTAATTGTGAACAACCACTAAGCTTGAGGCTTTTTGGCCCAGAGAAAATAATGGTCGCCTTTTTTCTTTTCTTTTCTTTTAACGTATTTATTTAAATTCAAGTTAGTTAACATACAGTGCAGTACTGGCTTCAGGAGTAGAACCCAGTGATTCATCACTTACATAAAATACCCAGCGTTCATCCCAACAAGTGCCCTCCTTAATGTCTAGCTCCACTGCCTTTTTAAAAGCACATGGGCCACACCACCACCCGAAAGAACACAGCCATGCAAAATGTAACTCCCAGCCTCTTATGGCCCAAAGGCTTCATGGTTTCTGCTCCTGCTTCAGACTGATGCTAAAGCTTCTGTATAACTTAGCTGGTCCCTTGGATTGCTATAGACATCGGAACTGTTGTATAGTGGGGACAAAATAAATACTCTGGATGAAAGTGCTTAGAATAAGTGCTCAAGAAACGGCGAACTCTACCCGCTTTCCCTGGAGCCTCTCTTCTAGCTCAGTTTTCCCCCAGGACGCCTCCATCAGCTTGCTCATCTGTAGGGTCTCCTTACCCGCCTCTTATGAATAATGCCTAAGTTGCTACTCTCTATCTAAAAACTCTACTCGCTTCATCTGGTTAATGCGCTCCCATAACTTCCTTCCTTCCATCTGCCCTTCAGTTTCTTCAGCTTGACTAAATATCCACTTTCTTATCTAGTTGGTGGCTGCAAGCACTTTTCCTCTTTCTTCCCCACTCAGCTAACACGTATTACCCTAAGACCTCTTCCCATGCTAGGGCGCCTTTCCCAGCCTCACCCTTCCTCCTGAAAAATGCATATTTTGACATCCGTACACTTGTACGGAAGGGAAGTTTTTGCCACAAAATGCCAGGGATAGTTCAAAGAGACCATTTTCCCAACGATTCACGGGCAGCTCTTGAGGTTTTAAAAAACCAATTACCAGGAATAAAAAGGGAAGATATGACTCAATAATACACCAGAAAAAGACCTGACAGATGTTTTATGGAAAGCTCAAAAGGTGAGGAGACTGCCACAGGTAAGCTTAAGAAATCGCGTCTGGCACGAAAGAGAACGAGAATCCCACTGTGCTGTGAATTACTTCTTCTGTATTTGGATTATTGCATTTAGCTCTTAGGGATCACATTTTCAAAGCATTGATAAGATGGAACATGTCCCTGTGGAAAAGTAAGCAGGGTGACGGAAGGGTTGGAAAATGTATCCCACGAAGAAAAGAAGAACGTTAAAAATGTCTGGAGATGGTTTTTTCTGGAAAGATTCAGACTTGAGGGGGGAGGGGAAGAGGCATAAAAAACACTTCAAGTATACATAGAACAAACGAGCAAAGGGGAGTTTGGATTTACTCTACAGAGCTCAAGAGAACACTCTAACAAGCAGTGTTAGAGGGTCCGTCCTCACCTCAGAACAGACCCTGACAATCAGAGGAGCGCTGGGGCTGGCTCAGTCACTTAAGCGTCTGACCCTCCATTTCAGCTCAGGTCATGATTTCACGGTTTGTGAGATCAAGCCCCGCATCAGGCTCTGTGCTGACAGTGCAGAGACAGCTTGAGATCCCCTCTCTCCCTCTTTCTCTGCCCCTCCCCTGCTCGCTCGCTTGCTCTCTCTCTCAAAATAAATAAATAAACAACAACAAAACAGAGCTATTTCTCAAATACGATAATACAATCAGCTGCTTTATGAGTAATGTATCCCATCTCTGAAAATGATCAAATAGAAGTTAGCTAACCATCCATCGGGGATTTTAAAAGGAGATTCCTGCACCATTTCTAACTGAGATGATAGGACTCCAGATAGTCTGAGTTAATGGTCTCATATATTTACAGTGACTGTTTTAAGTACTTACCAGATTCTTTTCAATATCTTGATCTGTGTTCACCTCTGAATCGGCCGTCTTAAAGTCAGTCTATAAAGAAAGAAAGAATCACATTCAGAAATACTCAGAGACATTTTAAAAGGCAGAATTACTCTTTAGTAATTTTACCTAGAAATCTGCCACAAGTAACTAAGAAGCTAATCTTTTTTGCTTTCCCCTTATCGGCTTCCTAACGAGAAAACCTCAGGTCTGGCAAGGAGACACTGGCCTCTATACTGCATTGAACATCCATCCCACAGAATAACCTGAACAAAACCCAAGAACTGACAGACAGCCTCGAGTGTGACATAAGAATTTTGCCCCCTAAACTTATTGTGCCCATCCTTCCTCCTACAACAAAGACAGCAATCACTAGGAGGCAGGATGCAATGTTCTTAAGATGGAGGTCAGAGAATTCACGAGGATTCCTCCTGTAAGGACAAAGATGGGAAATATGAACGCTAATGACCTACTGTGATCAATTAATCAGCGGAAGAGATTATATGTAGGTCACAAAGTTCCTAGTTGCCATGATTAGACACTGGCTCCTGGCTTTATTATTTATTGAACACCGGAAGGATGTCCTCACAGGGCACTGTGTGAAAATCGTACGATAGCTGCCGATAAAAAAACGAGACGGAACAGTTCTCCGCCACCTATGAAGAAATGTCTCTTACCCTCGATAAATATGTAAACAAATAAAGAGCCCAAATTCCATTTTAGTAATAGAAACTTGATACTTGACCTGTACAGCAATGTTTTGAGAAAGCTTCAGGGAAGCGCTATCCTGATCATCATCCTGATCCACTCTGACTCCTTCAACCCCATTTGCTGGAGGCACTACAGGTCGGAAATCCAAGCCTGTGTCCCTGCTACCTTCCTTTAGGATGGAGGCTTGTGGGGATCTGTCTTCAGAACAACTCCCGGAGGCAAGCTGCTTTGTATGGCACCCTGCCTTAAGAGACCGAGTGACAGGATGGAGGCTCTCCCGGAGGCACGTGTCCCCCTCCTCTCCTGCTGTGTTGGCCACGTCCTTCAAATCAGACTGAGACCCACCGCCAGAAAGACAAAGGGCTGTGGCTAGCAAGTTTTCTCCTAAAACCGCCCGGTGCGCTGCTGAAGTGTCACCTGCTGATGAACCAGGATTCTGCTCTGGGTGTTCCAAATGGACATTTCTGTTATTCTCCTTGGTTATCGTTTGGCTACTTACACTCGACAGAGGTGAGTTCTTGTGCTTCTGTGCAGGGTCTTTGGGGCTATCAAAGACATAAGACAAAAAGTTTCTCTCTTCACCCAACCTTAAGGAGGATTAAATACATAATACCTTTAACATAACGACGAGAAGAACAAAGCTAGGCTACACAAGCCCCCCAAAATCATCAGAAAGAAATGGAACTTAGTCTTTGTCCAGCAATTTTCATCCTGGTTAGACAGGTGGTTAAGAACCTGGGCTGTGGAGACAGACCTTTACCGTCCAGTGATGGTCAATAAACACACATAAATGACTCTGAAGATCCAAAAATTTGAGATCCCATTTGAATAACTTCAGGGAACGTCGATAAAACAGCCTAATGCTCGTCATTATTTCATTCAGTTACATGTACAAACTTAGTTACACGTGATGTTCTAATAAATAAAATACTAACTTAAAAATATTCCACTCTCACATGTCCCAAAAACAATTTTCAAATTCCTTATATAGATCTTTGACCAGAACCACTTCTTAGGCTCTTCGAGAATTTTCCAGAACATAGCGTCTTCACTTCAAGTTGTCTGGGGCAAAGACAATTTTGAACCCCATACGGAAGCTATCAGTAGAAATTTTACCCCAGACAAGTACACACGCATACAACACTGGGATAGTTGTTTTATTGTTTGTCGTGGCCATTTAATGCATTGCTTTTTGAAGAGATCTTTAAAACGGATTTATGATGACATCTCACATTCAGAACAGTAAGTCTCTCACCAAGGAATGATGACATCTATGCTAAATTTCCTTGCCCCTTCTTTTTTAAAAAACTGATTCTGTCAACTGACGCCTGTAAGTACCCCAAGCCAGCATCGACTGAGGCTTTAGGTCACAGTGCCTTCCTTTCTCAATAGGTACAGGCTATTCAAAATAAAACTGAGAGATCTTGGGATATGAAAACCTTTATAAACACTTCTGGCTGATTCCTTCCTGAGAGTTACCTGAGGGAGTGGAGGAGGGGGGAAGACACTTAGTTATTAATTTGGGCATATAGTCCAGTATATCTTGGGTGTAAATCCTGACTCTGCTATTTACTGGTTGTTTGACTCTGGGCAAGTTACTTCAATTCATTTGTAAACCAGAAATCTTACCCTCCTAATAGGATTATTGTGAGGATGGCAGGCAATCATGCGTGTGAAAGTATTGAGTACAGAGCCTGGCACAGTAAATATTCAATAAACCTCAGCTGCTAGTATTACTCTTAGTAGTATGTGGCTGATTCTACTTATAAAATGAAGGTCCAAGTTTACGGTTAGGCTTACTTAGCAGTTGCCCCCACTACCCCTTCGCTAACAAATCTCTCTTCACGTAAACCAGTATTTATTAAGTACTATGGAGTCAGACGGGCCTGGGTTCAAACCCTGACTCCTTGTTGGCGACCCTGGGCAAGTTACCTCTCTGTGTCTCAGTTTCCTCACCTGTAAGTGGGAATAATAATATCAGCACCTCCTGCTGGGAGGATTAACTGTGTTAATACATATAAAACTGTTAGTACAGTATTATCCATTGTATTAGGTCCTAGGTATGCTTAAAAAATTAGAGTTGAGGTGAAATATACAATTTAGTACAACACCGTGCGTAACTATGCGTTAAGCGCTCTAAGATGCTAGGTTGCAATCATAGCTCCAGCCCTCAAGAGTTTAGATGGAAGGCACAGCAGTAAGCCACACTGACAAAGCAATCTATTTATCTGTAGATGATATACGTATACGTCTATTTGTGCGTGTATGGATATATACGTGCCTTATGTATGTATACGTGTACATATCTATATCTCTATGTAAGACAGAAGACGTACACAAATATACTGGTATGATACATGATAACATGATAATATATACAACTATAACAAAACATATAGGTATAAGAGGTAGATATACACATAGGTATGATATATATCACACACACATAATTAAATGAACATAAAGTCCACGTAAAGTAGGGTGGTGAAAAATTTGCATTTTCGGAAAAGTCTGATCCCCTGTATTCTAACCTATCTGCTCAACAAATATCCAGCATGCCTGCCGAGGGCCACCAGGTGCTGTGTTAGGTACCCTAAATACACATATGGATGTGCTTAATCTAGTGCAGGGCCACTGGAGCCAAAAAGAGGAAAGCCCAGCTCTGCTTCTCTAAGAAGCCATCTCAGAAGCCCTTCTCCCAAATGCAACCTTCCCAGTCAGGTATGCACACATTACCTTAGACCGTCTGGGAGACCTTCGTCTGATTTGGAAGCACATAAACTAGAAGAGGATTCTGGAGGATTGGGGGCGTTGGACACCACACCAGCTACCTCAGACGCCGCCGCCATCATGCTCTGTACCTTCAGAAACAAATTACAGGCTACAAGTTTCCAAACTGTTAAAACAAGTGTATCTCCCCCCCCCAACCCCCCACCCCCTGCAGAACATCCATACAACAGAGTCCCAGGAAAAGAAACACAAAGAAAAAGTTGGGTCCCAGAAGAAAATAAGGCTTCAGAGTTTTCTGTAGCAGGGTTTTAAAAGATCCTTTTGGCCACAATAGGCCCCCGTGGACATCGATCCTCGGCAATCACCACATTTATATAAATAGGAGTCTGTACAAAGCTTTTTCACTTTTGGCAGAAATACGGTGATTTAAAAACAGCCTAGTCTGTGAGAATTTTCCAAATGGTCCACATGCCTACCTTAACGTAGTATTATTTACAAAGAACGTACTTGGGGGCCTAACAATCGATAACATCTTCCACTTTTTAAGTCATTAAAAGCATTCTTCATTAATTTAAGTGAAGTTTTTTGGAGGTGTTGAGTGTGCGAGGAAAAACAGCAATACTGTATCGGGCAATCCGAGCGGCTTTTACTGTCAGCGTGCTCCCCACAGATGGGAAATGTTTCAGAACCACTCACTGAGAAAAATACAGACTCTTGAAAGTTACTACAAGGGTACAAAAAAGTACAAGAATCTTGGTTAGTCTACCCAGGAAAAGAGAAGCTGGAAAACAGGGTAATCCAAGTCAGAGAACCAGGACTGATGCCCTTTTTGGATCAAAAGGTCATCCTTTGTGAGGCAGGACAAACTCGTGGCCCTCTAGAGTGAAGACAAAGGTGGCGGGGGCGGGGTCGGAGAATGTAAGGGGGGCGGCTAGGGGGTGTAACATAGGGTTAGTTTAAATTCCTGTTTTTATCTTAATAGCATCACAGGTAT
>NW_024412402.1:9492048-9492870 GCF_014898765.1 Herpailurus yagouaroundi | reverse complement strand
CCCCCCCCCCCCCCCCCCCCCCCGCCGCCGGCACTTTCAAGCGCGCACAGAGCAAGTATGGAGACTGGGCTTTATCAACACTTGAGTCACAGGCCAGGAACCCTGTGTGCCTCAGTTTCCCCCATTATACAAAGCTCCTAGGAGAGAACGGGCCCAAATCGCCATAACTGCACCCTCGGGTGCAAACAGCCTGCCCCAACAGAGCCCGGGGTCGCGGGTCCTCGGTGCCCGGTAAACGAGAGCGCAGGGCACGGGTCCTCCGGGCAACTCCGCGGCCGGAGCCCAAGCGGGAGGAGGGCAGGTACCGCGCGCTGCAAGCTGCAGCGCGGGGTGGGAAGTCGAACGTGTCAAGGGAATCCTGCGGCGGCCGCCAGTGAGGCGGCGACGCCGGGAGCCACGGGGGCTCGGGGGAGGACGGGGCACGGCCGCGAAGGGGACAATGGGGGAAGCGGCGCCGGGCGACCACGGCCGCTTCAACCGGAGACCGCTAAGCCCGCTGCTTCCCGGAGCCGGAGACCCCCGCACCTCTGGCTCGGGCCCCCCACCGCGAGCTCAGCGCCGGCCCCCTCCTAAGGCCGGGACCCCGGGCCCCGTCCGCTCGGCCCCCTCCACGCCCCCCGCCTCGACCCCCCGCCCCTGCCCGGGCCCCCGGCGTCGCAGCCCCCCTCCCCGCCTGCCCGTCCCGCACACACCTCCCGCGCCGCGCCCCCGGGAGGCAAGGGGGGAGGGACGGGACGCACCTGAGCGGGCGGAGCGGGGGGAGGGGGCGGCCGAGCCTCGGGGGGAGGGGTCGAGCGCCGGCCCGCGCGCGGCACCTCCCAC
>NW_024412402.1:9478089-9491648 GCF_014898765.1 Herpailurus yagouaroundi | reverse complement strand
CGGCGCGAGCGGAGCGGGCGAGGCCCGGCCCGGAGAGGAGCGGCTGCGGCGGCACCGCGCCGCCCCCGACGGCGCCCCCTAGCGGCCAGCGCTGGCGCCGTGCGAGCGCCGCGGACTCCGCGGAAGCCCCCTAAGGTACAAGTGGACTCTCCCGGGGCGCGGGGAGGAAGAGTGAGGCGACCGCGAGAAGGAAGGAGACCCAGCGGAGGGAAGAGCCCCTCTGGAAAGGTCCCAGAGAGAGTCGGGGCCATGGCGATCAGAGAGAGAAGAGGAACGAGGTGTTTGTAAAGGTCAAAACCGAGATTCCCTTTTCAGAGGACGCCATGAAGGGCAAGACGGTCCCTCCGGGCAGTGCCCCTGTGGAGGACGCCCCGACGGCTCGGGGCGGTGGGGCCAGGCGAGCTGAGCCCACCGCGCCCACACGCTCCTCTCCTGGCGGAGGATGCCCGGAGCGGCCGGCCCCCTAGCGCCGGTTGCTCCGGGCCGCTCGGCCGGGCCGGGGCCTCGCCGCTGATTGGCTGCACCGCCGGGCGGAAGTGATGCTACTGTCACTGGCGCCCCGGGCTCCCGGGAAGCCGCGAGTTTCCGCAGGCAGGCGGCGGCAGCAGCTGCGGCCGAGCGGGTGAGTTGGGCACTCGGTGGGGGCGGGGCCTGGCAAGTCCGGGCGGCCCAGAGCTGGGAGGGCGCCGCCCGCGTCCGAGGACGAGGGGGCTGCACCGAGGGCGTCCTCAGTCCCTGCTTGGGACAGCGCCGGGAGACGGGGCGGTAGGGTCCCGATTCCAGGGTAGTACGGGTCCCTCTGAGGAGGGGGACACATTGCACGGGGCAGAGGGAAGTCAGTGAAACTGACCGTAGACGCAGCCTGATTTCTAGGAAGCGGGTGTAGAGGCACGAGGAGGAGGACAGCCTCTCGGGACAGACTCTTTCCTGGACTCTGGGCTGCCCGTGTTCTTTCTTTTCACCCTTGGCACCCAAGAGCTGTAAAGATGCACAAAGCAGTTGGGTGAGGTTGTGCTCTACTTTCAGGGGGGTATTTACGGTTCCTTTCCCAGAAACCTGGGGTGGAAGTAGGAGATGGTACTGCTCTGCCAGAAAGAAGGAGGAAGTGGTGGCCAGGTTTCTCTTCTCTTCCGGAAATCAATGGGATCTAGGAGACTGAAGGGGCCTACCTAAGTGGGGCATAATCTGGCTATCTGGCAAGACTTTGTTTTACTTAGTCATGTGTGGGAAAGGCATCTGATTATGTTGGGACAGTGGAGGCTGCCGCAGGGCTAGGAGGAATGAAATGTGGAATGCAGGTTTTTGGAGGGAAAAGTTAGGTGGCGTTAAGTTCCCTTCTTCCTTTCCAAAGAGACTTCAGTAAAATACCTATTTTCCTGTAATGTTTTGAGTTGGATCCATTTGGGTATGTGTGTGGGTACTAAGCCCTGCCTCGGGGTGACACGAGTACAGAGCAGATGATTCTGAAGGAGCCCAGTCACCCGTGGGCATGCACATGTTCTGCTGCCCACCCACCTGTGCCTGTCCCCACAGTTGCCCACCAGTTCTAAATTCGGCCCTTCTGAAATCAAACCATGGGTGCCAGCCCCGGGTTTCGTGTTCAGCCCTCACTTCCAAGCCAACCTGCCGAGCTAGTCCGTAAGGGTATAGCCCCTTAGTGCTACTTTCCAATCATTTCTTCCTTCCCGGTTGCCCACTTGCTTTTTTCGCTCACACTGTCCAGTCTTCCCCATTTCCACTGCTTCCTGCCTACTCTTACTTCCCCTGGCCTCTGTCAGAGATACAGAAATCAGGAAGTTAGCCACCACCTAGACTACTAGGAAGCAGTACTCCCTGCTTCTCGATGAGGGTGTTTTGGCAATAGTTCAAGCCCTCTTCTAGGCCTCTGGGGGCCAAAGAAAAGAGGGTGGCATGATGGTTAGGACAACAAGTAGGGTTTCTGGGTTCTGTACTGACTTGGCCAGTTCTTTGCCAGTCTGCAGCCAACTTGAGATCCCTGAAAATGATACTCGATCATTGGCCAGTTCCCTTGGTCACAGGTCCTGGAGTTCATGGCTAGCCTCTGCTTGCTCCCCTGGGTTTGGGAGGACACCGTTTCTTCTTTTCTTGGGGCCCACAGGTCTGCAGTCTGTGCTCAGAGCCAGCACCACTCAGTGAAAGTGATGCCTTTTCTCCATTTGCACAAAATGAGTGTGAGGTGGTCAGCCAGACCAGGAGCTCACCCTCACATAGAGTCCAGGTAGGATTGGGGCACCATTGTGGGGAGTCGGCCCTGAGGACAACCGGATGAGATGTCAGCTGGGGGAAGATTTATGTCCCCTCTAAAGGGAGGAAGGTCTCTTCTAAGAGCAGTCATGATCCTGCCAGTAACCTATGGGAGTGATATGACTTCTAAGCCCTTTTCACAGCAACAGGGGCAAAGAGCAGTGCGTTGCCCGTTAGCAATTGGACATTCGATTTGATTATCTGGTGAGATGGCGATTGGCCCATCATGCCGTGGAGGTATCCCCTGGGGTTGGCAGTGGCCCACACCCCCCCCTGAGGGCTTTTCCCTGTTGCTCAGGAATAAGTGTGAATAAAACAAGAGGATCAAGTATTTAAAAAAGGAGTGGATTGGGGATTTCTAGGTGTAATACATTGATGGCTTGGCCTGCCTGCAGATTCCTGCAGGTGTCTCTGATGTCCTTTCTGTTTGTTTGCAGCCTTCTGCTCTGATGCCGAAGGGGAGGCAGAAAGTGCCACACTTGGATGCCCCCCCGGGCCTGCCCACCTGCCTCTGGCTGGAGTTAGCCGGGCTCTTCTTCCTGGTTCCCTGGGTCATGGGCCTGGCAGGGGCCGATGGGCCTAGAGCCCAGGGTCTGGGGGGGCTAAGCTGGGCCGTGCATCTGGACAGCCTGGGAGGGGAGGAAGAGACCCTGGAGCAGCAGGCAGACGCCTTGGCCCAGGCGGCGGGACTGCTGAATGCTGGGCGCGTCGGGGAGCTCCACGGCTACTACCTCTTCGTCCAGCCGGCTGGGCAGCAGCAGGCGGAGGCCGCCCGGCAGCAGGCGGAAACCGTGTTATCCGGGCACGAAGCTGTGCGCTGGCACTCGGAGCAGAGGCTGCTCAAGCGGGCCAAGCGCAGTGTCCACTTCAATGACCCCAAGTACCCACAGCAGTGGCACCTGGTGAGTCCAGCCTTGCCGTTTTCGGCTTTCCGGTGGATATGTTCTGAGTGTTCCGTTCGTTAGTGGGCTTTTGACTGTGTTACTCTTCGGTTGCCCCCCATCCTTTGCCTGAGGAGACACAGCTGTGGGCTTCGCCTTCCCTGCACTCACTTCTGGGGAGCCAGTGGGCTGCAGAGGTGAGGGTGTGGGTTCTGGGACCAGGCTGCCTGGAGTCTAATCCAGCTCCGCCACTCACCGACACACGCCTTTGAGCAAGCTGCTTAAACCGCTCTCTGCCTCAGTTTCCCCCTCTGTAAAGTGGAGACTGTAACAGTACCTACCTTGTGGAGTTATGGTTAGGATAAGTGAATTAATATATGTGTGTCAGACACATGACAAGTACTTCGTAGCATGTTATGTAATGTTAATAAAATGGTATATATATGTATATATATTTTTTAAGTTTAATTATTTAGAGAGAGTGTGAGCGGGGGAGGGACAGAGAGAGAGAGGGAGAGAGAGAATCCCAAGCGCTGTCAGCGCAGAGCCCGACATGGGGCCCAAACTCGCGGACAGTGAGATCGTGACCTGAGCTGGCATCAAGAGTCGGACGCCGAAGCGACTGAGTTGCACAGGCGCCCAGGAAAATACGTATTATATGGCATAATAATTGTATCGTCCAACCCTTAACCTTGCCACATTTCACTTCTACCACCCGTGAATGACGCCAGGCTTTCCCAGGGAGCTAGGCTGTGGCAAAGCCCTCACTTGTCCATCTATCCTCACTAGACCTATCGGTCTACAACCTCTGTCTGGCTCTTTGAGGGTGGCCAAGCGTGAAAAGGGGCTGCTAGCCTGCTTGTCTGTGAGCTATGCTGTGTGTCACTGGCCTCCCAAGGCTCTGAGAATAGCTCCTGACCCTGTGTCTCCTACAGAATAACCGGCGGAGCCCCGGCAGGGACATCAACGTGACAGGTGTGTGGGAACGCAATGTAACCGGGCGAGGGGTCACTGTGGTGGTCGTGGATGACGGAGTGGAGCACACCATCCAGGACATCGCACCCAACTATGTGAGTGGCCCTGGGACAACCCCTCCGACCCCCATGTCTTACCTCCTTCTTGATGTTGCCTTCGTCTGGTTCCCTTTCTTCCAGGTCACTGGGCCACACAAAAGGGCCCAGGAGATGGGACGGCTGAGCTTCCCCTTGCCCCCAGCCGGCATTCCAGTCTGGCAATTAAGACACAGGGACAGGACTCTGGGTGGCACTTCCTGGTTCCGCTTGCTGCCCCCTGCCCTGGGGAGTAAGGAGCGGTCCCTGTTGGCAACTTCCCTCCCCACACGAGTTCTGAGCACCTTCCTCTCTAGCCTGGTCTTCAGGTAGCCCTAGGTCTCTTTTACCTGGGTTTCCCAAGCCGTGGAGCAGTCTCCCAGACCCATTTCCACCACGGATGAGAAGGAAGTTCCCTGAGCCCTGTGGCACTTTCAGTCTTGCCCCGCGTGTCCTATCTCATGCCTATAGCCTGGGTGGTTTGCAGAAAGAGACAGACAGGCTTGTTGTGCTGGCCCGGAGCCCCAAAGTCCCAGTTTCCCCAGGTCTCCTCTCTCCTTGAGTTCCAGGGCCTGACCCCTGAAAGCCTGTGAATGACCATGTTGCCCCTGCCATGTTTCAGAGCCCCGAGGGCAGCTATGATCTCAACTCCAACGACCCTGACCCTATGCCACACCCAGACGTGGAGAACGGCAATCACCACGGCACGAGGTGTGCGGGCGAGATCGCCGCAGTGCCCAACAACAGCTTCTGTGCCGTGGGAGTGGCGTATGGGAGCCGCATAGCAGGTACCTGCCACTCCAGCCTCAGGGGCCTCTCCCTCGGGACCGTCTTCATCTCCTGCCCGCCCCTCCCCCAGATTCTGAACCACGTTGGTCCCACTGTTGACACACATAGCGTCGGGCAAAGGGAAGCTTATGATATGTGTCTGTGGGACACATGAGTTCGTTGGGTTTTGTCAGTGCCGTGGTGTCTCAGACATGCTGTTAGCCACAAACCCTATCATCTACAACAGATAAAAGTGAGAGTGGTCTCAATGTGGGATGGAGACTTCGAGCCCCAGCCACTCTATGGCCTGCCCCCTTTTTCTGTTTGTGGTTATGTCCCATCAAATGACCCGACTCACTGTAATGGTAACTCCTTTTCCTTATCTGGGTTATATTTCTATCTTCATAATTTCCCAAGTACGCTTTTACCTGCCCTTCCTCCTTGACCCTTAATGTCTGTGGAGGCTCCTCTGCTATCGCCCAGCTCTCCAACTGTCATCCCTTCTGATGGTCGCTGTCTGCTCTCCCTCCTTTCAAGAGAGCGGAGCAGCACTGGCCCCCACTGGGGATCGTTCTAAGGCTCCTCCTCTCAGCCTTTGTCCATCAGAGCAGAACGCAAAGGGTGTACACGGGGAAGCCCTCCCCATGACTCCTCCTCGTAAATGCTTGGAAACTACACACTGAATAGAGTGACCGTTTTCCTCTTACACGCCAGCAGAGGTCAGCAACTCTCTCCCTAAATGAGGCGACAGAGCGAGCCAGAAACTTCAGGGACCAAGTCCCTTCTGAAAGCTCCATTTTCCTTACATGGTCGCCGGGATGTGACCCGCCCCATTTGAGAGGGTGAAATTAGGCATCCACGGAGTAGTAATGGTAGTGAGTACCTTTTCTTGAACACCTTCTATGTGTCAAGCGTCGCACTGCTGTTTTACATGATTAAGAACGCAAGTAAGGGAACTTAGCTACCTACGTTCTGGCCCAGGCTCTTCCTGCCAGACCCCATGATCCTTAAAATCTAAGATGTAGCATTATGTTAAAAACCACCATGGTCCATATACATGGTATAAAAATTCAGAGATACAGGAGCGCTCAGAGGGAAAAGTAAGTCTCCACGTGTGGCTCCCACCATGCTGCTCCCCGTCTAGGGGGCCAACAAGACCGAGGAGCTGATGTGGCCTTCGCTGCCTAGGTATCCGGGTGCTGGATGGACCCCTCACAGACAGCATGGAGGCTGTGGCGTTCAACAAACACTATCAGATCAACGACATCTACAGCTGCAGGTAAGCCAGGAACACGGTGAGGGCGCGAGGCTTCAGCACCTGGCACGGATCCTCCAACAAAAGAACAGCAAGATGGGCTAGCTCGGCCAGGTCGCAGCCAGGGGCCTCTTACTGGGTTCCACCCAGAAGTCCATCACTCAGATTTCTCCAGATCCCTGACCACTGGGTCCTTCCTCAGTCCTAAGCCCCGTGTCTCCCCAGGAATCCGGTTGCCATATGAGGAGTGCTGCAGTCTGGCCCATGTTCATTATGTTTAATAAGCTCATGAGGCCTCCTCTCCAGCCACAGCCGAGCCAAATGCCCGGCACCAGCCCCGCTGCCCTACGCACGTAAATGCACGTCCAGCTTCAGGTTATGGTTATGGTTGCGGAGGGGGCAGGGACTGAGTTTCCGCCTAAGGGGGAACTGAAGTTGGGCTGCCCTCATGGCAATGACAGCACCTGTTCCCCCTCCCAGTACCTCCCTTAAATGTATGACATCATCATCGGCGTACATTTCTCTTAGAGAAGGAATCGAGAACTCCTCAGACCCAAGAGCCCACACAGATTGAGTACTTCCTTTGTGGGTGCTCTCCCATCAAGCCTGGTATTAGAGCTCTACGTCAGGAGATGGGTGGCCCCCGTCCCCCACTACTAATGTGTGTTGTGTCCTGCTCCTGAGGACCTGAGAAAGGATTTTCAGGGGCAGGTTAAAGCAGTCCTAAACTGAGAAAGTTTCCAAGGGAAAAAAGAGACTTACTGCATACTTCTGTTTTCCACCTTGGAGTGAGGGCTGAATCCTTGAACCCTGTGTCCTGTGATCATGGCAGTCCTGGCCTGGAGCACTTGGGAGGAGATGAAGAGGCCAGGCCGGGGGGTGGGTGGGGTCAGTTAAGCCCTGGGTGGGCAGCCGTGGTGTGGCTCTGGCTCTCCCCTCTGGGTATTTCTCAACAGCTGGGGACCAGATGATGATGGGAAGACAGTGGATGGCCCCCATCAGCTTGGAAAGGTAAGTGAAGTGCATGAAGATAGACCTAGGACACCCTCTCTACTCAGGTCCTAGAACTACTACGGGTCGCCCCCTTTCCCACCCCACCCCCGTGTGTGGTGCCAGACTCACATCACCCAGCCCTCCCACCTCCTTTTGGGAGAACACTCCTAACCTGGAGGTGGGGGTGCTTGGGGGACCCTGGTGCTTAGAGAAGTGGAACAGTGCTTTGAGTTGTTTCCCTGTGATTTGGGGCTCGGCGCCCCACTTCCGGCCCCGCCCTATCTGACAAACAGTGTATATCCTTCAGACCGTTGTTCAGCTAACGTCTTCCTAACCCTCTTTAAATCTCCTTCTCCCATGCCCCAGTGCCTTTGGGCTTTTTTCGCATTTCTTTCTAGGAGGGGAGGAAGCAATTGGTATGGAGGGTAGAGGTCTTCCTAGGAGTTCCTCAGCTGATCCCAGCATGGTTTTACTCCTCAGGCTGCCTTGCAACATGGGGTGATTGCTGGCCGCCGGGGCTTTGGGAGCATCTTTGTGGTAGCCAGCGGGAACGGTGGCCAGCACAACGACAACTGCAACTATGATGGCTATGCCAACTCTATCTACACCGTCACCATAGGTAGCGGCCTGGTGGTTATGCGTGCATGTGTGTGAGTGCGTGTGTGTGTGTGTCGCTCGGTGGGGAGGGGACTCCATTTCAGTGTGTGTGGGACGCCGTGGTGAGGAGATTGTGCATTTTGGCGTGTGTATCAGTCAGTGGTGAGGGAATTGTGTATTTTGGGGGGCGTGTGCCTCAATGGTGAGGGGGTTGTGTGTTTTGGAATGTGCGTATCCCTCAGTGGTGAGCGGGTTGTGTGTTTTGGGGCGCCCTGGCTTCTGTGTGTCTGTCTAACTGTCCAAGTACAATCTTCTCTTCAGGCTCACATAGTTAGGAGGGACTATCCCTATTCTCACAGGACCTCAGGACGTCCTTAGTAGACACCATACTCCGGGAAGCTTTCAGCCCATCATCTGGTTAGGCCTCTGCTCCAGCCTCTCTTCCCATGAGCCACTTGCCTCCTGCTTGAAGCCTTCCCTGACCCCCTCTAGTCTGGATTAAATGCCTCGTACTTGTGCTTCCCACCATAGCGTCTGCTGTCCCGTTGTATTTATTTACTTACCTGACTTCAGGCTCCTTGAGATCAAGACTGTGACTTTTCCCTTGTGGCCCCAGTGCCCCTCACAGCATGTGACCTGCAGTAGATAATGAATAAGCATTGAGGAAAATGAGCGTGTGAACGGATGAGTCCGTATAGAGGTGGCACTCCCCCCGTTTTACCCCGGAACCTATGGAAAGAAGGGTCTTAGGGCACAGAATACCCTCTGCCGCTTGAGGTTGCCTCTTCAGGTGACGAGCGTGGGCACTCTGAGGCACTTGGGCCACTGAGATCATTTCTGAAACTCAGGACAGCCTCCCAGATGATAACTCGGCTCCCGCTCCCCCTCCTCTCTTCCCCAGGTGCCGTGGACGAGGAGGGCCGGATGCCTTTCTACGCGGAAGAGTGTGCCTCCATGCTGGCGGTCACCTTCAGTGGTGGGGACAAGATGCTCCGGAGCATCGTGAGTGCCTCCTGGGCCCGCGCTCCCCACCCCCGTCCCACGACACTTCCCTCGGGCAGCACAGCCAGGTCTCCTCGTGTCCCTGCTTCCCTGCCCTGTCCCTTACGTTCCTCCTCTTAGCAGATACAGATCTCAGAGGGCATGCCACTGTCGGAAAAATCAGAGCCGAAGACTCTAAACAGATCTGTAAATGGCCTTTATCTTTAAAAGTTTAACTTACAAATACATATTTTGTTATAGGAACGACTAAGCATCACACTGATTAAAGAACTCATGTGCAGTGTCTTCCTTTGGTAGAATTTGGGCTTTGGCTAATTTCTCTGGGCTTAGGAAAAAACCCTTCGTTCCATTACTCTTCAGCCCTTATGTAAATACTGTGAGTTCTGGTCACATTCCTCATTAGGAGTAAAGCTAGCAGTTGTCTTGATGGGATGGGCAGGAAAACGAGTCCGGGAAATGTCTCAGTCAGCCCAAGAAACAGTTCGTTCCTTAGAGCTAGAATTGGAGCCGTATCACACAAGAGATTGGAGCCGGGCAGTGGAGCTTCTCAGGCTATGGGAAGCTTTTAAAGAATTCAGAGTCTGATGCCTGCTTCCCACTGGCTTAGCTCCATCCCAGCAGGTTGGGGTCAGGTCTCTGGATTGTGACCCTACAGTTCTCTGCCTGTCCCCGCTGCCCAGAATAGAGCAGTATGGGGATGGGGAAGAGCTGGGCTGGAGCCCGGGGGTATCACATTTCTCCAGCGGCCCAGGTACGGAGGTCTCTCTGGGGCCACTGGGAATTGGGCTGCTTTGTCTTCCTGCCGGGTCAGGTTCGTTTTCCAAAACTGAAATTTTGTTTTGCCAGTAAGTGACTTCTGGTCAACACATGGTTCCAAGGCCCTGTGCCAGGGGACCTCAGCTTCCCACCTTCGCCCAGGGAGGAAGGTGGAGGGAATGGGTTGAAATGAAAACCTAAGAGATCCTTTGCCCAGCAGGCAGGGGTCTGGGTTCAGAGGGCACTCCAGCCAGCCCAGGCTGGGAGAGGAGGAAGAGGAAGAGGGAACCCTGGTGGAACTCTGGGGAACCCGCTCCCAAGGAGGCGTCACCAGCATGGGTGCCATTCTTGCTTTGCTGCTCTGGCCGTTCCCTAACTTAGCTCCACTTCTTACCCCCACCCCCACCTTCCATCTGAACTGTGATTTGTCCAGAGGTGAAAAGAGAGTTTGCTTATCCAAGTTCCCAGCTTTTGGATGTCCTTCCTTGGAAACCCCGCGTTGCCAGTTTCTGTTCAGTGACCAGCTCAGAGGAGCGGTCTTCCTGAGGACAGAGCACGGGGCATGCACTGCCCACCCTATGGCTGGCCGGGGTGCGTCCCTGGACTTTCCTATGGCTTCCCAGGGCTCCCGCCAACCTAGGCCTGTTCACAGCCCTCCCAGCTACAACGAGACTGTCCCCGTGACGCCTTTTCCTTAACAGGGAAAAAAAATCAGTCTGCTCCCTGGCACAGACCAGCCTTCCCCATCTCATTGAGACCACAGCTTGGAGGGTTTTTTCCTTTTTCTCCTGGGAGCGCACAGTGTCTGAGTGAAAATCACATCTCTTGGCAGCTGCTGTAGCGGCTGGGAGGGAAGCACTGAGTACAATGGAGAAAGGGTAGCTCTTGGCAGAAGTTACCTCCCTGGTGTCTGACCCAGAGAGAAGCCTGGAAGAAAAAAAACTCTCAAGTCTTAACATCAGCACCATGTGCCACATCCAAAGTGCCACATAGTGGAGCAGGTTTAGGCAAACCCGTTGTGGTTCCAGGGTTGATAGGAGCATGAAAAGAACTGGATGCCATCTCTCCCCGCCAGGCAACTCTCCTTCCCGTCCCCCACTGTCACCTCCCCCTGAGAACCACAGGTAGAGTGGGGGGGGGGGGTCTCATGGGAACCATACTGAGGCACCAGGCCCAGAGCAGCAGGGCGGGCAGGCAGTGTAGACACTAAGCCCTTGCTGAGCTCACAGGGTGGGCGAGGGCACAGTTCCCTCTCCCTGGGAACACATTCCCTTTGTTCGCACTGATGTCACTCCAACCCCTATCGCCGGGCTGCCAACTTGGATTTCCTTGAATGGTGCCGTCACTGCTGTCCCAGCTCCAGCTGGGGCCCAGGAGCCTGCCCGCCCCCCCCCCCATCCCCCCGGGCCACTTCCTCTGTCTAGCTTGGTTGAGGGGGTTGGAGGGCCAGGCTGGGGAATTCGGGACACAGTTATTAGAGGAGCAGGAATCAGGAAACCGTCCTCTGCACATAAGGCCTCTCCCACACCTCCGTCTCCTCTCTGCCCACAGCCGGACCCTCCCGAGTAGCCCTGTAAACTGCCTTCTTTTCTCAGCTCTCCAGAGCTTGTCCCGCGGGGCCTAGGGTGATGAGGGATTTTCCTTTATCCTGACCCGCTAGTGGGCCTCCCTCTGGTCAAAGACTCAGCTCTCACAAAGCCAGGGCCGACCTGAGAGCCTTCCTCCGAGGCCCCGTCCCCTACCCCTCTCTCCACAGCACCTGTGAACTCCGCGTCTAACCCAGTCCCCCCCACCCCCCAATCCACTTCCCAGGTGACCACTGACTGGGACCTTCAGAAGGGCACAGGCTGCACCGAGGGCCACACAGGGACCTCGGCCGCAGCCCCTCTGGCAGCAGGCATGATAGCCCTGATGCTACAGGTGCGGCCCTGTCTCACCTGGCGTGACGTCCAGCACATCGTTGTCTTCACAGCCACCCAGGTGAGACCCTAGCAGCCGGAGCCATGGCCCGGCCCAGCCTTCCCCAGGGTTCTGCTTCCAAGGACTTGCAGGGATCAGGAGGCTTCAGACTCTAAATGTCCCACAAGTGAGGTGTCCGGTGCTTTTCAGAGTTGCCTGTGTCTAGAACAGGCGTGGGGACCCCATCAAGATCCTAGGCCTCAACTCATCCGTACCTATTCTGCCTGTGCTGTTTCACCTGCACAGGAGCACTCTGGCTGTGCTCCCTTATTCCAGGGCCGGTGACTCCTGGCTCCCTCTAGAAGCAAGCTATGGAGGTGGTGACATCATGGGGCTCTGACCTTTTGTCCCAGCCTTCCTTGGGGAATCCATTCCTAGTAGCCCTGGTGGGAGAGTCTGGACTGGGTCAGCCAGCAGGGCGAGCAAGGAAACCAGAGTTAGGTTGTTGACATTATAGTTGACCCTTGAACAGCATGGGTCTGAATGTGTGGATCCACAGTAAATGTATTTTCTCCTCCTTGTGGTTTTCTTGATAACATTTTCTCTTCTCCGGCTGACTTTACTGTACGAATACAATACATAATACATATATGAAATGTGCTAACCAACTGTTTGTGTTGTTGGTAAAGCATCCAGTCAATAGTAGGCTCTTAGGACTTAAGTTTTAGGGAGTCAAAAGTTATACGTGGATTTTCGACTTTGGGGGGCAGGGGGCAGTACCCCAACCCTTGAATTGCCCAAGGGTCAGCTGCACTTTGGAAGTCCCAGAGACTAACCAGGATCTCTGTTTCTCTCAGTATGAGGATCGCCGTGCAGATTGGGTCACCAACGAGGCAGGCTTCAGCCACAGCCACCAGCATGGATTCGGCCTGCTCAATGCTTGGAGACTCGTTAATGCAGCCAAGGTGAACGGGTGTTGGCAGGGCAGGGACCCCTGCATGGAGCGACCGAGGGAGGGGGCTAAACGCCTAAAACATTGCCTGGCGCATCGTGCGTAGTCAGTGTTCTTTGTTTCATCTATTCTAGATGACCCATTTTTCAAATGAAGAGGCAGGCTCAACATTGTCATTGAGGCTTCCAAACTATTGGTAGAGAGTATAGCTGGGGGCTCTCAGGGTGCTGTGGTTCTCATCTTCCACCCTGGACACAGCCATGGCCTCTGGTTCCATAGGGAGCACTCCCAGGGGTCAGCAGGAGCCTTGGGAGTGAAAGAAGGTGATGAGGAGAGGGAAAATAAGAGCGGGGCCCTAAGGATCAAGTTGATGTGTGTGTGCGTGCGTGTGTGGTCGGTCTTGTTCATTCACCACCACCCCCTTTCCTTTAATAGATCTGGACCTCGGTCCCTTACTTAGCTTCCTATGTCAGCCCTGTGTTAAAAGAGAACAAGGCTATCCCGCTGGCCCCCCACACACTGGAGGTCCTATGGAATGGTAAGTAGTCAGCAGAAAGGGGGTTAATCTGGGGATTGAGGTTTGGGGCGGGGTAACAGGGGGAAGTCAAACTCCTCATCCCTGCCCGATTCTAGCCCCTTCCTTTAGGAGCTGAGCTGCAGCCAGACCTGTGGCGTTTTCTTTGACCATTTTAGGACATGTTGCTGCTTCTGACTTGGCTGGCCCCCTGGCTGCTTAAATAAGACCTTTCTCCTGAGTTACTAGTAGTGGAGACGAACTGCTGAGCAACCGGTCAGAATAGCTGGGGGAGGGGCGCCACTGGGACTTGGGCAGACAAGGCAGGAGTTGAAAGATGCTCCTTTGACTTGCATGCCAGGAACTTGCCAGGCAGTTCTCTTCAGCCCAGTGGCCTTTGGATGAAGTAGATGAGTTTCTTCCTTTGATTATCCAGCTTGTCTAATACACAGATAGTTGGATGGGGTGTGTCGGGAGTGGGATGGGAGGACGCAGATGTCACCCTGGGGTGCAGCCACCTGTCCCTCACACCTGGGGTCAGTGGGATTTTCTGAGGGTCTGCAAATCGGAGATGTGGTTTGTGAGGAGCACCGGGGAAGATTGCCCTGAGGCCCCATGTGAGCACGGG
>NW_024412402.1:9438743-9477989 GCF_014898765.1 Herpailurus yagouaroundi | reverse complement strand
GGGGGGGCGGTCCCTTGAAGAATTTTGACAGGCAGGGTTATTTGCTGTTTTTGTGTGAAGACTGAAGCATGCCATGCTCTGTGTGCAAATTAGAACTCCGTCCTCACTTCTTCCGGTTTGATCCTAGAAAGTGATCAGACCAGAGGAAGAGCAAGAGGAAGAGTAGCCAAAGAAGGGACAGGCAGGGGCGGCCTCTTGGGGCGGAGGTTTCCCTGACAGGGGTTCCGCCGTCTCTCTCCCTAACCACGTCCAGCACTCGCCCAGCTTCCCTCTACGTGGAAGAAGATCCACGGGCCCCGTTCATTGTGTTTTCCGTAAAAGGATGCTATCTTGGAAAGGGCATCAGCCAAGGCAGAGAAGTGCAGGAACATTCCTGGGAATGAAGGGCCCCGGGCTCTGCCCTCATGAGTCTTGGAGATAGTGTGCCTTTTGTACCTCCCCCCACGGCTCCCTCTCCCAAGCCCCCTGTCCTTTAAGTGACAAAGTAACCCATAACCGCACCTGTCCCATAGAACTTGACTTAGAAGAGGGTTGGGGCCTTTCCAGTCTCGTCATCCTCTGCTTCCTCCTGTCTGACCGGGGGACATCGCCCCAGCCTGTGTGGCAAACCTCCCTACGTACAGAGGTGCCTGGCCACCGCTTGTCTGTCACTGGGCAACACAAAAAGAAGGACAACTTGTCCTGGGCTGGGGACAGTGGGACTCGAATGGTGGGAAGAGGATGAAGCAAAGGGAGGCACAGACCCAGAGTTTTGCTAGTGTTGAGGGCAGCAGGCAGGACTGCTGTGAACTTCTGCAGTCAGAAAAGGTGTCTTCCCCTCTGTCGTGACTCCATTTGCCCCCCGAGCAGACAGGACAGAAAGTGCAAGCTTGTGGGGATGCTTGGAGGTTGAAGGGACTCTAATTAACAAAAGATCAGGGCAACTCAGTCCTAGACAGTCTAGAGACCTGCTCCCATAGCCAACCTGTAGTCTTTTCCCCCCAAGACCGGGATAGTTGGTGTCTGAGGGCTCAAAATGGACCTTTTATAAGGTGGAGGGAGCTGAACATTGCTGAGATGGGAGAAGAGGCAAAATACCACAAAGACTCTAGAACCTTCCACAATGATAGAAATGTTCTCTATCTGCTCTGCTCAATTCAGTGGCCACTGGCCATTTGAGGCTATTCAACACTTAAATGTGGCTTGTGTGAGGAGCTGAGTTTTAATTTTATTATATTTAAATTTAATCACAAGTGGCTAGTGGCTGTCATATTGGGCAGCACGAGAGCGAGACAGAGGTTATGGATGAAAAGGGATTGGAGGCCCTTCGATCCTTTACATCTGACTCTGGGTCTGAAATCTCCACCAGAGGGTGGGAGGGACAGTGGCATTTGGGAGGAGTGTCTAAAACACAAGAGACTCTGTATTTACAGAAATTTCCTGAAGCCCCTTGCGCTTATCTTACCTATGTACAGTCTGAGTATAACGGGCTCACCTCTGCCTACAGGATGAGTCCTGTTCCTTCCCTTCTCCACACCTTACCTGTCCGACCCAGTCTTTCCCTCTCCACCAACTCTTCCTTTTGCCTTCAAGTGTCCTCCATTCACCTATTAGGAAACAAAACAAAGTCCCTGCTGTCCTTTAATCTGTAACCCTTTCAAGTGAATTAACTAAAGCCATGGCTCACTTTTATCACCTGCGCTCTCTACCACTGAAGACTCGGTTCCTTGCTCACAGCGCCCCTTTCCCGGCCAGGCCCAGGAGGCTGGTTCCGACTTCATCCTTCTCGACCGGCCTGCTGCTCTGACCCTACGAATGGGGCCCTGGCAGCAGCCTCCCTCCTGTCCAGCTTCCGGGACCTCCTCTGCTCCAGAGCCCTCTTCCAGCTTCTCTGCCCGAGGTCCTCGTGTCCTTTGTTCGCTCTGTCACTACTCACTAAAGAGGATGTGCCTCTTTAGACTCATCCCACAGTTCTCTCTCCTCCCTCTGGTTTCTCGAACTGTGCAGCAGTTTTCGTGACTTTGACTACCAGCTCTCCACAAACGATTCCTGGATCGAAATCTTTTATTGTGATCCCTTACCAGGGGGAGGACAGAGATCGTCATGGCTTCCGCAAGGTTGTGAACAAAGAAAGCCCTCTGGCCACAGGGAGAGGCATGAAAAAGACCCCAACTTACCAAAGGCCAAACAATAATAATAATATGATCATCATCAACTATGACTTGATTGCTTTTTATGTGCCAAGCACTATTCTAAGTATCCACTCATTTAAGGTATTAGCTGCCTTAATTCTAGTGTCCACACACGCACGGCCACCTATGTCTCTAACACACCAGTAAGAAAGGCAGGTAGCATGCCACCGTGTATACATCTGAATGCAGACGGGCCCTCATGGGGCTCTTTCTGGATTCCATTCTGTTCCATGATGTTCTCGAACGTGTCATTTACTCTCTGTAAGCCCTTTCTCTGCCGTGTTAATGCTCTCCTCCAACTATGCTGCCAGTATTTCCCTTCATCTTCCTATCCCAGGTCACATGTGCTGTTGGGTATTTGCCAGCACGCTGCATTTCACATACACAAAATTTAACATTTCATTGTCACCCTCTAAAGCCAGCTTGCTTTCCAGGTTTCCTCTGTTTCTGTCAGAGCCATTGCCGTTCCCTGGGCTCCCACACGTGAAGCTGTGGCATGGTCAGCCCCGCCGTACCCCTTGCTTCTGCCCCGGTCTTCCCCTGTCCATCCCACTGCAGTGTACTGTTTCGCTTATTTCTGTGACACGTCTCTTAATTGATTCACTCTTTCATTCTGCGAACGCGAGACCCACCTCATTCCAGGCACGGTATTAAGTTCTGAGGATTCAGAGTTAGACAGGATTCCTGCCCTCTGGAGCTCACAGTCTGGTAGGGGGAAGGTGCCCCGTCTGCAGTGGAGATGACACAGGTGTCCAGGGAAGACAGGAGGGCTCTCAGAGAAGCCAGGACTGGCCTTTCAGCAGGGAGCTGGCCAGGGGAAGAAGGGAGGAGAAGGACATCCGGGCAGCAGGGGCAACAGGTGCAGAGGCAACAGAGCTTCAGGGGGCCACGAGTCATGTGTGGCTGGAGCAGGGGTCTGGGGGCAGGACCAGCTAGAACTCCATGTGCCACGGTAAGGAGTTTGGACTTGACCTTGAAATCTGTGTGAGGAGCCTTCAAGATAAGCTCTCACCAACTGATGGTAGGGAAGGGTGAAGGAGAGCAGTCTCTTTAAAAAAAATTTTTTTAATGTTTATTTTTGAGAAAGAGAGAGAGAGAGAGAGAGAGAGCAGCCGCGGGGGGCGGGGCAGAGATAGAGGGAGACACAGAATCTGAAACAGGCTCCAGGCTCCAACCTGTCAGCACAGAACCCAATGCGGGGCTTGAACCCATGAGTGGTGAGATCATGACCTGAGATGAGGTTGGATGCTTAACCGGCTAAGGCACCCAGGCGCCCCGCAGTCTCTTATCTTTTAGAGATACATACGCAGTCTCTCCTGATGAAATTACTTGGTGCCTAGGGATGCCATCAAAAGACTCTGGGAAGAGGAAGAAGTGAGGATCATTGGTGAAACAAGATTGGCCATATATTGATAATTATGGGAGTTAGGTGTTGAGGACATCTGTTCTATTTTTTTAGGTATGCTTGGAATTTTCCATAAAGTGTATGTGTGTGTGTGTGTGTGTGTGTATATATACACACACACACATATGTATATAAATGTACATATAAATGTTTATATGTACATTTATACACTTATATAAATCAGTATTGCATATTTATTAATATATAAAAAGATTTCTTAGTTATTTAGCTTGAGCAACATCTAGATAGTGATGCCATCAAATGAGATTAAGAACCCAGGTGGGAAAACAGATCTGGGCAAGGGCTACAGAGTATGAAGATTGAGGCTGAGAATTTGACTCTGCTGTGTTTCAGGCTTTTGGGCAACATCTAGAGGTTATATCCAGAAAGCGGTTGAAGAAATAAGTTCAAAGGTCTAGACTGATGGCAATGGTTTGGGAGTCACCAGCGTAGGAATGGAAGAAAAGGTCTGGGGAAGAATGCATCACCGGGGTTGGCGGGCAGACAAAGGATAAAAGAGGACCCGGGACATTAAAGGAGTGAACAGAGGAAATATGCCTCTGAAGAAAAATGAGGAGAGAGGAGATGGGCTTGAGGGGTAGGAGGAAATCCAGAGGACAGCATCACGAGATTTCATGGCAGTTTCGGTGAGAGGGCAAGTACACAAGGGCAGAAGGGCGTCCCTGGGTTTGCCACCCAGGCCATTGGTGACCTTGAGTATTGTTTCAGTGTAGTCACAGGGGCAAAGCTGGATTGCACTTTGTTAAGTAATTAATGAGGACAGGAGAAGACTTCTGGTTAAAGATGGCAAATTGAACATGTTCTTTTATTTCTGCTTTTCTTCCCAAACCTTACCAAAATGAGAATAAAGGAGTAAAAATGGTATAAGCCTAAAGACAAAGAGAATGGGAGAGACCAGCAAATGAGAGATCTCATCACAGTTTTGGAAGCTGGAAAATGAATGGAGAAGTGAGCAGGGCTGAGAACATTGCATAGCAAATACCTACAAGGGTGATACTAAGAAACAAGCCCCTTCGTGCCACAGAATCCCAAAAGGCTCAGGACTTAGAGGCCCCATGTGCTCCGGGAGATGCACGGAGACGCACAGACATGAGGTATGAGGCAAAAAATAGGGATCAGTGGAAAGGTAGACTCCTGGGCACCTTCTCCCGTTCTTGGCAGCCAGGTGATTCCCCATCCTTATCCTGGCAGGAGTTGGGAGGTTTGTTCTCCAGAGACAGAGAGTGTACTGGGAGAGATCCCAAGGCCCTGGAGCCAGGTGACCGGAAGGCTTCTCTCTGGAACAATGGAAGGACCCCTCATCAAAAGACTCGGAGATACTCATATGGAGGGCTCCTCCACGAACTGGTCAGGTCCCAGGCCATCTAATTTTAGGGAAGCCTGCCGTACAAAGCTCCACTCATGCTTAGAGCTTCCAACTGGCTTTTGAAGCTAATAAGGATCACTGGCCATTTGAAAAAGGAAACCTCCAAATCCTGAGGACAGTTATTTTCAAGGCCGAAAGTCAGCCTAATTATCATGCGGGAGGGTGGGATACGGATACTTTCAGGCATGCAAGTCTTATTCATGCTTTCATGTGTCAGAAACTGCTGGACGATACAGTGCCTCCACAAGGAAGGAAACACCAAGAGAGAAAAGGGTGGGGAAGAGAGAAAGGGAGTACAGACAGACAGGAAGCAGAAACCCCAAGGGAGAAGGAAAGGAAGGTCCCAACCCAACGGCAGTGCAGCAGATAGGAGCGGGAGACAAGAAGGCAGAGGGTGAGTCTCCCAGGGACAGTGGCACTGAGGGAGCTTCAGATCTATTCATTTGAAGAAATAGTATTCAGAGAGCTCGTGTGGTTCTTCTGTGCAGCTGGGGAAGAGTCAGTGATGGGGACATGAATTTAAGTAAAGCAAAAGGAGGGCGATTATTAACTCCAGAGGGGAAGTCAGCAAGTTGTTCAGAAAATGAAATATGATCATTATGTACCACTTGGCTAAATTCCATTTAGAGAAGATGGAGGGGAGGGCAAGGTAGGGAGAAGATGTGGGAGTGGTATTAAATCTTTATCTGCTGTAATCAAAAGTTGATAAATAATGCCAAAAATTGATAAACCATGAAATAGTCATACGTAGTTACTATTTGGAAACATGAAGGTAGATCCCAGAAGAAAACAATCAAAAGCAAGAAAAAGTGTTTGCTCCTGGGGAGTGGCTCACGAAGGTGGTGAGGGATGGCGTGGGAAATTGTTCTTTGACGTACTGAGCCCTTCTGGGCCAATTTGCTTTTAAAACCACTTATGCTATCTTGACAGGAAAAAATGTTAAGAATGAATGAGGGGGTAAGAAGTAGAGAGAGCGAATGTAGACATCTTTTCCAAGAAGTTCAACAGTAAAGAAAAATAATATCCGCTACTTACGTGGTCCTAATACTTGGTGCTTGTTCTAAGTACTGTATGTATATGAACTAATATAATCCTCCTAGCAACACTGTGAAGCAGGTACTGTTACTATCCACCTTTTACACATAAGGAAACAAATTTGATTCTCACAACTAGGACAGGGCTGAGCTGGGATTTGCACCCAGGCTGGATGGCTCCAGAGCCCCTGTTCTTTTTTTTTTTTTTTTTTTTAATTTTTTTTTCAATGTTTATTTATTTTTGAGAGACAGAGGGAGACACAGAATCCAAAGCAGCCTCCAGGCTTTTAGCTGTCAGCACAGAGCCCGACGCGGGGCTCGAGCCCACAGACCGTGAGATCATGACCTAGGCGGAAGTCGGACACCCAACCGACTGGGCCACCCGGATGCCCCAACAGAGCCCCTGTTCTTAACACTGGTGGGTAGAAGGAAGCGAAGAGTTGAGAAAGGGTTTATTTGTTTTTGTTTTTCATCTGCAGTAGGAAAGACATAAGCAAGAAGATGGATAAGGGGGCTGGTCCCTCGTTGAACCCTTGCCAGCCAGTAGCTGTGAAGGGAAAAGAAAGCAGAGGGGTTTGAGAGCGTAAACAAGAGAGTGTTGGGGAGCTGAGCTGTGGGATCTGAGCCATTAGGAAAGGGCAGCTGGATGGATCACAAGGAAACGAAGGAAGGGGTCAGGAAAGGAGTGAGGGAAGTGGAGGGACAGGATGGCTTCGTTTCCAGAAGAGGGAGGACATTGGCTTTGAAGACTTGCCAGATGGACTTGAAGACCACGTGCACGTGCACACGCGTGCCCAAAGGGAGCTCGAGATGGGTATTCACCCACGTGTTACTAACGCTTGCCGGGACCTCTTTCTTTTCAGTTTTGTTCAACTACATTTCTGATATGTCTTTGATTAATCTGATGAAACCCGCCATGAGAGTTTCAGGAGCCAGGCCGTCCCAGATAATGAGCAGGCCCAGGGTGTGGTCATGGAAGTGGGATGGAAAGGAAGTTTGGAGCTAAGGAAAGAAAGCAGGTGAAGTCACGACGGGGCGGGGCGGGGGGGCAGTCCTGGGAGCCCTGGTGGATGAGGGTCCAGCGCCTCCCAGAACACAGTGGGAGGGGGCCGCGCAGGCGGCCAGTGGGCACAGGTCCCGGGAAGACAGGAAGCGGTGCCACAGACTCCAGCCTTTCCTTTCCTCCTCGTCCTTCAATCCTCGCCGTCCACACTCTCAGTGTGAAGTGCAAGTGCTGGGCTCTGCCTTGCCTGTTGGAATGAATAAGTGAAGGAAGAAGTGCTTTAGAGAGATTTTTTTTCTCATTGCCACCTGATTTTTTAACATTCCCCAGCTGAATCTTCTACTTCAGTCATTTGTGATTCTCTTAAACTTTGTTTCGAAATAACTGTAGATTCACTGCGTCGCGAAGACATATTCAGGGGGATTTCACGCACCTTCTTCCCCATGTTAATATCTGAAATAATCACAGTATAGTATCAAGACCAAGACAATGGCATTGCTACAGTCTCTAAAGCATATTCAGATTTCGCCAGTCAGATGTGCACTCGTGTGTGTGCGTGTGTGTGTGTGTGTGTGTGTGTGTGTCTCAGGGTAGGGAAGAGGCTCTGTGCGTTTGTACCACATATGTGGCCTTGTGTGTCCACCACCACAATCAAGATCCAGAACCCGACATCCTCGCAGGACTTTCTCATCACCCCTTTGTGGTTGTCCCCTCAGCCCCATTGTGAGCGCCCAGCAGCCACTAATCTGGCGTCTGTCTCCACACTTAACGTGATTCATGAATATCACACAAAGCAAATCGTGCACCATGCATTCTTTTAATAGTGAATTTTTTTCATTCAGCATAATTTCATCGAAGTGTACTTATTTCAGTAGTTGTTTTTAGAGATTTGTATCGCCTTCGGTAAGAGACCTGCCCACCTCCACCTCTACCTCTGTGCCATTTCCCCTCCTGGATGGCACGGCTACCTACCAAAACCCTCTAGCAGTCTGTATTCATCTCCTTCTTCGGCGGGTCTCCCTGCCGTGCGCCTGAACCCACCTGACTCCTCTCTGTTCTAGCATCAGTTATGTATTCCTCACACCGTATCATTCTCCACTTTCAGGTAGAAGGTAGAGGTCACGTCCAACTTCCCTTTCTATCCCCAGCGTCTAGTACGTGCCTGAAACGTAGGAGGGACTCACGAAGTTACTTTTTGGCTGAATGAATGACATTGCTCTGTTTGATTCTTACCCTGTGTCTTGAGTATGTTTTCACCCCAGTGAGAGTCTAAACTAGATTGTAAATCACTTGATAGCAGCCTCCGCGTTCCGTTTACTCATGTATGCTATAGGTCCTGGTTAGGACTGCCTTAGGTGTTTGTACGTGGCCTCGATGAGTATGTGCCTTTGTGTGTGCGGGGATGGACGGAGGGCGTAAGTGCTTATGGGGCTGGTTTCCCAGCTGCCCAGCCTGACTTCCCACAGTCAGCAGGATGGACCTGGAGATGTCGGGGCTGAGGACCCTAGAGCACGTGGCCGTGACCGTCTCCATCAGTCATCCACGACGCGGCAGCTTGGAACTCAAACTGTTTTGCCCCAGTGGCATGATGTCCCTCATCGGCGCCCCCCGCAGCATGGACTCGTACGTACACCTGTCTGTCCCTTCTGAGCTCTTTTTGCAACAAGGGTCTTTGCGGGGAAGAGATACGGGAAAAGTGGACTCTGGCACCGGCCTGAGCTATCATGGCACCGCTGACCGTGGCAGCTGGAAGCCATTTCTGACCTGCTTTGTACAAGTCACTTACAATGTGCTAAGCGCCACACTTGACAGATATTTTCTCTAATCCTTTGTAAGCTGCCCTTACAAGTGCGGAAACAAGTCACAGAGTAGGAAGTGCCTGAAGAAGTAACGGGAAGCCTAGATCTGTGGAGCTCCCGCAGCCTGTGGTCTTGCCACCTTTACTTTTCCCATGAGGACACATCGATGCGAGTCCTCTGTCCCATTCCCAGGGGACAGAGGCAGCACTGGAGGACCCCTCAGGGCACACTCCCTAGTGACTGTAGCTCAGGCAACAACTGCTACATTTTCATGGCTGCTCCAGGGAGGAAATCACGTCTGTGGGCCGAGGGTCAGTTCCCTGCCCCGCGCCTACCAGGTTTTCCACTCTGTTTTTCCCCCAGAGATCCCAATGGCTTCAATGACTGGACCTTCTCCACTGTGCGATGCTGGGGGGAGAGAGCGAAGGGGACTTACAGACTTGTTATCAGGGATGTGGGTAAGCCTGCCTGCCCTTCCATCTGGTCCCTCTGGAGCTCAGAGTCCCCGCAGAAACCGTCCCACGGGGAATACGTAGGGTCGCCATTGGACCAACAGGGTAGATGCCAAGAAGTACGCCCCATCTAGAATATGGGCACCGAAATCTGAACTTGTTCGTTGGTACTCCCTCTCATATTCCTTGGAGAAGTGACTGATCCATTTTTCCTCAGGATAGCAACAAAAATTCCTTGTTGAAACCACATTTCAAGTCCTTTCACATATAACCGTGCTTCGGCCAGCCCTGGTAGGCAGGTAAGGGCAGGACTAATTTTCACCGTTTTTTGGTTTTGTTTTTTGTTGTTTTGGTTTTTTGGTTTTTTCTTTTTCTTTTTCTTTTCTTTTTTTTTTTTTTTTTTTTTTTTTGAAAAACCGAGGTACACCCAGAGGTCTGATGTGGCCGGTGCAAGGTCATACAGTATTCCAGCGAGGAGACTGGAAACTGAGCCCAGCTCTCCCGGCTTCCAGTCAAGCTAGGTATTCCCTAGACCAGTGGTTTTCAAACTTTCCTTTAATTTAGTAGAAGGACATGTTATTTCCTCCCCCAAGCAAAATCCCAGCTGAAACCTGAAAATATGAAAGAGCTAAAGGCCGAGCCTCCTTGCTTCGGAGTCCCACCTCCCAGCCTCCCCGTGTCCATCCCTGAGGGCACCCGTGAGGCGCATCTGCAGAAGCCCCCCAGCCAGTGGGACACGCACAGCCTCAGCTGACCGTGGGGTCAAGCCCCCAGGTTGGGGGGGCGGGCAGGGCCTCTGCTGCTCACACGGCCAGCACAGGGGCAGGGCTCACGGTGCTTCTCTTGCCCCTCTAGGAGACGAGACGCCCCGGGCCGGCACCCTCCAACAGTGGCAGCTGACCCTGTATGGCTCTGTGTGGAGCCCAGTCGACATCAGGGACAGACAGCGGTAGGTGCCAGACTCGTGTGCCGGAGGGACGGCAGCTCCGGGGGCTGGGAGAGGCCACTGAGGGCCCCCTCCTCCCTGGGAACCCACACTACACCACCACCCCCCCCCCCCTTGCTGCCCTGGGACTTCCCTCTCCTCGGCGATAAGGTGGGAGGACGGGTGAGGGCAGGAGGCAGAGGAACCAAGTTCCAGAGCGGGTTCTCATCCCTTGTCTTCTCCACAGACTGTTAGAAAGTGCCATGAGTGGAAAATACCTGCATGATGGCTTCACTCTGCCCTGTCCTCCTGGGCTGAAAATCCCTGAGGAAGATGGTTACACCATCACCCCTAACACCCTCAAGGTACGAGGGCCGAGCCTCCAGCTCCAGGTGGGCAGGAGGGCTGGGGGGGGGGGGGGGCGGCGCGGGGGGGCCGCGGGGGGGTGCACCAAGTGACCTGAGAAGGGGGGGGGGGGGAAGACCTGGGTCCCCACTCTACTAGCCAGCTCGAAGAGGGCACTGCTCAGTGGGGTCAAGTGCTTTGAGGTGGGCAGCAGTCCCTGGGAGGTGAGAGACTTTCTGAGCTCATCGTTCTGGGCTGAGGAAAGCCACAGGGCTTTGGGAAACCATCCGTAACTCAGGTGCTTGACCTTTCCCAGACTCTGGTGCTGGTAGGCAGTTTTACCATCTTCTGGACCGTCTACTACATGCTGGAAATATACCTGAGCCAGAGGAATGTGGCCTCCCACCGCGTTTGTAGGAGCGGACCCTGCCACTGGCCCCAACGAAGCCAAAAAGCCAGGGAGGAGGGGACAGAACTGGAATCAGTGCCACTCTGCAACAGCAAAGATCCAGATGGGGTGGAGACAGAAAGTGAGCGCCCTGCCACCACCTCTGGCCCCCTTGTCCCGGACCTGTTGGATCAAGGGGACTGGGGCCTGTCCCAGGACAGGAGGGCCCTGGACCACCCTCGTCATCAGCTACCCCCAGACCTGTTGCAGGGGAAAGAGGAGCAGATTTGCTGACCCAGGGCCCAGCAGACTCAACGTGGGCCAGGCTCTTCCTTCCCCGAGCCAGGGAAGCTGGGAAAGCTGCTCCGAAGTCCCAGGAACTCTGGGGAGAAGGCGGCCCTGATGCTAACATGGGGAATCCACAGGCCTCAAGAGCTCCCTGTGACTACATTCAGGGAGGGCGAGGGACTTCTCAAGGTGCAGTGACAGAGGAATGGTGCCAGAGGACATTGTGGCCATAGCCTCCAGATCTTCCTCCTCCTGAAAGCTTTTGGTGAGAAGGTCTTGGACAAAGGCTCGGCCCCTCCCATTTGTCAGGCCTGCTTCCTCATTTCTCCTGGGCAGGCCGGTGATGTGGGTCACAGGGACCCTCACCCATGTGGTAGGGCGGTGCCCACCAGGCCAGAAGAGCCTCTCAGTGGAAACATCACTGGGGTCACTTAGGAAGAGGGCTCAGGGTGAAGGCTGGGAAGAGCCCCTGCATATATGCCTGTCCTTTTGATGACCCAGGACCTAGAAACCACAGTCCCCTCCTCTCCCTCCCTCACCTTCCTGCCTACGCCTGGAACTTAGGACATACAGGTATGGCAGTCAGCCCTCAGCCCAGCCACACTCGCCCTGAAAGCAGCTGCCTCCATTAGCCCTGATCAGAAGCCAACCTTGAACATACCCCTGACTCCTTCACCACCGCCCCCCACCCTCCGTCCTGAGGGATCGGTACGATGCTCCTGGCACGGCTCCCCAGGGCCCGCGCTGCCTCACTACGGTAGTCTGCAGCAGGACTATGACGGGGCTCGGCCACTGCCACTCCAGCCCTGCGACCGCCCTGTCTTCCTCTGCAAAGTGCTCAGGGAAATGGCCTTACCCGCTGGAGGCCCGCCGTCTGCCTGACAGGCTGTGAGTCCTCCCACCATTACTGGCCTCCTCCCCTCTTCTGAGCTAGTTTGGTTGATCTAAATTTTTTTTAACGCTTAAGATTTGGGTTTGTCTTTTCACAGCAACATTTGGTTGAATGTTTTTCTGCACAGCTTTTCCAAAATAAAAACCTTCCACGCAACTCTGCCCTCCCCAGCTCCTTTCATCTGCCTCCCAGAGCTAATGCAAGTTGCCAGGTTGCTCTCCTTGGCCTTTGGTCCCCGGTCCCCGAGATCCACTCTCCTCCTCCGCGTGGCCCTCTGAAGGAAACTGGCCCCCCTTGAGGTCCTAGAATTTGAGAGGTCCTTCGGAGCTGGCCTTCAGGAACCCACATAAATGTTGCCTGCCTCTTCCCTGCTCATGTTTCCTAGAATCAGAAGTGACCAGGGCAAATCAAACTCTGCCAGCCAGGCCTGAGAAAAGATTGATGTATATATTTGTTTCCTTTCTGAATTTCAACCCCCAAAATATTCCAGAAAAAAAATAAATGGAGGGAGGTTGGGCAGGATTACCTTCAATAGGCGTCTGTTGCCAAGGAGGCTAGTGGACTTGCCCCCCGCCCAGGCTACCCCCAGCCCACGTCCCCCCTGCCCGGCCCAGGATGGGGTGAGACGGTGGGAGACGGCGGGGGAGCTGGGAGGAGGGTCAGGGGAGTGGTGCTTGGGGGTAAGAAATTGGGCTGAGGCTGAGGGGTGGGGGAGAGCTGCCCAAGTGCGGTCACCTTTGCTCGGTGACAGGCCTCGAAGCTTGGCCGGGGCTGAGGAACTACACGGGTGCGGGTGAGGCGGGCTAGGCAGGATGGCTGCAGCCGACGAGCCGGGGAAGGACAGGGCTGGGGGCTGGCCCTCTCCCTCTAACTGATGATCTGCCGAGGTCGTCCGTAGCCTGTCATGCCGGCCTGGGAGGCCCCCCTGTTGCTGCCCATCTGTAGGCCAATGACATGTTTGCCCTCCTGCAGTTGGCTCTCTGTGAACTCCCTCTTATGCTCCTGGGCTTTCCTGGAAGAGGGGAAACCAGGATAAAGACTCATCAGGACTGCACATTTCATCCCCCCTCCCCCCCTCCCGTGCTCTGTTTCCTCTGCCGCTTCCTAGACCGGTCCCATGTCCCCCCCCCCCCCCATCTCACTTCTTTGTTTCCTTAACCTGGCTCACCCCGTGGACCAAGGAGGATGGCAAGTACCAGGGACCCATTTCCTACCCAGCCTAGACCTTCACTTTGGACCTTCCAGCTATCTGCTTCCCCTCCCCGCTGGGCCTGACAGTCAGCCCAGGCCACCTCCCATCTCCCTGCAAAGACACAGGTTCGGAGCACAAGGAACCCCGGGTGGCCGCGTACTTCATAAACCAGTTGGGATCTCCACGGTAGTACCCGTCGTTCTTGGTCACTGCCAAGCTGCCCAGAGCCATCAGGGTTCTCTGCACCGCTGCCAGGTCTTTGCCTGTGAGAAGAAAGGAGGGATGGGGGTGAACTTCAGGGCCATGTACACGGGACTCCAGGGCAGGGCCTGCCCCACCTCTCAGAAAAATGGCCAACCCAGGGGCAAAAGTTGTCCCAGGATCAAAGGAGGCTCCAGGAGATCCTACGATGCCCTCGAGAGCCTGGCTGGTACCCTTCCGGCACATCCTGTTCCTACTATGCAGACCTGTTGTGTGGCATGTTTTGATCATCCTTCGTCCCCTCTGCCTCAGCTTCCTGTCCTGCACCCACCTTCTCCACCCCTTTTCTCTCTGTACCTTCGAAGAGGTCAACAGTCTGAAACATGTCAGTCTTGGTGACCCCATAGTCCTCAGCCGCCTTCAGGAACTGAGCCACCTGCTCCATTTGCTTGAAGACCATGGATGGAGGGTTCTCGGGCACCTTCACCGGCTTGGAGCCGTCAGGATACAGGCTGTTCACCAGCTTGCTCAGAATCTGCCAGGCACAGAACGCAGCTCGGCACTCAGCTCGGGGCGCCTGCCTCACAACTCCAGCAGAGCCCCAGCCCCCCTTCCCAGGGGACCACTCACCACGCCGTTCTTCAGCCAGACCTGGAAGCCCAGGCGCCCACGGTCCGGGCGCCCCACGTCTGCGCCACACTGCACTATGATCCACTCCACCAGCCGCTCCTCCAGCTCCTCGTCATACTTCTTCTCAATTTTGGATTGCACTTCGCGGCTCATGCCATAGGAAGGACCCTTGTTGGCCATGTTGAGGGAGAGCTAAAGCAGCACGGGCCAGAGAAGGGAGAAGGTCAGAGGATCGGAGAACAACTCTGCTTTTCACTCGTGCTAGGCGGGCCTTCCGGCTTCTAGGAGGACGGGGGGGGGGGGGGGCATGCCACCCATCCTAGATGTTTACCTCCCCGTTCCCTCATTTTGTTTTCACGGCACTTCCCGTCTGGGCCAGGCTCATCCCCTCAGTCCGGGGAGCCTCTGAACTTGGAGGCCAGAGAAACGGGAGACCAGATCTTTGGAAGTCTAGAGCAAGGGTCAGTAAACTTCTTTTTGTAAGCAACCAGACAGTAAGTATTTTAGGTTTTGCAGGACATGAGGTTTCTGCCATTGTAGCAGGAAAGCAGCCTGAGACGATACATGAACAAGTAAGCAGGCTTTGATCCAATAAAACTTTATTTACACAAACAGCAGGCTGCATTTAGCCTATGAGCTGTAGTTTGACAATGGCTGGACTAGAGCTTTCTCTCTTTGCCAAGATTGACCGGAGGCCTGGAGACACCTTCCAGAAGAGGCCACACGACCCTTCCAAAATAAAGCAGCGGGTTTCTTTGTCCAGCTAGGCGTGAGGTGGTCCTGCCCTACTTCTCCCTCTGCTTTACCCCCCAGCCCCAAAGCTGGAGCTGCAAAACTCCAGCTCTTTGCCAGGTCAGCTCAGCCTCTGGCCCACAGCTGCTGAAGAGGCTCAAACTTATCCACCCCTGGAAAGGTCTAGGAAGCCAGCAAAACCCAAGAGGTTTTGGTCAAAAAGCTGTACTTCCTCAGGTGAGCCGAGAGAGAGAGAGAGAGAGAGAGAGAGAGAACACTTATAGACCCATAGACTTTCCCTCGTGCCCTCAGGCTCCCACCACTGTAGTAGCTGAGTAACCCAGGAGCCAGAGCCCTCCAAGGGTATCCCAGAGCCAAGAATCTGCCAGCGAGAGCGTGGGGAGCCCCTCTCCGTGCACAGCAGCAGCAGCTGTTGCCCTGAAGGTCTGGGGCCGGCACTGCTCTGGAGAGCCCCGAGATGTAGGGGGAAGGCTATAGCAGCAGGGCGGGCTGGTCAAGATGTGGCTGGTCAAGAGGAACCTGACCTGGCCCCAGCTATCACCCAGAGCTCCTCGGAAGAGCCCTCCGAGAGAGGTGCCAGATGAAGCCAGACCCATCACCTGGCCTCAGAGAGGTCAGAGGTTGGGAGGGAGAGAATGGTCTGAGGATGGGGGTAGTCGTTGTGCTCCCCCGACTCCCTTTCTTGCCAATATCAGACCGTCTCTCCTGTACCACCGTGGGGAGCTTGTCACGGTCTCGGGTCAGCTGCCCAACCCTTCCTTCGCCCATAGCTGACAACTTTCCTGCATTCAAGTTCCCCATCTGTGCACCGAGGATGATGTCATCTCCCTCAGAGAGCTGTGCCTTCTCCCAGGCACTGTCTGTGACTCCCTCCCAGAGTCGCCTCCTGGTGGTGACCTGGGAGAGCCAGCCCCTGACCCAGGGACAAAAACTGCTTCTTCCCACTCTGGCCTCCACTCCTTTTCCATTCATCCCCTGAGAGGACAACAAAGTTTGAGAGAAAGAACACGGGAGATGAACTCATTTGATTCCAGCCACTGGCAACTCACTTCTCTCCGGTTTGAAAAGCCCGAGGGCTGGGCCACCTCTGAGCACCGGCACCCTCACCTGGCCAGTGATGCCAGAGAATCCAAAAGCAGAGTCTCTGTTTCCCTACAGACAGCCCAACGCCTCCCTTCCCCAACCCTGCTTCCCAACCGCCCAAAGGCGAAGACGAGGGGTCCAAACCCACGAGTCAGCTGGGTCCAAGTGCCCTCGGCCCATCCTTCATCCTGGGCCCCGCTCGGCCTTCACCCCACCAGCCCAGGCAGGCAGCGCACACCCCACCTTCCCCGCCCTGCCCTCCTCGTCCTCCCCACCCACCTACCCTCCCAGACCCTGCGCCAGCAGGTGAGGAGCAGGACGGAAGCGGAGTGCCGTCACCCCCAGCTTGCAGTCTAAGAGATTCGGAGCAGATAGTTAAGGTATCGAGGCTCACAGTGAGAAGTACACAAAGCTGCAGCCCCTAGATCTAGAGACAATATTTGATTTTTATCAGAACAGGGAAGGGGATGAAATGCACCCCACCCATCCCAACCCCACCCTCTGCCTCCGCATGAGGAGTCCGGAAGTGGAGAATTCCAAGAAATCTCATTAAGTCCTCTGACCAAGACCTCCCCAGTCCCACCTTGGAGCTGTAGGAAGAGGAGAGGGAAACAGTTGCCAGGCAGCCCACCCAGAGGCCTTTCTAGACAAAGCCTCCTGGAGCAGGCCAGGCCGGCCAGCTGGACTCCGCTTTGACCCTCTGGCCCCGTGGCTCCTGTCAGCTTCCCCTCCCCTGAGAGAAAGAACAAGGGCCAGCTGCAAAGGGGTGGCATGCACCTGTTACCGGCGGGAACCGGGGGTCTCTCCAGGACCACCGGGCCCCTGGCTCTTCGAAATAGAACACAGCCAATAAGAGCAGGCACACGTGGATCTCTGAGAAGGCAAGAGGGACGGCTCCTCTAAATTCTGGAAGCAGAGAAGAGCAGCCCTATTCACTGCTGCCCTTTGGAGAGCAACCATTGAGGGAACCAGCTAGACCCTTCGGGAAAGGCCCAGGGTCCCAGGCCCGCCCAGCCCTGTGTGAGCCATCCAGGACAACACTGCAAAGCCCCTGTGGGTGCCCAGCCCTCACCCCTCTGCCTGCCGTGCGGTCATCTCCCATTTCAGAGGATGGAAGGAGCCATGTGTCTAGAAAACGCAGCTCTCGCAGGTCCCTGCACCGGGCCACCCTGGCTGTTCCAGGGTACAGGAGTCTGGTGGTCCTTTCCACTGCCTCAGTGGCTCCCAGGGCTTCTGTGCTGCTCAGACCCGAGCGCCCGCCAGCAGGACACTGCTCTCCAGCACTGCTGTGCTCGCACACCTCCTCACCTCCTTGGATGTCCTCTTACATGGACGACAGACAGAGCCTTGGGTCTAACCCAATACCTTGAGCCCATCACACACTCTGTCGGTACGACCATGGCCAAAAACGTGGGGAGCCTCCCTGTCACCTCAGACCTCAGGTCTCCACCATCAGTCCCTCTGACCGGCCAAGCCATCTTGAGATCAGCCTGGGGCTGCCTGGTCCAAGGACTCCAAGTACGAGATTCCAGCAATCTCACCCACCCCCCCCCCCACCCCACCCCCCCCACCCTCATCGAGCTAAGGCCACCTCCCCATCTGGAGATGAGGAATGCACGAGGAGAGGACGTGCTTCCCCGCCATGGGGTTGCAGCCCAGGGCCCGTGAGAGCCCCTCTGCAATACCCCCGTGGTCCCTAAGCCCTAGCCCACCTCCCCTCCAACCCGGGGATGCCTGCACTTACAGGAGTTCCTCGAGACTCGCAGGCGGGAATGAGCTCTCCGTGTCTGAACTTGGACAGACAGGATGGGGCGCCGGCTGGGTGGGGGGTTTAAAGGGCCGCTGCCGCGGTGATGTCAGCCTCCCCCGCTGGCTCACCCCTGGGCCCCCTCCCTGCCAGAGGAACCCGTCCCGTTCCCCACCCCCCGCCCCCCCAGTGACTCCACACAGACTCCATATTTGGGGAAAGACACCAAGTTGGAGCAGTCTGCCGGGGGCTGCCCGGGACATTCTCTGCGTGCTTTGGAGATGGAGCCGGCGGGGCGGAGCTGCGCTGCCGGCTGGGAAGCGGCCGGGGAAAAGCCTTTTATGGACAGGACCACGAAGCCCTGCCCTGCTGTCTGGCCCTAGGGCTGCTCCTTCTGCACTGCTCCCTGCCCCCGTGTGTGACTTGACGGGAGGGGGCAATTCAAGAGGGTCTGGCCAGGGAGAGGGGGAAAGAGCTGGGGGACAGATCCCTGAGGTCCGTGGTAGAGTAACCCACCACCCTGTCCTCCTGAGGGTTCGACTCTAGGAACTTCCTTTACTGAGGACCTGCCGCAAATGCTCTCATTTAATCTCCACGGCTACCTGGTGGGATAATCACTAACCTCGCGTTACACGTGAAGAAACAGGCTCAGGGTGCATGTCACCCGAGGCCACGTGGGAGGCCATGAGTGGCAGAAGCCGGACGTCCCCAGAGGCCCCCGACTGGGAGCTGAGAGTCTGTCGGGTGTAACCACCCTGCTCAGGTTGGGCGCTTCCAGTTGGGGTGGGTCTTGAGTTAGATGCTTTAGCTGGGGCGGAATCTGAGGGCTGGGCAGCAGCTCAGTGGACCCTGGCCCTCATCCAGGGCGTCTCTAAGGCCTGGCGGGGCTGAGACACCAAGGCTGGGTTGGAGGCTCAGAGGCCGCTCTCCTCCCTCCCTCCCTTTGGAACAGTCTGTGCCTCCCCTAAAGAACAGACTGGGCTCCATCCCTCCAGGAAGGAGACTCACTCCTACGTGGCTTGCACCCGGGCCTCAGGGGTCTGGCGAAGGGGCAGGAGGCGAGACTTGCTGCGGGGTCTCTGGGCTGCCGGCTGTGGCACCACCCCACCCCTTTTCCCAGGACGGCTTGGCAGGGAGGGGCTGACACTCCCCACCACACACTGGACGCCGGCACACCCGGCACCTCCGGGAGGGGTCAGCCAGGCCTGGCCTTGGTGGGAGGCCCGCCCACCACAGCCTGCCTCCCCTGGCCAGAGCCCAGTGGCACAGAGCTAGGGTGCCCTCCAGTGGCGTTTGCTGGGAAGGGCAGGGAGAGGGGCGGGGAATCAGCTAGAGGGCGGCAGTCCTCTGGTGAGTTGTGAATTCACCAGCTTTCTGCCACCGCCCCGATCTTGCTATCCTAGGCCCGCTGGAACCTAAATCAACTTTCTAGGGTCATTTCAAATGCCCGCTTCTGGGAGCCTGCCTGCCGCCCGCGCGCAGTAACCCACCATATACCAGCAGCTTGTGTTCCCCCAAGAACCTTCCAGGCCTCGGCCTGCATTCTCTATTCAAGTCGTGTCAGGGGCGGTGCCTGGGTGGCTCAGTGGGTTAAGCATCCAACTCCCGATTTGGGCTGTCATGACCTCACGGTTTGTGGGTTGGAGCCTGCTTCAGGTTCTGTCTCCTTCTCTCTCTGCCCCTCCCCCACTTGCTCTCTCGCTCACCAAAAAAAAAAAAAAAAAAAAAAAGAGTCATGTCAGGAAGTACTGCCTGCACACACAGCCTGCCCAGCCGGGAGAGGCTAGGGTCAGAAGTGAAACCGGCCCGACTTGGGCGGGGGTGGGGGGGGCAGGTGGGCCAGAAGCTGCTGCCATTTGACAGGTAAGGGGTGGGGGTCGCAGAGGAGAGATGGTGCTGCTAAGGCTTATTCACCACACTCTCCTCTCTGCTCAGCACAGTACCCGGAACGGCCCCTGGTAAGTGTTTCCTGGATTGATGCTATTGCTCAAAGGACAGGAATAACCTTGGGGACCGAGGACGCGAGGACACGTGGGGGAGACAAAGGGGAATCTCTTGTTGAGAGAGAAAGGTAGACCAGGAGAACCGGAAAATGTAGGACTGCTGCCCCGCCCTTCATTCTCAACATCTCCACCCAGAAAGGAGGAGCAAACAGGGGCCCAAGAGCTGCGTCCGGTTGTTTCTTTAATTGAATGCAGACCCATTCACAGAAAACAGAAATGCAACCATAGCATGGCAACAGACATTAAACGGAGTTCTGAAAACGGATCCAGATCCACCTCCTCTCCCCAGCCCAAGGGAGAGCTGTAAAAACAAGTTGGGCAGAATAAGACACACTCCCATCCCCAAGGCAGAGGCCTGACCTGCCCTCCCCCAGTCTTGGCATCTGGAATGGACCGGGTAGGGGAAGGGGTTCGAAGGACAGAGCAGCCAGGGGGCCCAGAGCTGGGGCGGCTCGGTGTAAACTTCAAGGTTTCATACATGTATATGTGTGTGACTAACACAAAACTTGGCCAAAGACAGGACGGAAACACCGAAGCCAGCCCCAGGTCCTAGAGTGAGGCTGGACTGGGGACATTGAGAGGAAGATCATGTCCCTTCCTGAGCCCCCCTCTAAGATAGGCACTGGGGCTCCCGCGGCTATGAGGAGACAAGAGGAGCTAGGCGCCTTGTGTCCCACTCCTCTGCCCCTGGACACTCTTGGGCAGTGTCAATGGCACTGAAAGGCCCCCAGTGGGGGCTTGGCAGGACAGAGGGCCTGGAAAGAAAAAGAAGGAAAGGGGTGAACTGATCTTTCCCTCTGATCCTGGTGCCAACATCAGTCCGGGGGCTGACGACATAGGCAAGTGACCTCTGAATTCAGTCCCTCAGCTCAAAGGCGACTCTCACACATGAGCTGACCCTTATTACTACAGAACCGGCTCCAAGCACAGGTCAAAGGGAGGAGGCGGCACTGCCTGAAGCCCCTCTTAGGCCATAGCACCAAAAGCGTGGCACCAGCTGGCCAGCCTCCAAAATCCTACAGCCCGTTCATCCTGGCTGGAATGGGCAGTGATGGCAGTCAGGTATGGCCCCAAAGCGCTATGGGGCCCTGGTGCAGGACAGAGAATCAGGCCCAACCGGGCCCTGGACTGGAACTCAGGGAGAAGAAAGGGCTCGCAGTCATAGGCTCGTGGGGAGGGGAGGGACGGGCAGAACGCAAGGCATGAACTGGGCAGGGCAACACTTTCCTCCTTCCTCCTGCAGAGGAACAGACGGAGAGCCAACGGACAGGGCCCCTGAGAGGCCCTCAACACTGAGAAGCAGCAACAAGTGGCCAACATCTGGGGTCTTGCGGGAGGAGGCCTCCTTCTTAGCAGAGGGCAGCCGCCAGGCCCACCGCTGTGACTGTCCCGGGCCAAGCTTGGGCCTCGCTGTCCCGCCACTACCCACACTGGGCTGCAGGGCGGGGATGCACGCCCCCAGAGCTGCAGGGGCTCTGGGCAGGGAGACAGAGGAGCTCAGGGTCCCCTGAGTAAAGCGAGGGGCCTGGCTCCCACTAGAAGACATAGATCTTGTCCCGCTGCACGGTGTCCAGGTCATCGTCCAGTGTCAGCAACACCTGGGGGGTGGACGCTGAGTCAAGCACAGGCAAGGGGCCGGCCTCGGCCTCTCCCCATGCTTGGGCAGAAGAGTCTCACGTACCAGGAACGACCCGAACATGGCAATGGAGGAGAGGAAGTGCCAGATGTCGTGGTCGTCAAAGAAGTCCAGAAGGATGCAGTCTCGGTTGTGTTCCCGAGACTCTGCGGGGGTTTTCTGGGGAGGAACAGGGAGAGCCGCCTGCGGACGCTGCCCACCAAGGCTGGGGCCAGACCTGCTGCCGGCTCCCTCGGGCTGCCCTGCTCCCGGCGCCAGGCAGGAGAGCACCCTCCTCTGACTCGCCCTTGCCTCGTCTCCCACACCTAAGAACTGGCTGTTACACGCTTCTCCCCGAGGACGCTGGCTTCTGTTCTTCCCTTTCCTTTCACTTTTACCCTCAGATTCTTCTGCCCTTTATGTAAGAGAGCACAGGGCTGAGATCACCTGGAGACACTAGAAGGCTTCAAAAGCCTCCTAACTTGGTTCCCTGCCTCGGACTCTGCCCCCTGCTCTAATCAGTGACTCCAGGATCACTTTTTCTCCAAAGTATTATTGGTTGGTCACACAGCCCTGCTCGAGGACAACAGGAGCTATGACCTGTGGGCCATGACCTAAGGCACTCGTGGTCCTCCATGCTCACCCATAACCCTATCCAGCAAACCCTGCCCGGACATTACTGTGTCTGGGGACTGTCTGTGCCCCACGCTGAGGCCACGGAGAAGACCGGAACTGCCTTGCCCTCAGGAGCTCAGTCTTTTACTCAGCTCCCAAATTAGTGCATTCACGACTCTAAATCTGCCTCGTCTAGTTCTGCCTCTGTAACGTTACTCAAGTCACAGCATCTGTGGGCCACAGGATGCTTTCTCATCACCCAAGGCCTATAAGGCTACGAGCACAGTCTGCCTCCTCCAGGAAGCTTTCCTGGATCTCCTCTGTCCTCTGCCCTCGTGTCCATTCCTCCTTCCTGTCTTGCCCATACCTTCACCTCCTATATCATATTGCAAAGAGCAGTCCAGGAATTGTTCATCTCTCTCTCTCTCTCTCTCTCTCTCTCTCTCTCTCACTAGATTTTAAGTACTTCAAAGGAAGAGACCGTGCTAGACTTAGTTCTGATCACAGAATTGAAGCGTGATTCATGGTGGGTGCCTGTGAGGCAAAAGGGAGAACCTGGCATTTCTGGCTTCAAACCCCAGATGTCCCACTCACTGGCTGTGTGACCTTGGGCAGGTCACTTGGCCTCTCTGAACCTCAGCTGCCTCATGAGTAAAATGGGGATACCTCCATGCTGGTGTACTGAAAGTTGGGAAGATTAAATGAGAAAGCAGCTGTGACAGAGTTCAGCAGGTGCTCACAAATGGTGTTTGAAAAGAGAACTGGCCATTTGTTGGCTCACAACGAAACTGTGGGCGACTCCCCACCTTCTCGGCGGGATGACTACTCACCTGCCAGGTGCTGAGTCCCTGGAAGAAGAAGAAGAGGGCAAAGCCCCACACCACCGAGGTGCAGACAATGCAGAGGAGGGGGATGAGCTTGATCCGTTCCCCGCTGCGGAGCTGGGGGGCAGGGGGGTGGGGGGGAGAGCAGCCTGAGGGCCAGGCCCCGGCCCGGCCCGTTCGCCAGCCTGCCCTTGATGCCACTTCCCAGCGCACAGGATGGATCCTTTAGGGAGCCATCGCGGATTCACACCATCACCTGACACAGCTATACAGCTCAGTACGCCCCATACCAGCAGCCCGGCATCCTCACCCCTGACGCTCACCCTGGCCAGGCCTCCGTATGTCCAGAGCCCTGCGCTGGCAGGGTGGACCGGCCAGGGGGCTCTCCTTGCACTGGATGGCACAAGGGTCCCCGGGAAGCACCTGGCCCTCGGAGGCCCCAGCCTGTGCGGACATAGTGAGCCCCACCCCCACCCCCTCTGCCCTGTGGGGGGGGGGGGCGAGGAGGAGGGCGAGGGGGGGCAGAGGGAGGCTCTGCCCAACTACAGCCTGCGGTGCTACCGGTTTCATGTGCCCTTCTTAGAACATGGAAGGGGCTCAGTAAATGGGTCTTTGGACACAGCTGGAGTACATGCAAGAGACCCGAGCCTTTCCCCTCCCCAAACTGGTGAAGACAGGAACGAAAAATGCCCGATCCCTCTCAGTGCTACTCGGAGACGGGCTGCGCCCATCTCCCTCCTGCAAAAGCAGGGCAGCCGGCAGAGGAGGCCGAGCCATCCGCACTCACCTTCATGATGATGTAAAAGGCAAAGTAGAGGAGCAGGTTGCAGATGCCAATGGCCAACAAGTAGGAGGCGAAGTCATTGGGGCGCATGATGAGCCCATAGGCAGCTCTGGCAAGGGAGGAAGAGCCGGTGAAGCAGGGGAGGTCCAAGAGCGAGGAAAGGGCTCTCCCTCACTCCTACCCCACGTTTTATTATGATGTGAGGCTGGGTTCAGAGGCCCGCAGAAATTCTAGAACCCCACGTGCCGACAGCGCTCTCCTCAGCCCCCATTTCTCATGCCCAAAGTGTAGAATTTGTCCGTGGCCCCCAAGGCAGCCAGTGGCTGGCCACGTCCCCAGTCGTCCGCCCAGCCAGGCTACCACGGACAATGGCCAGACTCACAGTGACCAGTTGATAATGTTGCCCATAACCAGCAGCACCATGCGGTCCTGGAGGGAAGCAGAGACACGGGGACTGAGAGAGGGGAAGAGAGACAGGGAGAAAAGTGGAAGAAGGCCCAAGTCAGCCGGTCCCCCCCCCCTCCCCCGGGCTCTAGGTTGCACCCGGGTCCCCCCACCTCCCACCAGAGGGAAGAGAGTAGATGGAGGAGGAGGGCTGGGGGGCCGGGCCGGTACCACGTAGAGAGGCCCGCTGCACTGGCGGATGCAATCTGTGTAGAGCACGTGGAGGATGCGGCGGCAGATGCCCGAGTCTGCAAGAAGGGAAAGTGCTCGAGGGCTCCCCTCTTTCCTGGTCACCCTGGCCCGCGCCGTGTGAGAGGACCCCGGGCCTTCAGAGGGCACAGCCACGCCAACCCTCATCAAATTCCTCACTCAGTGATTCTTCCAGGGCCGCCAGCAAGAGGGCAGAACCCAAAGTCTGCTGTGAATCCAGGTCCCTGAGGCCACCAACCCCTCATTCCACGGGGCCCAGCTGGCCCCCTCTCACGCGCTCCGCCCCGGGCAGGCCCTCACCCAGCTTCCAGCGGCCCATGTAATAGAGCTGTGTGCTGAGGAGCAGGGTGGCGATGATGTGAATGACCGAGAAGACAATCCAGAACGCTGTGTTCCCTTTGCCGAAGACCTGGGGGTGGGGGGCGGCGGGCACGGCGGGCAGGGCTGAGGAGGCGCTGAGGAGGCCGCTCCTGCAGCCCACCCTTCCTCCCGGGGAGCAGCGCTCGCTGCCAGGCCAGATGCGGCTCTCCGAGGAGCCCAGGGAAGGCACCTCAGGGAAGCAGCAGGGATCTCTCCTGCGGGAGGTGGAGAGGGTGTGTGTGCGCGCACACGTGTGTACGTTCCCTACGGGACGAGCACAGCGGGTCAGGGCCTCACCACGCCCAGCACGGAGAAGAAGATGACGATGGCCAAGCAGGCATAGGCGCTGTAGGCACTGGCGTTGATGTCCGGGTGTCGCTTCTGGTAGAGCTTCAGCATGCACAGCCCGGCAATCATGTACATGAACGACGTGTCTGCGTTGGGGGACGTGAATGTGAGCTCAAACACACGCACTCAGCACAGACCTCCCAGCCCAGACAGTCGGGGTGGCAAAGAGAGCCCCTCCACCTCATCGGGGCCGCAGAGCGAGCTGGCGGTGGGCGGACTCCAGTCCCTTAACTGTCCCTCTGACACCACACTACCACCCCACCGGCTGCCACCCAGTCTGACTCCCCCTGACAAGGACAACTTAGTCTGAGCACGCTGAGATCAGGGACCACATCTTAATTACGTTCATTTTCTCCGTTTTATACACGCCTTTCCGTAGAAAACAATCAACACATGAAGGAAATAGCACCCAGCTGCCTCTCTTCCGTAAGCGAGGATGTGTGTGCACACAGGCAGCCCAGCTCTGGAGTGCCTTGCAGAGCTGGGTCTGGGGGATCCCTGTGGGGGATGTGGGGATGCCGGAGGACGGTTCAGCCAGGGAAGAGGGAGGCCCCACTCACCGAACTGGAAGTTGGTATAGTTGGGGCAGACGTGATAGCAGGCACTAAGCAGCCCCTCCATCATCAGGGCTGTGCCCATGGCATAGAACAGGCCAAAGTGTTTCGGGATCCCACATTCCTATTGGGGAGAAGGAAGGAAAAGAGGAGGTGAGGTGGGAGGAGAGGTGGGAGGGAGGGAGGCAGGCAGGCAGGGACCCAGACAGGGAGAGCGGGAGAGAGGAATGGAGTGGGATGTGGGCTGGGCAGGGCAGGGCAGGGCAGGGCAGGGCTGGGCCGTGCCTGCTAGAAAGGGTCTGGAGCCGAGCCCTCAGTGGGCAGAGGCTCTCTCACCAGGGCATAGAGGTCATTCCGCAGCAGGGCCCGGTTGTGGTTGATCTCCCGCTGCAGGATGATGAGTAGGAATAAGAGCCCCAGCAGGATGTACCCCAGGTTGCTCAGGATGTTGTTGAAGGCGCTGGAAGGGGCGACACAGGGTGCGCTGCTTTGGCCCCGTCTTCCGGCCTCCTCCCTACCTGGGACGTGCATTGGCAGAGCCCCTGCCCCCACCCTGGCTGGCTCAAGACCATCCCCACCTGAGGTTGCCCAGCGGGTGGGCACAGAGGAAGTTGTAGTAGCAGATGTCCTGATTCCCTGTGACATTCACCACCTGCAGCAGGGCATGGGAGCACGGAGGGGCCGCTAAAGCACCTGACTCAGCCCAGAGCCCAGGTGAGAGGGAGCCAGGCCTGAGCCCATGCCACACCACCCGGCCCCATTCGAAGGGACAGGGAAGTGCCACACAACCAGCACGTGTGTGCATCCGGAGACCAGGCCAGCCCTCTTTCGCACAGTCGCTGTCCCTCCTCAGCAGGTGGGGCTAAAAATCATGGGGCGTGACCGTGACACAATTTCTTGCCCCATAGTACAGAGAAAAGGGAAGGGAAACCGAGACTTACAAAGTCTCATGACTCTTGTTGCATAAACCCTGCAACAAGCTGGGGAAGGTGCCGTCATTGAGATCATGCTGCCCCATTTTGCAGATGAAGAAACTGATGCTCTGGGAGCTTAAGTGACTTGCTCAAGATCACCCAGCTGGTGAGGCAGAGTTAGGATCTGGAACCTGAGTCCCGTGACCTGACTCGCTCCAGTGGCCCAGGCTGGGACGCTCTGCACTTCAGGCCACGTCCCAGACTGTGGCGAGGGCGAGCACGCGGCCCCACGAGGGCATGCCGCCCGGGCCCAGGGAGTCAGCCCTGCCGCTCACCGTCTGGTAGGTGATCACCAGCTGCACCACGGGAAGCGCGTAGAAGACAGCGATGGTGGCGATGTTCCTGAGGAGTGAGACGAGGGGCGGCAGTGAGGAGGCAGGCCAGGCCCTGAGACACCGCCACACCACCCTGCCAATAACAGGAAGGCCTGGCCGTGCCGCCCACTCACCAGAAGTAGATCTGGTACTTTTTCCGAAGGACGCGTTTATCCTTGCGTGCCAGGTCGGCCACATAGAGGTATTGCTGGGGAGAAGCTGGAGTGAGGCCCGGGAGAAGTCCCCCGTGCCCAGGGGAGAGAGGGGGACAGGAGGAGCCCCCTCACACAGGCAGCAGTTCTGCCGGGCGGGGGCTCCAGGCCATCCTGTTGCTGCTGGCAGATCAGCCCAGAAGCGCTGGGGGTGGAGTCGGTTTCCCCTGAATCTATCCTGCCCCAGCTGAGCTCTTTCCCTTTGTTTCTCTCAGATGTCACCCCAGAGAGGGATGCCTGGGTGGCTCAGTCAGTTAAATGTCCAACTTTGGCTTAGGTCATGATCTCGCAGCTTGTGGGTTCGAGACCCTGTGCTGACAGCTTGGAGCCTGGAGCCTGCTTCGGATTCTGTGTCTCCCGTTCTCTCTGCCCCTCCCCTGCTCGCCCTCTGTCTGTCTCTCAAAACAACAACAACAACAACAACAACAACAACAACAACAACACGTTAAGATGTCACCCCAGAGGGAGATGTGCTAGGGCCAGAACACAGAATCTCCTTTCCTTGGGAAACCCATGACCCAGGGCCAGGCCGCATAGCACCAGACCTTGGTGCGAATGACGTTCTTGTCTGAATCAATGTCGGTCAATGTGTCATAGTCGTCCTCCTCCACGGAGCTCATGGAGTCCAGGCGTGGCCGAGTGCCCACAGGGTCAAGGGAGCGATCTGGGGTGGGCAGGAGGGAAGAGTTACCTGGGAGGCACAGAACTCAAGGTCTGTCCCCACCCACCTGGGGCAATTGTCACAATTACTAGGCAATGGGAAGAGGCAGATTGTGGACTGAGAGCAGGCATGGAGGTGGGCTCAGGCCCTGGGAGGAGGGACAGGGTACTCCTAAGTCCTTGAGGGAAACAAGGGTGGGCCACCCTCGAACGGGCCACCAGACAGGTACCGCTCCACCCTTGCTCCCCTCACCGAACTAGGACTTCCAGGCCAGGACATTGAGCAGATCCTGGGTCCCGGGCAGAAGCAGCAGGACTGAATTCGGCAGAAGTCATGCTGATTAGGTGCTCAGCCATGTGGGTTCTGAGAGGACACTGCCTTGGCCCCCGCTGGAAAAAGACCCAGTGGGTTCTGGGGTGCAGGCAAGGGTGACAGGCTGCTTCTAGGAAGAGCACTTGCTCCTTCATCCTGACCTTTTCTTGTGCCTTCAGAAGCTTCCTCCTGTGACCCTGCCTGACCAAAGCCCCCGGAGGCCAGGACACGACACCCCTGCCCGTGAGCCCTACCCCGGCAGGCCAGGGAGTGAGGTGCTGGCAAACATGAGAGCGAACCAGAACATCTGGCCTGGGGGTAGCTGGGGTTCCAGCCCACCAGCATCGAGGTCAGTGCCCACTTATCTCAAAAGGCACAAAAGCGGGCAATTATTGGCATTAGATGGGGAAGCCATGCACAAAAGCGTCTCTCCGGCCCTGGAGCCTACCGGCCCGGTCAACTGCCCCGGCAGGAGCTGATTGGCAGAGCAGCGCCCCCCCCGCCCCCACATCTACCCATGGCAATGCACAGCTGCCGCATCTGGCCAAAGGGGAGGCGCCGCTTGAACCACTCGTGCCCTTCAAAGGAAAGGGAAAGTTACCAGGAAGTAGGGCCAAGGGAGAAAGAACGAGCAAGGAAAGGGGCAGGAAGACAGCAGCCCTTCCCCGGTTCCAGCGCCCGGCAGAAGAGGCACCCGCCCTTCACCACGTCTCACGCTGCCAGCTCTGGCCCCACGCTTCGCGGCTCTGCCCGGCAGGGCTCACTCACCCTGGTAGCTGTAGGAGAGGTCTCCAGTGCCTGAGCTGTCGACCAGCCCGTCGGTGGATCCGGAACTGTTCTCTGCGGGGAACAGTGAGCGGTGAGGCAGGTGGGAGGAGATGGGGAGGCGGGGGTCGGAAGGGGCCGGCTGCCATTGTGCCACGTTGGAGGTGGAAGCCTAAGGAGGCCTGGCTGTGAGTGGGTGAGCACAGCCTTTGGTGTGGACACGTACCAAAGGAACCGTAGTTATAACCTTCATACGGGGAGCTGCCGGGGAAGGCATCAGCCAGGACCCGGGGATTACCTGCAAAGAGAGGTCAAGGGCCCCCTTAGCTCTGGAAACAGCCCGAAGCCAAAAGCCAAGAGAGAGAAGGAAGAATCCAGAGAAGAGAGACACAGAGAGGCCACGGTGGCAGCAGAGAGAACGCATCTATCCTGGCAAACACAACTCACTGCCACCACTAACAGCTGCCCCAGCCTCCCAGGTGTGTTCCAGTAGAAACACTCGCCATCATCCGTCCTCACTAAGGACAGAGAAAGGTCTAGGAATCGATGCATCTACATTAGCAGCTAGGACAGCGAGCCTCGGCCTGCCCAGGGCCCACCCAGACACCCCTGCATGTCCCTTCCCTCCCCCGCTCTGGATTTCAGCTCCTCTGCCCACGGCACTTGGCGCTTACCAAGGAGAGAAGCTGAGAGAGAAGGTCCCAAACAGGAGGGAGGACAGACAGAGAGGGCGAAATGGAAGAAAAGGAGAGAGAATGAAAGGTTAGTAACCCCCCAGACTGTGAGCTACATCATCTGAGGCAGACAGCATAGCTAGGCCCAGAGGAAGAACCAAGGGGCAGCCATGAAGACAGCCATGTTAGGGTCACAGGTAGGGCACAATAGCCCAGCCCCATTTCCATCTGCAGAGTGTTCTTTCTCAGTCTGGACATCCAGAAGCCCCCAGCCAGCCCTTCCTCCTCCAGCCCCCGAAGGGAACCGTCCACCAAAACACAAAGCAAACTCGGCCCTCCCTGCCCAGGCCCTCTGGAGGTACCGCTTTCTGGGCAGGCTCGGTCCATGGCCACCAGAAGCGTCTTCTTCCTCTGCCTGTAGGGACAGAATCCAGAGGCAAACCAGAGGGGTGGGGCGAGGATCCCTCCTTTGCTGAGCTGGCCTGCCTTCCACCCTCTCCACCCCATAACCCTGTCCTCCATCTGTGATCTGAAGGTTCCTCCCAGGCTGGGAAACAATGTGGGGTTTCCCTGCTTGGGAAGAAGGTTGAGGGGAGGGGTTGGTTTCCAGAGCAGAGGCCTCGTGAACCACGAACCCTCAAAGGGGCCTGCCTTCCTATGCCCCGCAATGGCGTGGGGCACTATCCTGGGTTGGCTCACATCCTGCTCAACCCACTCCAGAACAGGGGGGCACCCAGCAGCCCACTTTACCTCCAGTTCTCCCAGCAGGCCAGGAGGATGGTCAGCAGGTAGAAGGAGAGAAATATGCCCAGGCAAAAGAGCATACCACCAACATAGGCCTCGGCTGTGGGGAGGGAGGCAGGAGGGTGAGCACACCGAAGCCTCCCGACGCTGCCCGCCATGGCACACAAGGGCCCGGCCCAAGCTCTCCCCGCATCTCCCCTCAAATGTAGTGACCCAGAGGGGTGAGCAGTAGGCAGCTTCCCAAATATGCCAAACTCTGACACGATTCCTGCCTTTGCTCATGTTGCTCTTCCTCAAGAACTCTACCCTGTCTTCACTTTCCTTCCAAATACAGCTCGAGGACTATGTCCTCTGGGAAGGCTTCTCTGCCCTGTGTTCCCTGTGACCTGTCCTTTGCCCATCACAGGCCATGGGCACCCTGCACAGCAACAGACTCCTGTCCGCCAAACAGGAGCTCCCTGAGGACTGTAGCCAGAACGCAGCACCAGGCACATAGAAGGTGCTAGATAAATATTTGCTGAATAAAGAATCTGTAAAGAAGAGACAGTTTCTTTCCCCCCATCACAATCCCTTATTTTTATCTTATACTTATTTTATCTTATATTTATACTTAGAAAAATCTATATTTTTATCTCATATTTTATCTTATATCTTTATACTTAGATATAGCCCAGTTTACAAAGGGCTCCATTCGATCACTCAGTAAATACTTAGTGAGTCTGACTAAGGGGCCTGGTACTTTCCTGCTAATTTTGTGCTAAACCTCACAACTTGGTGAGACTACAGGACAGATCATATTACCTATTAGAGAGACAGAGAGACTGAGGCTCAGTGAGATTACAGGGCTCATAAGGGGCGGAGAGAGAACCAGAACTCAGTACTTCAAAAGTCAGCCACAGACTCTCAGTAGCACATCACACCAGGACCCACCTCCTGACCCTCCCCTTGTGAAGACCACCAAGAATTCTCCCTCCTCCTACCCCATCAGTCCGCTGAGTAGGTGCGCATCACCCTTCCCATTCAGAGAACACTTCCTCCCCCAGGTCTGAGAGGAAGAGCCACTCAGCCACCCACACTCACACGTGACTGCTCGAGATACCACCACTGACAGGGTTTTTTGGCGGTGACCTTGATCAACCGGTTCATCTGGAAGCAAAATGTCAAACAAGTGGCTGCGTGGAGCTTGGTTAAAGTTTGTGGGCCCAAACCCCACATCTCATCAGCTCCACCAACCAGCCACAGAGGTTCTTCTACCTCCCAGGGAGTGACCCTGCCCTCCCCACCCTGAGCCAGGCCCAGGACACAAAAGGTACCTTCTACAAAGGGGTAGAAAGGCAAGGAACCCCCACAGGCCTGGTCTTCAGTCTTCACCACGACCACCACGTAAAAGCTATTGCTGGGGAAGTCTTTGCGCTGCAGGATGATGATGACGATGTGATGATGATGTTTTATCATCATCATCATCAAAATAATCAGTCATCAAAGTCAATACATATGTGTGTATGTACACAAATATTTTTACTTGGCCCTCACAAAGACCCCTATGAGGTAAGGACTATCACCATCCCTGCTGAACAGGGATCACACTGCCTGTACGTGGTAGAGCCGAGGTTATCTGGCTTCAGAGCCCAAAACCATGACCTTCCACTATAGCCAGGTGAGCAAATATGTGTATGACCCACCATCATGGAACCCGCGGGTGCCCTTTTGCGGTCTGGGCATCAGCCGGAGAAAAGGTGGAGGGGTCCCGCTGCCTCCTACAGTTGCAAGGCCGGATGTTGTGAGGTAAACACATGTCTTCACTCTCCCTTCACCCAGCATAGGTTTTTAGCCTTTGCCAAGAGCAACACTCAGCATCAGCCAGGAGGACCCTTTTTCCTCTCTTAGCTATCATTACAGTGAATGAAGCAGATAGGACAGCCAGAATGGATACTCTGCTCTTTCCTGCCCCCAAAGGTGATCAGGATTATGAATCAACATTCACACATATGAGAGGGCCCCAAACCTCAGGGACTGGCAGGCCAAGACTAGGGTAGAAATGGGACAGGGATGAAGGAGCAAGGGTTTGGTAAGCTCATCACCTGGCCAATCTTCCACAGGGCCCATCCATTTCCTACCTGCACAGTGATGGCTGCCTTCTTGGTCATAGTCTGGTACATGCCGATGAAAGCTACATTGTTGTCCAGGTCGTAGACAGGGCACTACGTGGGGAGGGAGGGAGAGGCAAATGGGCAGGGACCTGGGCCCCGGGCCCCCTCTTTATCAGCTCTGCTACCTGCTGGCAGAGAGTAAAAGGGCAGACAGCTTACCAGGACATCCTGGATGGAGATGACTGAGCAGGGGAAGGCCTTGTTGGAGGTCACCTTGACAATCACCGAGTCCACTCCCTCTGGGAACTCGTACTTGAAGTACTGAGGGCATAGGAAGGGCAGGGAGAGCCCCATCTCATGAGGATGCTCTCTCTGGCCCTCTAGAAGGGAGAAGTGTGAATCTTCTCAGAGTTGGGTGGTAAAGGCTCTCTGGGGAGAAAGGCCCTGCCCACAAGCAGCCCTATATTCTTACATCACTCCCCTCAACCTCAGCTGGGCACTCGGGATAGCACCCCAAGAGGCAAGTAGGCAACGTGGCAGCCAGATCCCATGCCTCTGCACTTCCCCGGCTGCCTGTCCCTTACCGCCTGAGGACCAGAGCTCCCGTTTCCAGACAGTGCCGCCACGGTGTGTACAGCCAACAGGAGACTCTCGGCAGAGCCTGCCGACCGCTGCCCCTCCCACGTGCCCAAGTCTCCTCCTGAGGGCTGGTCGACAGGGAGATCTTACCTGGGGCTGGGCTGCTGTGGTATTGAAGCTAAACTGCTCCCCGGTCCTGGAAGGAGAAGAATCCCCCCCACCCCCCTGCCACGGTCACTCCCAGAGCTCGGGAAGGAGGTCAGTCCCGTGGTCCCCTTGCATCTCCCCTGCAGACCTGAGCACGAAGTCGTCCATTCGGCTGACCCGGAGCTGGTATGTGGTGTTGACTGGTGACAGGGTGGAGACATCCACGTAGAAGAACTGGACCTCGGACTCATTCTTGGTGGGGGGCTGACACAACGTTCGCTCCACCTTTTGGTAGAGGTACTTTCGCTGATACCTACAGCCCAAAGCAGAAAGTCAGGATGCTATTACTGCCCCAGTCAGCAAACCTCTCCAAGAGAGCAAGGCCCCAGTTCCTCCACTCTGGTTTCCAACTTCTCCCTACTCCTACCCCAATCAGGCTGGCAAGCTCCAGGCTGGCTGGCTTGGCCACTGACCAGCCCCTGGCTGGGAATGGGGAGGAGAAACAGAGGAACTCCTGGGTGGTCTGAGGCCCTGGACAAGGCCCTGGGTGAGGCTTTGGGCCTGGCCTGGCCTAGGCCTACCCCCCTCCCTGATCCCCGGGTCCTACTCACAGCCCTCGCAGGATTAGGGGCACCTGGAAGGACACCACAGCCTCCTTCTGGCGGACCACAAACAGCAAAGGAGCCCCCTTCTGCTTGTTGAGGACATTCACAGACACACGCACGCCTTCCGTCTGCAGAATGACATGGAAACGCCCCTCAGTCAAGCCCATGATGCCTCCACCTCTGCCACCTGGGACACATGGCTCCAGAGACTGTGAGCCCTGCCCTACGTCATGCCAACTGCTTTGCTCTTTCCCTATCCTGGTCAGGCTGGGGAGCTACAGCTATGCCCTTTCTTCTCCCAGAGCAGCCCCAGGCTCCAGGAGGGATTATCACTGAGTTAGAGGACAGGGTCTTAGAAGAGGCCTGGTCCTGGATGGCAGGGATGTGCAGGGACAACAGGAATCACGAAACTTCAGGGCCTCACTTCCCAACAGGAAACTCAATGGAGACCTCGGGCACCCCCAGGATACCCCATACCTATCCATGTTCGTGGGATACACATGCCTGCACACAAGTGTGCATGCGCACACAGGGACACAGGAGAGCAAGAAGTGCTCCTCAATTTTCTTCTGTGTGAGCCAGGAAGCTCCCATTCAACAACTAATCTGGAGGCCGGAGCCAGTGGGGAGGTGGGGAAACAGACTGTTGAAAAGCTAAGAGAGCCAAGCTCTATTCCTAGCTCTGACCAAAGGCTAGAGCGGTGGAGAAGTCACTTCACACCTCCGAGACTCAATTTCCCCCTCTGTAAAACGGAGACATTCTTGCTCTTGGCACATGGAGGAAAGTACCTAGAACAGTGGGAGCTTAAAGAAAAATAATAAAACTAAATAAATCCTGGCAATGCTTGTCCCTGGGCTGCTGAGACCCAAGCCCTAGGGCAGCATTTCCCAGAGGGGTAGAGATCACAACTCTCAGGATGACCCCAAGAAAGAAAGGACTCTAAGCAGGAGGAGATCAAACTTCAGAGAAACAGGCACTGAAGGCAGATCCTGGCCTGCCACAGAAAGCAAATCCCTCCCTATTCTGAGAAATAGCCGGACTCCCACTCTCAGTTCTACTGCTTCTAGTAAACCCAATCATGGGAGAGAGCTGGACAGGAGACCATAGAGCCAGGCTGCAAGAATTCTCCAAATCTCAGCCCTGCCCCCGGGGTCTAGACTTCCCAGATCTAGCTACGACCATATTTAACTCATAGCTGGGGAAAAAATGAAACAGAAAGTCAGAGTGAGGTAGATTCCCTACTAGAGACAAACTCCCTCTCTCCTCCCATCCAACTTGGAGTTGACCTTATCTCCACCACCTTCAATTTACAAGGCCATCTGGCTTTCTAAGGCAGAAAGAGGGCTGAGAGGGTCCCAGCTTTACAGCAGCCTGAGAAGTCCCACATTTGTCTTCCTGGGGAATCTCAGCTATAACTTGCCTGAGCAGAGCCTTTCAGAAGGCCTGTCTCATCTCCTTAGGGTTTCCTGGGCCAAGCCCAGTAGTTAGCCTGCTTCCCCCTGCACCCAGCCCATTCTGGGTGTTGGGTAGGGTACAGGCCAGCACTGCTCAGACCACAGCTGGTGGAAAGGGGGGGCGGGGAGTCAACGAGAAGATGGGAAGGAGACAACTTTAGAAACTGTCCAGTGGGAGCTTCAGAGAGACTGGTGGCAAAGCAAGGAGGACTGGTCCAGAGAGTCCAGTGCCTTTCTGGGAAAAGGAAACCCAGTGGGGCGGCACGCTCATGGGCCTCCTTAAAGAGCATGGACTGACTCTCAGAGCCCTGGTCTGCTCAACCACTCACCACCAGCCCCCAGCCCAGCCCGGCCCTCACCCGGTTTCGGGTCACAGTGTGGTTGAAGGTATAGATGTTGACCAGCTCGCTGTTGACCTCGTCCACGTAGGTGCGCTCAAACTCGGCATCTTTCTGCGAGACGTTCTTGGGCCCCAGAACCCACAGATGGCTCTCGACCGAGGCCACCAAGAACGCCAAGAAGGGCAAGCCCAGAACGAACATGGCCCCGGCAAGGCGGCGGTGGCGGCGGCAGCGGTGGTGGCGGGGGCGGCGACAGGCGACAGGACACCTCCGGGACGGGTTGCGGCTCCGGCTGCAGCTTCCAGCATCGCACCAGGACCAGAACTTTAACCCCGGCCTGAGATTAGGAAACGTCCCCTCCCCAGAGCCGCAGAGACGCTCCCAGGGGGCCCGACAGGGAGGGGCGGCGGGAGAGGGGGTGGGGGTGTGGGGTACGGGTCAGCTCGCGAGGGGCTGAGCGCGGCCCGGAGACCTTGCGGCGGCCAGCCAGGGCCGCGAGAGCCAGGGGGCGGCTGGTTGCTGGGAGCTTGGAGACGCCGGGAAAGGGGAGGGAGGGAGGAAGGGAGGGAATCCGGCGGCGGGGGCAGCCGGGAAGGGAGGAGTGTCTGAGGGTGAGGAGCGTGACAGGCGGCAGCGACCGGACGCCGGGAGGCGCGGCGAGTTTTCTGGGGCGCGGGCCCTTTAAGGGCGGGCGGCCGTGGCGGCCCCGGTGCTCGCAACTCCGGAGAGTGTGCGGCGCCGCGAGGCGGTAAACAGCCGGGTAGCCGGCCCGCTTGCTGACGTCAGGGGAAACTGACACAGATTTAAAGGGCCGAGTCCCGGATTGGGCCTTAAAGGCGCCGCAGCTCTCCAGCTGGAAGGCGCCACCAACTCCTCCTCTTTCGTAATCCTGCCCGTCTGTGAAAGATCACTTTGGTTGGAATGTACGGATGTTTCTGTGAAGGATCTCCGAGTGTTGGATTCTTGTTGACAAAGTCTTCTTTGTGCTCAAACCTAAGGATCCACCTCCACCCTCGCTGCCTTTACTACCAACATGCTCCATCCCTGGGCCATTTTTTTCTTCTGGGGAATTAAGAAAGGAAGACCTCAAAGAATTAGGAAACCAGACGGGCGCCTTCCCGGTGAGGGACGGCTGAGGCAGAACTACCGAAGTACCCCTGTGTACTCTCACCTTGCATTGCAGCGTCTGGGAAGCTTGCAAGGCTGTTTCTCCTCTTCTCTGCAGAGGCGGCTAAAAAGCTAATTGAAAGACAGTGACTTTCAGTATAAACTGATGAAAACTTCTCTACAAAATATTTTGGCACTGCGTTTCAAGTTTAAAGAGCTTTATACTCTTTGACAGAGTAATTCCACTTCTGGGACTCTATCCTAAGGAAATAAAAAAAATGCAGATTAAAAATTTGTAGGCAGTAATGCTTATCATTGTGATACTTGTAATAGCAAGCATAAAGGAGACAGCCTAAATGTCCATAAGGAGGGGGTGGTTAAAGAAAGGTACTATTATCATAAAGCCATCTAAAATGATGCTTAAGACTTTAAGGAACATGTAGGCAGAGAATTCACAATATGACACTATATCAACAATCTGGTTTCCAAATGCGTTAGAGATGCGTAGAAAAGCACTGAAAAATCTTTGAATTACAGATGTTTTTAAAAATAGCATGTACCATTTTCCTCTAATTCCAAAAGTACAGAAAAGTACCAAAAAGAAAAGAAAAATCACTGGGCTGTGGTTTCAAAATGTTTTTCTACCTTTTAAAATTTGATAAATTTTCTATGATGTACATAAATTCCTTTTATAAGACAGATATGTTTAAAGGAAAAGAAATGTAGCATGGCTGCCTGTGAAATTATCAGATTTCCGCCATGAAGCTGGCTGGGCCAGTGGCTTGTGAGAATTCTCTTGCTCAAGAGATTCCAACAACCTCAGCTCCTGCCTCTGCTTTACTCTCTGGGCTTTGTTCCAATAGGGACTATTTTATCTCATGACCAATTATAGATAGTTCTTCATTCTTGCAACAAATATTTAATGAGCACCTACTATGTGTAGGCACTACTCTATACTAGGTAAATGGTTTGTGAGAGAATCAGACCTGGCCCCTGCACAAGCATTCATATACGAGGAAGAAGAAGAAAGGAGCAAAGCCGCAGGGGGTGGAGAACCCTAACAAGTCAGACCAGGGGGAACCTTAGCAGTCTCCTGGACCAACCGCTCATTTTACAGTTAGGTAGAGTGAAATCCAGAAAAGGGCAGCTCATGAGTAGTTTACTGAACTACTGGCTTGACCACCCGAATGGGAAGATCCTCAGGATAACAAGAAGAATTTCCATTATAAGCCTGTGCAGTCAGCAGCCCAGTTTGGACAGTCGATACAGGATATCCATGTTCCAAGTGAACTTCACTTTCTCTCTCATGGTGACCCCCTCTTTATCTTGCCAGTCAGTCTGGAACTCTAAGAAATTCTCCCACTCTGAGCTTGAGCTCCCCACTTAGCCTGATGTAATCTAGCATCTCAGGAACTTTCCTTGGTGCCTTGAGAACCACAAGTTTACGATGATAGAGTCCCAGCTACAGGGCTAGTTGGTTCTGTGGCTGCATTGAATAAGCCCCAACTGGGGGCATTCCAACTCTGCCTCATAGGCTCTGGGGTAAAATGTGATCCTAGGACTGTTTATAATGCATATCCGGACACTACCTACAGTTATTGAATTGCAGTCTCTGGAGGTGCAGCCCAGGAATCTGGATTTTTTTAAGTTTATTTTTGAGGGAGACAGAGACAGAATGTGAGCAGGGGAAGGGCAGACACAGAAGGAGACACAGAATCCAAAGCAGGCTCCAGGCTCTGAGCTGTCATCAACACAGAGCCTGATGGGGGGCTCAAAACCATGAACTGTGAGATCATGACCTGAACTGAAGTCGGACACTTAACCGACTGAGCCACCCAGGCACTCCAGGAATCTGCATTTTAACAAGCACTCCAGAAGCTTGATAGGCACAATAAATTTTGAGAACCACTGTTCTGGGGCCAGACACCTAGGACTACTGGTATTTCTGTTTGCTCCCTCTCTCCTAGCAGTATCTTAGGAGAAATCTATTCAAATAAACCCAGAAGGGACCCTTCCCTCTTGCAAGGTCTCATGGATTTAACCTTTGAATCCTCAGTATCCGGAATGTTCAAACAGCATAGGAGGGCAGCAGCCCCAGACTTCCTCAGGTCTGCAGAACTTTCCTCAGTCCTTCTGGCCCACCCCCCAGGGAGGGAACAACACAACCCAGTTATGAATAGGTCCTTTCTGAGGTCTGGCAGCCCTGAGAGGAGAGAGGGCCTTTTTGTTGGCTACAGCAGTTGGCGTAAAAGAAGGGCAGTGCTGGGTCTCCAAGCCAGACTTGTGAGAGCCAAGCAAATGTCAAGGTCTCAGGGCAGCCCCCTTGGCCTTCTGCACGGGGCCAGCTACTGCACTGTCTGCCATGTTATATAAAAAGCCCAACCCCAGCCCTGGCAATGAGAGCAGGGTGGGGTCACAAGGCTCAGATGACTTCCTTCTATTTCCCTGTGGGCCATCCTTTCGAGCCTGAGTGCAGAAAAGGCCTATGGAATAGGACCATTAACCAGCTGACAAGGCTCCCAGCTTTCCATAGGTCCAGTTCCATTTTAAGTGACAGGATTTTTGAGGTTTGGAACAAGAGGACAGGAAGGAAGCTTCAGCTGGTCAGGTGTATTGTTAAAATGCCCTTAAGATGGCACCAAGAGCAGGCACATTAGACGCACATTAGACGGATTAGGTGAATCCAATCAAATACTTTAGGAACCTGGTGTTGGGGAGGGGTGGGTAGAGAGTGGCCGTGCCTGTGGGTGGGTGGCAGAATCAAGACAGACTTCAGAACTAAGTTACTTTAACCCAGAAAAAAAAAAAAAAAAAA
>NW_024412402.1:9400804-9438643 GCF_014898765.1 Herpailurus yagouaroundi | reverse complement strand
AAAAAAAAAAAAAGCTATAAAGCCAAGCCCTCTGAAGGAAATGGACTTGAAGTTCCCTGTTTTCATCATGACCATAAAAGGGTCTCAGTGTATCTGTGCGGAGCTCGAATAGACTTGTCCAGGACATATGTAGCCCCAGCAGCAAGAGCAATGTACAGCACTCCTTTCTTGCAAGTTCTCTCCTTTCTCAGGGCTGCCCTTGTGTCTGGTTATCCCTCCAAGGACTGTGAAAACGAGATGCACTGAAGATTAGGAGTTGGAGTATTTACTCTGTCATTCTGGGGCTAAGGTCCCAGAGCTGTCACATGGCTTCTTGGTACTATGGAAAAAGCAAGGAATTTGAGGTCAGCAAGTTCTGTTCAAGCCCCTGCATTGTGCATCTTAGGCAATGAGGAGTCGTGTCTTAGCTCTATTTATCTCCTAAATGCAGCACAGCAGAGCTGGGCTGTATTCATCATCTTGAACTACTGTCTAAAGAGTAGAAGGGGAGTCGAGGGAGAGTGATTTTGACTGAGTGGGCAAACTTTCTGCCATAGATAGATCAGCCACTTTCCATTTCCTGGGCTTTCACCATTCAGACTGGGAAATGTGAACAATAATACACGCAGGCCTTGCTTCTTGTTCCCTGTGGCCATGTGATAGAATCCACATTGGAGCTTTCCAGGAAATGAAGCTGGTCTTCAGTCAGGCTGCTGAAAACAAGGAGATAAAAAATTGATGAATTCAAATCTGTCTCCAAAGATCACTGATAAAAATGAGCCAGCCATCCTCCTATCTGAAGCAAGCTTGGGTCTCCAGCTACGAAATCAGAAGATGCAACTCCTCCTCTCTGGCTGTTATCTAATGATAACATGTGCAGCTACTCAGTCCTTATTCCATGTTGCTCTCAATAATAGAAAGGGTCCCCTCGCTTTACACTCTGGCTCACATACAGGCCAGCGCCCACAGCTTCTTTTGTTACCTCATGGGCCTCAGAGCCTTCACAAAGGCAGTTCTCTCATTCACAATACCTTTGTTCCCCTGAACCAGTCTAGCTTTTTCTTCTAGCTTCACTTTTCCTATAAAAACTACCTTAATAATTCCATTTGGTTTCAATGAAATAATTCTAGAAAACGTTTCAAAAACTTTTCTAATAAGTATGTGTGGCATCTTTTTTTTTTTTTTTTCAAGTTTATTTACTTCTTTGAGAGAGAGGGAGCATCAGCAGGAGAGGGGAAGACAGAGGGAGAAAGGATCCCAAGCAGGCTCCACGCGGTCAGCGCAGAGCCTGACACAGGGCTCAAACCCACAAACCAGGAGATCATGACCTGAGCCAAAACCAAGAGGCAGACGCCCAACCCAGGTGTCCTGGTTTTTGTTAAGTGAATTTTGTTTGCCCTTATTTATCCCGAGCAAGAATAACATGCATTGTTTCTCACAAGCAGCAGCATGGTACCATTGAAAGAAGAGGAAATGAGGTCAAAAGATTTGTATTCCAATTTCAATATTCACAGTTACCACCTAGATGACTATGAACAAATCACTCAATCTCCTATTCATTCATTCTTTCATTTATTCAATGCCCACTTTGTACTAGTCACTAAGCTAGGTGCTGGGAACACGGATACTTTTCATAATCTAACAGTGTAGGCAATGAGGTAAGCATTTAATACAGAGTAAGTGCAATGATAAAAGATTTACACAAGGTATTATGGGAACTCAGAGAGACCTAGTACAATACAAACCAGAGCTGGCAATCAGGGAAATCAGAAAACAACCCAGGAGGTGTCCCTGAGGGGGTTCTTAAAAGATGAGTAGGAGCTAGCCCAGCAAAGGCATAGGAACCAACTCCAGACAAGGAGTCTCAACTTGAAGCAAAGTCATAGACTCAAAGTTCAATGCTATTGGCATGAAGGTTCAAAGTAAGGGGTGGGAGGATATGGACTGAAGAGGGTCAGGTCATGGGTAGCATTGGATACTAGATTTCATGGCTTGGACGATCAGCAGTTACTGACGAACATGCTGCAGTACTGATGTGTCACGAAGGTCAAAGCTTGATCAGAATGTAAAATGTTTTTTGAGATCATAAAATGGCACAAAATCAGGCCAGAGTGGAAGACAGACTGTATGTTTATCAAAACATTGAGGATCTTTGCTTCATGGCAGTGTAAAAATATGCAGCTAAGATTTCACCCCTGCTGTGGCGGGAGAAAAGTAGACGGACTCTTCTTGCTGGTTTTGGCCAGTGTTTCCCCAAGTGCCTGCTGGTAAAGGAACCTTCCCTTCTACTCACTGCCGTCTCTTCCACTTGTCCTGGGCCACTGAAGAGGTTCACACAGAAGCCTCAGGACCTAGGCTGCCTTTACTGCTGCTCTGTGATCTAAGGGGAACCAGTGAGCAGCTGATAAAGGCAAAGACGGGTGGGGGCGGGGAGGACGGTCAAAGAGAGGAACTTGGTGTGATTAGATACGGGAGCAAAGGCAACTAGAAAAAAATATCTCCGTTAGTATTCCATATTCTCTTCTCTTACAGGGGTAAACCATTTTAACCCAAGAGCATCATCGTGATTAAGAGTGATCAAATAAATGATATAGAAACCATAGCAGCTTTGTACTGGCATATCAATTTGCCGTAATTACTGCTGGTGTGGTCTGTGGCCAGTCATCAGGTTAGGCCCTGATGAGCTGGTGGCATAACTGACCTTTGTTCTAGTCTCATAGCTATAAAGAGGTCGTCCTTGGATCAGGCTTCTTTAGCCTGGGGAGGCAAAGGTGCTACATGAGAGTTGTGTCTACACTCCAGGCTCCTGTTGTGAATTCTGTGGTCACATCGTGTCCTAGTGAAATTTATGCCACTCATCTGGTTCAGCTGAGGTGTGCAGCATACAACCAGACCAACCCACTTGCAGAAACAAACATTCCAGACTCCTGGGTAAGCGTGGACTGCAAAGGAGGCAGTCGTGCTTCCGGCAGGTCTGGTATGAATGAACCCTCGTTCAATGTTTTCACCTACAATTGTGGTCCCCACCCCCACTCCTCAGCATATGGAAACTAGTAACTTCCTCTTTCAGTTACCCTCTGCCATTTGTACTTACTTTCCTGTTTCCTTTAGATCTTAAATTTCATTTACCTGTCTTCCTATCAGTCTGAACTTACATGTCTTAATAAGCCAGGCAATCTTCAAATCCCTTCATGTGTACTACCAAAAACTCTTGCTCTATAAACACTATTTCATTCTACTGCTGGTTTTAAGGTGGAAAGCAAGATGGCCAGGTAATGCACTTTAGTTTTAATGTTTATTCATTTATTTTTGAGAGTGTGTGTGACTGGGGTGGGGGAAGGAAAGAGACACAAATTCCAAAGCAGGCTCTACGCTCTGAGCTGTCAGCACAGAGCCCGATGTGGGGCTCAAACTCACAAACCACGAGATCACGACCTGAGCCCAAGTTGGACGCTTAACCAACTGAGCTACCCAGGTGCTCTGGTAATTAACTTTAAATAAATTCTAGTAATTGTGTGACCATGTGGAAGATGGAACTGAAGAGGATTATACTGGCTGCGGGAAAGACTGAAGGAAGCTGCTGTCACTTAATTGCCAGGACCTTCAACTGGAAGGCAACTAGGGATGTATCTGTCATGAACCCAGTGAATCAGAATCTATAGCTCAAAAGATACCCCAGACTGAATGAGTAATGGCAAAGGCAAGGACTCTGAAATCAGATAAAGCTGGATTCAGATCCCACTCAACCAATGAAATTACAGGACTCCTCAAATGGATATCATACATACCTCCCTGGGCCTCTCCATCAACAGTAAAATGGGTTGGATACACCCTACGTATTAGATGTAGGATATAAATATTATCCTGAGGACCTTCTCCCTAGATGGCACAGGAGCTCAGAATAGTCCAATTAACCTGAAGCACTCAAGTTCATGCTGGGGGCAGTAGTGGAAAGAGATATTCTAAAGTGTAAACAAGAAAACTGAGGATTATTAGTATGAGGAATAGAGAGACAGTGGAAATTAGAAGTTTAATGTGAATAAATTCTAAAGATTGAAATTAGGAGAAAAGACCAAAAGGTCAGTGTAACGGTGTAAGAATCAATTCTTTTTTAACTGCCAGATACTCATAACCAATCGGAGACACTTCCTTTGACAATTTTCCCATGTATCTACTTAGAATTCCTCCTATCTGCTCAGCCCACCTTACCCTCCCTCAGCCCCGAGATGTGATGATGGTCAGCTCAGTACATTCAGTTCCCCAGAAAAGTAGCAGATGATCTAAGTATCCAATGTGCTTGTGATAAGGTAGGGGGAAAAAGGGATGCCTTTTTTCCCCTCCATTGGAATCCAAACTTTGATAAAGGAGACAGAAAGACATGAGCAAGTTTGAGTGAAATGTTTACATTTATATTGAAATATGCACTAAAACAGAATGAGTTCTACTAGTCAATGAAACTTCGCCAAAGCAGAGTCACAAACTTCTGTTGGGGAGGCCCAGTCAGCTAGCAGCAGTGATCCCCAAGCAGGAACACCAAGGAGAAGCAGGAGACCCACTCCAAAAAGCCTCCTTTCCAGAGACCCCAACTCACTTCTCCCACATGCACCCACACGGATTTCGGAGCGTGGACATGCTCCTCATTTTCATATATTTTTAGTTTCTTCTTCACTGCAATAAATATAAAATTGGCAATGCTCATACACCACAGCACAGACAGTATTTCAGGCTTTTAGCATACAACTGTAAACAGTGACTAGGTTAAAAAAAAGTTAAAAAAAAAAAGTTGTGTTTTGTTTTGTTTTGAACCAACAAGAGACAGAATTATTAAGAGCAGGGCATGAGCTACTCAAGATTTGTTGTGTCGGATTAAGGTTTTTCACAGAAGATTCAGGTTTAGACAGATGCCCCCAACAGTCCAAAAAGACCCAAAGTGGGAGCCACACCACTGCCCATGGCAGCCCAGAAGACGTAGGCAGCAAAACAACATGCCTCAGGTCAGTGTTGGCAGTACATCCTCCACCTGCCACATTCACAATGTGACCGCAGAATCTACAATGCCATCACCGGCTGCCGGCTAGGATATCGGGAATGGGCGGGCAAAGGAATTAAAACTTGCTGGGGGGAGGATCAGAACACCTCTGCTAGCTGTCTGGAAAGTTGGCCCCTTAATCACAATGACAACTAAGACATTTCACTTGGACAGTGCATTAAGTTTACATATACATGAAAAGTGAGCAAGAAATCCAAAGGGTAAGCATTAAGTTCTGTCATTGTAGCAAACAGGGATGTCAAAGAAAAACAGATGAACACTTCCTGCCTAAAGCAGTGCAAAGAAAGCTGGCAAGAAATGAAAGTGGACTCAGTATCTGCACATTAGCAACGGGGCAGACTTTTATTTAAAAGGCTAGTGGTTCAAATACTATTGCTCGAATAGCTCTGGTAGGTATAAAATGTAGTAACACCCGAGGTTTACACACATAAGCAAAGGAGCTGAAGACCAGCTCACAAAGGGATATTTGATTCTTAGTCAAGAGGGAAACTAAAAGCGCATGCTGCAGGAATCACCTAAGGGATTTGTTTGGACAACACTCCCGCCCTCTGACAAACGGAAAAAGACCTGAAGAAATGGTCTTTTTACAGACAAACTTCTGGCTTTATTAAATCTCCTCCTTAGAACAATGCCTAACAATGCCTACCTAAGAAAGAACCTGTCCTGAAAAACTCAAGAATCCGGGCTACTCAAAACAGAAGAGGGAACTTTAATGTGGGAAACGAGTCTAGTAAACATCACATGTACTTTCTGTCATTAGTGAAGACATGATACATTCAGAAATGTATTTAAAAAAAAAAAAAAGACTAAAAATAAGACGGAAAAAATATTCCTAGAAAGAGGCTTCACAAGAAAACATCAGCCCAAGTTCTCTATCCTTCTCAATCACAAGTGGCTCCATGCTCAAATCGGCAACCCCCTCCAACTCACAAAAGCATCTGCCTTGCAAGCAGATCGAGCTTCAGCCTTAGTCACTGAACTTGAACGTTAAGCAGAATCTGTGCAGAGCACGTGTTAAAAGGTTACTCCAGTACCCACCTGGTCCAGTTTAAAGTATTTGTTTGTAGATCCAGTTTGTACATATTCCATAGGTATACCAAACAATAAACCATGTATCATCCCATTATTTTTTAAATGGCAGTTATTGTAGCTCAAGCAAACCAACAGGATTATAAAGAGCTCTCTTGGAAGAAATTTTCAGGTGAAAATACTCTAAGGAGAAAACCTGAAAGTTAAACAAACCTAGTTCTTTTTCACTAAAATGGTGGGATCAAGGCAGAAATGTCTGTTCTGAAAAGCAGCTCCGTTTGTTTGCCCATAAGGAAAGGCCAAATTTTTCTGGACTGATTATAATTTAAAAACTAAGCCAATAAAAAAATAAAATATACATCTTAAGATACTATAAAAGTTGAAATAATGTCAAGGCTTATGGAATGGAAAACAGAGTTCTGATTTTTTTTTCCCAAAAAAGGAAACTGTAACATATTTTACAGGAAAAAAACAAACAAACAAACAGAACTCTGCACATGGATAGCATGACACAGACTCTATGCACAGAACACCTCACAAGGACGAGTTGCACATCAGTAACATCATGAGAGTGACTGACTGGGGACTTACACTTCCAGCAACAGAGCTCCTAGGTCAAAAATGTGTTAAAAGCTTGTAATGTCAACAAGGGCTCCCCCCTCCAAAAAAAAAAGAGGGGATGAGGGGAAATAGGGAGGAAAGGCTGCATGCATGGGTCTATTATAGACATGATATTCAGCAGCATAAAAATAATACCCTCCGCAGAGTCCCCCAAATGGGGCAAAACCTATCTTCCACTGCTAAACACGGGAAAGATTAACAGAGTGGAACAAATTCACTTGTAACCATAGCATCTCCCATATTTGAGTGACAAACACGTTCAATCTGATGCTGTAAGTTAAAAAAAAATGTGGCAAAAACATAGGAGTAAAACAAACTAAAAACAAAAGGCTAAATTATGAACCTTAAAAACTGGAAAAAACATCTGTTTTAAAGCCAAGTAGGTGTGATCCTGATCATTAGTATATATGACATAATCCATAGAAAAAAAGGCCAAGAAAAAAATCTTCATTTTGTTCAGTACTTAGGCTTGATGTTGTCCTAGGAAAAACAGTGATAACTGAATGAAAATGTCACACATACAACTAAAAAGTCCCCTTCTGGTTTCAAACGAATTTAAACAACAATCTTCCTTGGCTAATTTTTCTCCTGTGTCAAACAAACCTTCTATGTACAGGACCAGTTTAAATCCCTCCTCCCTTCAAACACTAGATATGAACATCCAGGAACATTCTACAATGCAAAGTGCCTTAAGAAAGAGAAGGATTCTGTAGTGCCAGTGATATAACTGATCTGAGGAAGCTGGGTGCTATTAACACTGATGGGAGCCAGTCAGGCAATGGTGGTTTGTTTCTCCTCAGGTGTTTCCTCCAATAACTGCATGATCAGTTCATGCAGGGGTTTGCAGATCTTTGCGTAGCCCCCTCCTGTGAGATGCAGAAAATCAAACATGTCGTGGCAGGAGATGGCACCGTCCGAGTGCACGAAGCCCCCATCTGTATCCAGGAGCTGAACATTGGCAAGCTTCGGCAGGGAAACCTTGAGGAGTTGGTTCACCTTGGCATTCTTTTGCCTCAAAGGGTTGGGCTTCTCACCTCGAGGTAACAAACCCTGGGGCAAAGCAGAGAAGAACAGAAGATGAGAAGAGTCACTGGTTTTTCCCTTCTTATTTATCTGTGATTTCAGTTACTCCTAGAAGAACTGTTCCATTTGGCACCTTTTGACACTCTGAGTTCTCAAACACTGGACTAGACTGGTTCTGGTGGAAGTTCTCTGACCATTCCGTCTCAGTTTTTTCACAAGTTCCTCTTCCTGTCCCTTAACTGTTGGTAGTCTTCAGGTCAGGGTCTTGTCCTTGGCCCACTACGAACACTCTAGCTCAAAACCGAACTTGAGCATTCCTGAGGCACTCCCAACTTGACATGTCCGAAGGCAATTCATCATCGTCTCCCCACAATATGCTCCTACTACATCCTTTGTATCAACTGTCATTCTAACATCCCTGAGTCTCTCATTCCACATACCTTCCCTCTTTATCATTAAATTACTTAGCTTTTGCCTTCTCAATATTTTCAATTTTTTTTTTCTCCATTCTGATTATACATGCTGCTATGGCTAGGAAAGTTACCACTATTCACTCAGTTAACGTAAAGTCTCCTGACTGGTCTTCCCTTCAATTCATTTTCCCTACAGTCATCAGAATAATCTAGCTCAAATACACATGTATTTATTAACGTTACATGGAACCCATACTACTGCACATGAGAAACAGAGATGGGACAAATGTGGTCTTAAAAAATCAAAGCCACTTCATGTTTGCTAGAATAAAACATGTTTTCTAAATTCAGTTTTAACTTATGTGAATCATCTAACTTTTAGATAAATCACATGTCTGTCCTCCCATGGTCCATGAAAGTCTAAGCTTATACCGCAAGAGCAAGGTTTTATCATCACAAACTAAGAATGTCCTTTTATAGAAATTGATCCTATTATAAAATTATTGTCAGACAACCTTTTATTGCTTTACAGCTAATGATACCACACAGCAAGTTTTTGTTATTTAGGCAAAAAATTTTCCACCCATTTCTCCTAAGAGGTATTATTTCACAAAAATAGATTTTCTGTGGGTATTCTACTAAAGGAAAAAAAAAAAAAAACCCACTTCATGCTAAAGTAAGTACTTGTTCATGTCTGCTTTAATTTTTTTCACCAAATGTTGGCGCCGTGGTTACCAATTTATTATGACTATACAGTTCCCTTGTTAAGCGCCTCAAAAATTTCACAGATGAAGTCAAGCCTAAACCCTAGTTTACAGAACTGTTAAAGTACAAGGCTTTGCATCTGACAGTTAACAAAAAAAGAACTACCCTCAATGCTCACAATGAGCCAAATCTGGCTGAGATATGAGCAACCAAGAAGGATGGCCAGTGAACAGCAAATACATACTTTGTTCTGTCATTCGAAGAATAGCATGGCAGTCAAAGCCGTAAGAAATGATTAAACCTTAAGAACAGGGACCATACCTATTGGGATTTTCAAGCCAGGATGAGAAAAGCAGCTTATGTATTTGCATAGCATTTTCCTTAATATGAGAGTATCAGAGGTATGCCACGTGATTTTTTTCCCCCTGTAATAATTAATAATTGCTACAATACTGGGGCACCTAGGCGGCTCAGTTGGTTAAGTGTCTGACTCTTGATTCTGGCTCAGGTCACAATCTCACGATTCAGGAGTTTGAGGCCCACGTCGGGCTCTGCGCTGACAGTGTGGAGCCTGCTTGGGATTCTTTCTCTTTCTTTTTCACTCTTTCAAAATAAATAAATAAAAATTAAAAAAAAATTTTTTTTAACTGCCAAAACATTATGTTAGAAGAAACAAAAAAGAAAAATATGCTCCCAATCTCTTCACCATGTGACAACTATAGCAGATCATGGAACAACAAGTTTGAAGTGCACGAGTCCACTTATTCACAAATTTTTTCTGATAGAGTATAGTACTGGAAATGTATTTTCTCTTAGGGTTTTCTTAGTAACATTTTCTTTTCACTAGCTTTCTTGTAAGCATACAGTATGTAATACACATAACATATGAATACGTGTTAAATGACTGCTTATCAGCAAGGCTTCTGATCAACAGACTGTTAGTAGTTAAGTTTTGAAGGAATCCAAAGTTACATGCGGATTTTGAACCGTATGGGGGTCAATGCTCCTAGCCCCCATGTTGTTCGAGGGTAAACCGTATTTTAAGTAACTCTAAATATAATGCACATATGGTTTAGCATTTGGAATTTTCACTTAAATACATCATAAATCCAATCTCCACACAGTTGTCTCAACTGTCACAGGATTAGTGCTATTACATTCAATGGCTTACTCAATTATGGGCCCATTCAGTTATTCAGAGTATGGCCAATGTTTTAGTGTTGTAGACAACACCAGCGTACATCCAATTTAAAAGTCTGGCTGCAACAAAGACTTTTTATTTATGGAGAATTCATTCAGCAACACTCATACAACTAATACATCTTGAGCAACTATTATGTAGCAGCCCGTGTACTTCAGAGGTGGACTCTTTAACCACAACGCAATCCTTTCTGGACTAGAGCAAGGATATAAAAAAGAATGTGATAAAAAAATAAAATAAGACATGGCTCCCCAGCACCAGGAAGATAAAATCTACACTCTTATCTAGCCATACAAATCACTACATGACCTTGCTGTGGCCTCTTTCCTCTCACCAACCCAGCCTTAAACTTTAATCGAAGACAGCCCAAAATTCTTCAAGCACCCTCCTTCACTCACCCAACAAACACACACCTAGGTATATATGCCTTCCATCCTTTTTCCCCCGACCTGTAATGCCTTTTCTTTCCTTTCCCCATTTGTCTGGAGACGAATGAATTCTTTAAAACTAAAGTCAGATTTCAGCTTTTGTGTCTAGAATACATCTGTTCTCCCCTTAGCATACAGCGTACCAATTCTCTCTTCATATTGCTACGTCCATCTACCACTAGACCAGACTGACAGCTCCCTGACAGGAACAAGGTCTTATTTATTTTTGTAGGCTCAAGACCCAGAACAGTGCCTCGTACATAGTGATCTTCACGTTTGTTGGATAAATATCTTAACATCATCTCATTAAAAAACTGAATACCTATCAGATTCCATAAAAACATACATTTTTAGTTTTGCTATTTTTAGTGTTGCTAAGAGTATCTACAGGTAAACTTTTACACTGAAATAGACAGCTGTTTATCTCTGAGACCACGAAGATTTAATGCTTTTAATCTCCACAAAGTGTAGCACTCTTTGATAGGGTAAGACTATAAAGTACCCATCTTCTTGCTAACAGAATCGCTGATGTTTTAGAGACGTCAGAGATTTTAATAAATACACCACATTTAACATATAAAGGGATGGAACAACACACCTAAACTAATCCAAACCCAAGTCTAACAAAAACAGATTTAGGACTAGGACTAGTTTCATATGCAATTTTAAACACTATCAGAATGTTGCCACCTGAGGCAACAAAGACGACTGCCACATCTAAACGAGGATGAGCAGGTAAGAGATGACCCCCACAGCTGGTCTGGGAAATGATGAAACTAGTAAGACAATGGGACATATCAAAGAAGAGCCCCCTCAGGACTATCATAAACTGCTTCCACCTAAACAATCTCTATTTCACGAGTGATCATATATCTAAAAACATTCCTCACCTGACTTAATGACATCAAAGACTCTACCCACCAAAGACTACATACCAATACAATGATCTTGGCCTGTGGCTGCCTTGTGTTGATAAGTTGTACAATGGCCTCAATTCCACCTGCTACTTCTTCTGCGGTATTTTCATGGTTGTTTGTTCCTACCCAGACAACAATGACCTATAATTAAGGGGGAAAAAAGGGGGGAGGAGGGCAGGGATAAATAGCCAGGAATAAAGGAATGTTTAGATAAAAACCTAATATTTTGATAAAAATATTTATCAATATGTAGATAAAAATCTTATTTCAAAAATCAGAGGAAGGAAAGATGAACTTGTCAAATGGTAGTGGAGAACTTCAACTGAGCAGCCACCCTCAAATACTGATTTAAGGCCTCATATATCTCAGGATAAATTCCAAGCAGATCAATTCTGAAGCAGTACAACTGTACTAAGAAGAAATGAGAGAATTCTTTCGTCATTGTGGAGGTGAGAGCTAACCTCTTAAAATCCAGAAACTATACAAAAAAAGATAACAAATTCAACTGTATAAAAACTCTGCATGTCTTAAAAAAATACTAAAATAAAGTGAAATCTAAGAAAGTCAGGGGAAAATATCTGTAACTCCTACCATACTAGAAGTATCCTCCAGAAAAAAATAACAAAAGTACCTAAGGGAGTGTAACTGGTAGAAGTAAATACACAGTTGTACTCAAGGAAAAAGAGTTGCTGGGCTGGAAGCTGGATGCAGTTTCAAGTTTTTCCTCTTTATTTAAAAAAAAAAAAAAAAAAAAAGCTCAGGTCATGATCTCATCGTTCATGGGTTCAAGCTCCAGGTCGGGCTCTGTGCTGACACTTCAGAGCCTGGAGCCTGGAGCTTGCTTCAGATTCTGTGTCTCCCTCTCTCTCTAACCCACCCCTGCTTGTGCTCTGTCCTCTCTCTCTTTCTCAAAAATAAATATTAAAAGAAATAAAAATTTACAAAGTGGCTGTCACCTAGAGACATATATTTTACTATATGACCCAACGTAACTTTCCACCCTGTCACAAAAGACAGGAACATGGAGGAGTTTTTCTATTAGAAAGGCAAAAAGTAAAATATTTTCAACAAAGGCAACTGTCCTCAGTTTTGAGTATTTTTTCTTTGTTTAGGACTGAAAAAAATTATATGCAGTGTGCCAACTCAGGACATTTATAATGTGTTAAGTTACTGGGAACACGTTTATGGTGAACATTTGTTCACATGTGCTTCAGATTTTCTTCAGAAAAACTTGGGAGGCCTCGATTACACATGTAATGTGTTTACATGGATAAACCAGATCCAAAATTCCTTCCTGAAGTGAATGGTGGCACTGCGGCCTTGGCCCCCTTCTGGGAAGTCTCCCACACACACTGCTTTCAGGTCTACAGGAAAGCATTAAATCCCTTCCTACTGCTGAAAAAGGGCATTATTAACAATTACCAATACAACCTAAGCAAGCAATGCCCCAATTTCTTAGTAGGCATTTGGCACATTCTTAAGCAACGACAATATTATTTATCTAAATGGGCACAAAGCAAAGACAATAGCAAAATAATGCTTTAAAAAAAAAGTAATTTGTTTTTACTAGCAGTTTCAATTTAACTCATCTTGGGAAAAGACCCAAGATTAAAAGATAGTCTAAAAATTAAGTTTCACTTCACCTTAGGTTTAATGTTCTCCAGTTCTCCATTCTTGAGTCTCCACAAAACATGTCTGGTTGTATCTCCCCCAATTCCAAAATTCAGTGCATGAAGTGGGGAAAAAAGCTCTCGCCATATCTAAAAAGAGAAAAACTGGCTTTATTTCAACTGAGTGGGAAATAAAATCCCTCAACTACAATGTGTCGCGAGGTACCTAAAAGAACAATTTCCTTCTTGTGTGTTCAAATGTTATGTGTTCAAACTTGTGTTCGCAGGGCACCGCATCACTCACTTCTCGGGCAGCCTGCCACCTTGGCCAGAGAACTGAGTCCCAGTGCCACCTGGTGCCCTTTAGGAGGTACCAGCATTATGACCAAGGTGCCAGCTCAGTTAGCTCTCCCTTCCCTTTACTCAAGTATCTAAAGGAACAGGGTGAAGTAGAAATACGGGAGGAAGAAATTTAGAGTGCTGGAGCCAGAAGGAAATTAAGCTATCTTTTCCTTTCAACTGCCCTTGGAAGAGTGAAAACCTTAAAAAAAAAGATGTGGAACAGCTCCCCACAAAAACACAACAAAATAAGGAAATGGTAAAACAAAAATCTTAACAACTGAGAATCACAACCAGGACAAATATAAATAAAAAAAATAAATAAAAAAATAATAATAATAAAATAAAATAATAAAATAAAATAAAATAAAATAAAATAGAGAAGGTTCTCAGAAGCCAAGGCAAAAACGAGAGCGGAGTTACAAACAATGCTAAATTTTGTCTCCTCACGCTTGGTGGCACAAAGAATCCCATTATGTAGGACTGACCTCCCTCATACTCTGAATTGGAGCTTTTCTAAACTGTCACGAAGAAGCCTTTCAGGTTCGGCTCAGAATGAAAGTTTGCTAGCAATGAACAGATTTACCTTCGTAGCCAAGATGCACCCTTGCCACGTCGGCCTTACCTCGTACTGCTGCATTAACTGCACCATGGAGTCCCCCACAAACAGCACATCAGGTTCCTTGTCTTTACAGTCCAGGACAAATCTGTTGTGCTGGTTCAACAAAGAGAGAAATTAGAAACTGGCATCTTCTCTGTGAGATGTCTTTGCCTAGACAAAACAGTTGTCCATCAAGTTACTGTGTTGTTAAACATTCTATTTAGCCTGTCTGTGATTAACTACCGGAACTTTCTTCCCACCCTTACCACACTGATTATTCTAATATGCTCAAGAAAACTGCAATTCTACTCAAACCAGACTAAAAAAAATACATTTAACATGTTGTTTATAAGTTTATCTTTTCCTCAAACTTAAAATTAAAAAAAAAATATTTAAAGAGAGATGACAGACAGATACAGCATGAACAGGGGAGGGGCAGAGAGAGAGGGAGACACAGAATCCAAAGCAGGCTCCAGTCCCTGAGCTGACAGCACAGAGCCTGACACGGGGCTTGAACTCAAGAACCATGAGCCAAAGTGGGATACTTAACCGACTGAGCCACCCTGGCGCCCCTCCTCAAACTTTTTAAGACAGTTTCAAATATACAGAAAAGCCACAGTACAATAAACACCTGTACATCCTCCACCTCTATTTGACAATAACATTTTTACTTTATCTGTTTGTTTGCTGAACCATCTGAAGGTAAGCTGCAAATGCTGTGATTCTTCACCTTTAAACATTTCAGCACGAGTAAGGAAAGTCTCCTATAAATCCACAAAAGTATTATCACCTCTAAGCAAATGAACAATAATCCCGTAACATCTAATATTCAGTCCATACTCAATCCTTCCAATTGTTCCAAGACTTGGATAAAGTATTACATCTCTTTTATTGAACTAGGACCCAATCAAGAATCATGTGTTTTATTGGGATTTTTTTTTTTTAAGGGGGGTGGGGAGAGAATGTTAAACAGCCTCCACACTCAACACAAGAGCCTGACACAGGGCTCAGCCCCACAACCATGAGCTCATGACCTGAGCCGAAATCGACAGTTAGATCTTAACCGACTGAGCCACCTAGAAGACCCTATTTGCATGTTTGTAATGTGCCCTTTGAAAATGTCTGTTAACCTCCAAATATGAGACAATGGCAAAGTGGGACTCAAGCCTTTCTCAGTCTGATCCAAGCCTGTAAGTAGTGGTGACTGTGGACCTAGTCCACTTCTCTCTGTTGCCAAGGCACAAGACACTTTTATTTATTTATTTTTAATTAAAAAAAAATTTTTTTTAACGTTTATTTTTGAGAGACAGAGCGTGAGCAGGAGAGGGACAGAGAGAGAGGGAGACACAGAACCCAAAGCGGGTTCCAGGATCTGAGCTATCAGCACAGAGCCCGACAGGGGACTCGAATCCATGAACTGTGAAATTGTGACCTGAGTTAAGGTCAGATGCTTAACCGACTAAGCCACCCAGGTGCCCCTGACAAGACACTTTTAAAATGGATTTTACTCATTGATGCTAAAGGACATAGTCTAAGTTTCTATATTCATCCCCAAATTTACATGATGCTTTAGGCAACAGAAAGGTCTGAATGCTGCCCCTTTTTTTTCAAGCTCTACGTTCAACATGCTTCCCTTAGTAATTAAGGTACAGTTATGTTGAAGTATTTCTGCTAATATCAGAACAGACAACAATGCAGTGAATCAGAGATACTCATCTGCTCTGGGTGAAAATACAAAAATACTTCTGGAAATAATTTTAACAATTTATTAAAGAGTTGCTCCTTAGGGTGATAGGATTTGAGACCGATTTTCCTTTTTTTGCATCCACGTCTCTGTACACAATTTTGGGGGGGCACCCAGGGGCTCAGTTGGTTTAGCGTCTGACTTCAGGTCATGATCTCGAGGTTCACAAGTTTGAGCCCTACATGGTGCTCTCTGCTGTCAGCACGGAGCCCGCTTGGGGTCCTCTGTTCCCCTGTCTCTCTGCCCCTCCCCCGCTTGTGTGCACTCTCATTCTCTCAAAAATAAACATTTTTTTTTTAAAATTTTTTTTTTCAACGTTTATTTATTTCTGGGACAGAGAGAGACAGAGCATGAACGGGGGAGGGGCAGAGAGAGAGGGAGACACAGAATCGGAAACAGGCTCCAGGCTCTGAGCCATCAGCCCAGAGCCCGACGCGGGGCTCGAACTCACGGACCGCGAGATCGTGACCTGGCTGAAGTCGGACGCTAAAAATAAACATTTTAAAAAATTAAAAAAGCTTTTTAAATTACTGTTGTTTCAATATTTTTTAGTTAAAAAAAAATTTTTTTTTTAAATGTTTGAGACAGAGAGACAGAGCATGAACAGGGGAGGGGCAGACAGAGATGGAGACCCAGAATCTGAAGCAGGCTCCAGGCTCTGAGCTGTCAGCACAGAGCCCGATGTGGAGATCAAACCCACGACTATGACATCACAACCTGAGCTGAAATCGGACGCTTAACCGACTGAGCCAACCAGGCACCCCTCAGCAAGTCGTTTTAAACTGAAGGGATAAGATGGGCAAGAATAAAACTTCAGCTGGTGAGCAGGTACACTTCCACAACACATCACCTCTCTACTGAGGTACTACAGTACTAACTACCTCTCAATACCAATAAAATAGTTCATGCTTCTAGAAGGTCATGGAATTTAAGCTCTGTTGTTCTAAAGGTTCCGGTACTCTATATTTTCTTTTTAAGTATAAAAGTAGCTACAGTAAGTTTGGAAAAATAGATCAAAACACTTCGAATTCTATCATCTTAACCCATAACTATTACTGTTTCGGGGTATTTTATTCTTGCTACTAAGAAAAATTATTTTATTTATTTTTTAAAATAGGCTCCACACCCAATATGGGGCTCGAACCCACGACTCCAGGATCAAGAGTCACACGCCCCACTGACTGAGCCAGCTAGGCACCCCTCTTCTTGCCATTTTCCACGTGCCTCTAACACCTCTTTTTTTTTTTTTTAAGTTTTGTATGTATTATGTATACCTCCTTCTGGCACAATAGCTTTGGAGACAGAACAGGATATGTTCAAATTCTACTTGTCTACTTTCTAGCCCAGAAAGCAATATGACCTGACACTTGTTTTCCACATATGCTCATCTGCTGGTAACTTTTTTTTTTTTTAATTAAAAAATAAAAAAGCCTCCATGCTCAATATGGGCCTCAAACTCATAACCCTGAGATCAAGAGTCTCACGTTTTACTGACTGAACCAGCCAGGCATCCCACACCTGTTGTAGAGGTATGGAGAGGAAAGTTTTAGGGAAGAGAGCCAGCTTTTGGCTGACACCCAGTAGGTACTCCATCAACAGTGGCCACTGTAACTGCAGTTAACACTGCACTAGAAGCATTTTTCTATGTAGCTACGTGAGTTTCATAACCATAATTTTTAACAGCCACATAACATCCTACTGAACAAATCCACTGACACACCCATTTTTTAAAGTTTTCCTACTGACAGACTTGCCAGTAGTGTCCTATTTCCTGTGATGAGGAAATTTACACATACTCAATTTTGTACATGTTGGGAATTCCTAGGTGAAAGGAGATGAGCACGTTTGTGGATCCCAGATATATTTCCAGGTTGTTAACAAAAAGGGCTGTATCTGTACTAACTCTAGCACTTCATCAGAACTAATTTTATCATCTTGCACCAACATTGGATATTAGTATTTCTCCCTCCCTCTCCCTCCTTTCTCTTCTCATTATTTTAATCTGTACTTTTTGGGAACAAAAAGTGAAACACTTCCTGTCATGTACTGAGATACTTATCTAGTGGTACTTTGAGGATATTTTTGCTGATAATATAAGAAAAAATATCAACGTTTCTTCTGCATTACTTACTACAAATATTTTCCTCAGTCTGCTCCTGAGCCTTTTTCTGGTTAACATGTTTTGATACAATATGTATTAAATTTGTCTACAGTCAAGTCTTTCAGTATCACCCTTAAATAAATCTTATTATGAAAAATATCAAACATCCACAAAAGCTGAGAAAATAATATAACAAGCCTCCATGTACTCATCACCAGCTACAGCAATCATCACATGGCCACTATTATTTCAGTCATCCCCTAAACTACTGACCCCTACCCTCAGATTATTTTAAGCAAACTCAGTATACAGCATTCTATATTTATTCTATTTATATTTAGTATACCATTTATATTACTAGTATAAATATTTCATTACATAACCCTTTTTTTTTGAAGTTTATTCAAGTCATCTCTACACCCAGCATGGGGCTCGAACTCAGGATCCCAAGATCAAGAGTCGCATACTCTTCCAACTGAGCCCGCCAGGCCCCCCTAGTGTCACTATGCAACTCTTAAAAAAGTTTTTTTTGGGGGGGTGATGCCTGGATTGCTCTGCCAGAAGCCTGCTTAAGATTCTTCCTCCCTCTGCCTCTCTCCTGCTCATGCATGCACACTCTCTCTCAAATAAAATGGAACAACAAAAAAAAAGTTTTTTGAGAGAGCGTGTACACAAGCAGGGAGGGGAGGGCAATGAGGAGGGAGGATTTAAGCAGGTTCCACTCTCAGTGCAGGGCTTGATCTGTTGAACCATGAGATCATGACCTGAGCCAAAATCAAAGAGTCAGACACTCAACCAACAAAGCCACTAAGGTGCCCCCGAGTTTTCAAAAATAACCACAATACCAATACTACTCTCCCAAATTAACAGCAGTGTCTTTAATATCAACAAATAACCAGTGTTCAAATTCAAGTCATAAAAAAATTTTAGTTTTTTTAAAAGTCAGGATCCAACTTGTCTCTTAAATCTTTTAATCTACAGGTTTCCCACTCCCCCTGCTACTACCTCCCAAATTTACTTTTATTTTTTAATTTTTTTAATGTTTGTTTATTTTTGAGACAGGGAGGGGGGGGGACAGGGAGAGAGGAAGGGGGAGAGAGAGAGACAGACAGACAGACAGAGAGACAGACACAGAATCTCAAGCAGGCTCCAGGCTCCAAGCTGTCAGCACAGAGCCTGATGCAGGGCTTGAACTAATGAACTGTGACATCATGACCTGAGCCAAAGTCGGATGCTTAACCAACTGAGCCGCCAAGGCGCCCAAATTTATTTTTTAAATATTTTAAGAAATATGATCATTTGGTCTATAACATCTCCCATAGTCTGGATTTTATTGACTGTATTCCTGGGAACATGTTCATCTGTTCCAGGTATTTCCTGATATGTGGTACACTAGTTTGGCAATACCTCACAGGAAGTACTGAGTATCACATCAATACTTGTTTTAATCATGATTTTTTTTTTTTAGAAAGAGTGTGAAAGCACGTGCAGGCAGGGGAGGTGGCAGGGGGAGGTGGGGAGAGAATGAGAAAAAGAGGATCTTAAGCAGGTTCCACACTCAGTGCAGAGCCCAGCATGTAGCTCAATCTCACGACCCTTAGATCATGACCTGGGCCAAAATCAAGAGTCAGACACTTAACCAACTGAGCCACCCAGGTGCCCCTTTTTTTTTTTTCTTTTAATGTTTTGCTTTGAAACAATTTTAGATCTACAGAAGAGTTGCAAAGATAGTACAATATCCACTCAGCTTCTTCCAATGTTAACATCTTACCTAAGTATGGTACACTGGTCAGAACTAAGAGATTAACATTGGTAGATGGTATCAGCCAGAATAGTTTTACTCAGGGGCACCTGGCTGGCTCAGTCAGTAGAGTACCTGACTCTCCATCTCGGGGTTATGAGTTCGAGCCCTGCACTGGGTATAGAGATTACCTAAAAAAAAAAAAGTTTAGTCAGATTTCACCAATTTTTCCACTAATGTCCTTTTTCTGTTCCCAGGACCAATTCAGGATATCACATGGCATTTACTATATATGTCCTCTTGGTGTCTTCCAAGATGGGACACCTTCAGGTCTTCCCATGTATTTCATGTCCTTGGCCTGTTTAGTATCAGGTGTTTTATAGAATGTCCCTCAATCAAGGTCTGATATTTTCTCATGAATAGAAGGCGATGGGTTATTCTGGCAGACTACCACAGAGGTGATGTGCCCTTGTATCGTATCAGAAGGGAGTACACAATATCAACACGACTTATTAACTGGTGATGTTAACATTAATCATTTGGTTAAGGTGGTGGTTGCCAGATTTCTCCACTATACATTTATTATTTTTCCTTTCCATACTGTATTTGTGAGAAACAAGACATTAATCCGGCTCACAATGATGAGGAAATTGAGCTCTACCTTCTGGAGGGAGGGGATATCAAAAAATATGCAGTCAAATGTTAAAAACACCAAAGTAATTTCCAGGGAGATACTTCTGAAGCTAGGCAAATACACTGTTTCCCCTGGAAGTTGTACCTACTAGTATTCATTGATGGACCTTCCCTGTAGTAATTACTACTGTGGTGTTGTAATGAGATATATCTTTTCCCTTTCTCCTTCCCTCTTTATTTATAAAACATTTTATTTAAAAAAATTTAAGTTTATTTATTTATTTGAGAGAGACACAGAGCACAAGCACAGGAGGGGCAGAGAGAGAGGGAGAGAGAGAATCCCAAGCAGGCTCTGCACTGCCAGCACAAAGCCTGACATAGGGCTTGAACTCAGAAACCATGAGATCATGACCTCAGCCGAAACCAAGAGTCGGACACTTAACCGACTGAGCCACCAAGGCGCCCCTAAAAGATTTTATTTTTTTTTTTATTTTTTTTTCCAACGTTTATTTATTTTTGGGACAGAGGGAGACAGAGCATGAACGGAGGAGGGGCAGAGAGAGAGGGAGACACAGAATCGGAAACAGGCTCCAGGCTCTGAGCCATCAGCCCAGAGCCCGATGCGGGGCTCGAACACCCGGACCGCGAGATCGTGACCTGGCTGAAGTCGGACGCTTAACCAACTGCGCCACCCAGGCGCCCCAAAAGATTTTATTTTTAAGTAACCTCTATACTCAACTTGGGGCTCAAACTCTTCAACAGTCACATGCTCTATTGGATGAGCCAGCCAGGAGCCCCCACGTTTATGAACTCAAGTTATTTTCTAAGGAAGATGTGTCCCTTATTTCCTATTTATCTAATCACTTATTTATGGCAAAATGGACTCATACGTATTTTATCCTTGAGTTACAAACCAATAATACTATGTTGCTCAAGTTGTCCAACTTTGCACCTGAACGCTCTTTCAGGTGGCCTCAAGTGGTCAAAGTGACTATATCATTAAAACAGACCAGTATAGGGCGCCTGGATGGCTCAGTCGGCTAAGCATCCGACTTTGGCTCAGGTCATGATCTAGAGGTTCGTGGGTTTGAGCCCCGTGTCGGACTCTGTGCTCAGAGCCTGAAGCCTGCTTTGGATTGTGTGTCTTTCTCTCTCTCTGCCTCTACCCCACTCACACTCTCTCTCAAAAATAAATAAACATTAAAAAAATTTAAAAAACAAACAAAACAGACCAGTATCACAGGTCTTCCATGAGACATGCTGAGGACATGTCACTGCAGTGATATTCTTGCCACACATCTTTTTTCCCCCCCTCCTTTTCTGAATACTTGCTTTCTTGCACTACAAGACACTCCTGGTTCATCTTTCATTTTCTTTGCTCTGGCTGTAGAAGCAATCATTTCTCCAAGGAGCTCTGGCTCCTTTCATTGGAGAATTAGAAACCAAGATCTGGGTGTGTGTCTGTGTGTGTATATTACATACATATATATTTCTTTAAGTCTATTTATTTTGAGAGAGAGAGAGAGAGAGAGAGAGAGAGAGAGAAGGAAGGAGGGAGAGAGGGAGAGGGAAAGAATCCCAAGCAGGCTCTGAGCTGTCAGCACACAGCCCGACACAGGGCTTGATCCTACAAACCATGAGATCATGACCTGAACCAAAACTCAGAGTCAGACACTTAAACCGACTGAGCCACCCAGGCACCCCTGGGGATATATTTTAATATTTAGTAAAGTCATCCTTCTATACTATGTAAGCTTTTTTTAAAGTTTATTAGTTTGAGACAGTGTCCCTAGTTACTACCTTTAATAAAGTTATAAATAACCTAAAAATACCTGAATGGTATTTTCATATATAGCAATGAAATACTACTTAAAGAGAGGAAAAACTACAGCTCCACTTTTAACATGCATGATATACTGTAGAAAAATACATTAAAAAACATAAAAAGCTTAAAAATATGCAAAAATTCTATACACATATAATTAGAAATTTTATATATACACCATGTAAACGCATGAAAAAACCCCACCAAATTTAGGATACTGGTTTGGGGATGGGAGGTGGGAAAAAGATAAAAAAATGATCACTGAGGGGTATACAAAGAACATCAACTCTATTAGCAATATTTTATTTTTTTAGGGTGACTGATAAACACACAGCCGGTCATAATACTGTTTTTAAAGACACAAACGAACTAGAAAAATTAAGAAAGAATAACCAAGCAATTGATCTATGTAAGAACAGTTAAAAAATACTAACTACCAATCAAAATAAACTGGTTGACAGACTGATTTTTATGTCTAGGAAGACAAAAACATAAGAATACTATATAATAATCAAGAGTGTAAAAAGAATCATTAAATACTAAAATGTAAAACTTTGGGTACTTAAAATCATAATAGAACTTGTTATTTCAAAGAGGAAATATGGCTGCAAACCAGTAAGTGAAGATTAAATCTAGTTAAGGCTAAGTGGTGACAGTCTATTAGAAGTTAAGAATATGAAGATACAGTGCTAAAAAACAATGAAGGAGCACCTGGGTGGTTCAGTTGGTTGAGTGTCTGACTTTGGCTCAGGTCGTGACCTCAGGTTCGTGGGCTTGAGCCCCATGTGGGGCTTTGCACTCGTAGTGTCTGTCTCCTTCTCTCTGCCACTCCCCTGTTCACATGCTTGCACACACACACTCTCTCTCAAAAATAAATAAACATTAAAAAACAATGGAAAACATCAAGACTCAGGAGTCAGCCTGATAGGATTCCCACTTGCTTTACCTGGGACAATGTGAGCTTCAAAACTGCACTGAAAAGAAGACCCAAGAGTCCATTCCATAATACATTCGGTTTAGGCCAACAATCTTAACCAACCAAGTGATCAAAGTCAGCATCACCAATGAAACAAACGAACGTCATGTACCTTCCATGTGATGCACCAAGGACACCACTTCACTGATAACCCTGCCAAAGATGCAAAACCTGAATCTTAATTATGAGGAAAATGACAAATCCAAATTGAGGGATGCTCCACAAAATAAATGGCTGATGTTCCAAATTGTCAATGTCACGAAAAACGCAGACTGAGAAATATTTCAGATTAAAGGAGAATAGAGAGGACAACTGAATACAATGTGTGATCCCAGACTGGGAAGAAAACCGACATAAAAACAGTGAGACAAATGGAGAAATGTGAATATGGTGTAATACCAATATCACATTTCCTGACTTTAATAACTATATGTAGTTACGTAAGAAAATGTCCTTATTCTTAGAAAATACACTGAAATATTTAGGGGAGAACAGGCACGAAGACTGCAACATCTTCCCACACGGTTCAGAAGACACCGTACGTTGGTGTATACACATACAAATACAAATACAGACAGAACAGTTAGGCAGATGTGGCAAAATGATAACTGGCAGGTCCGGATGAAGGATATAAGAAATTCTTTCTAAAATTTTTGTGGTATTTGTATAATTTTGAAATTAGTTCAAAATAAAAAAAAAGCTTAAAAGAAAAGAATGCTGTGGAGACACCACTATCTTTCAAAATCAACAGAAAGCAGTTACTATGCTTTCAAAATACTCCTCTGTACCAACATCAGACTGGTGATTACATAGGACATTAGCATCAAATCAGATACTCGTTTAAAATAAGAATCCTTGGGGCACCCAGCGCTTTCAAAATACTCCTCCGTTCCAACATCAGACTGGTGACTGTGTATGACATTAGCATAACATCAGATTTTCGTTTAAAATAATAATTCTTGGGGCACCTGGGTAGCTCAGTAGGTTAAGCATCCAACGTCAGCTTAGGTCATGATCTCACGGTTCCTGGATTCAAGCCCCACGTCGGGCTCTGTGCTGACAGATCAGAGCCTGGAACCTGCTTCATACTCTGTATCCCTCTCTCTCTGTGCCTCCCCCGTTCACACACTGTCTCTCTCAAAAATAAATAAACATTAAAAAAAATTTTTAAATAATAATTCTTGAACACCTGGATGGCTCAGTCAGTTAAGCATCTGACTTAGACTCAGGTCATGATTTCACAGTTCATGGGTTTGAGCTCACCGTCAGTGCAAAGCTCGCTTTGGATCCTCTGCCCTCTTCTTTCTCTGCCCCTTCTCAACTTGTGCTCACACATGCGCGCGCACACACTCGCTTGCTCCCTCCCTCCCTCAGGTCATGATCTCATGGCTAGTGAGTTCAAGCCCCACATCGGGCTCTGTGCTGGCAGCTTGGAGCCTGGAGCCTGCTTTGGATTCTGTGTCTCCCTCTTTCTCTGTTCTTTTCCCGCTCATGCTCTGACTCTCTCTCAAAAATAAACATTTTTTAAAAAAATTAAAAATAAATAAATAAACATTAAAAAAATTTTTTTACATAATTCTCGGGCGCCTGGGTGACTCAGTCAGTTAAGTGTCTGACTTCAGCTCCGGTCATGATCTCATGGTTCAAGAGTTCTAACCCAACATCTGGCTCTGTGCTGACAGCACAGAGCCTGGAGCCTGCTTCACATTCTGTGTCGCCCTCTTCTACTCCCCTCCTCCCACTTGAACTCTGTCTCTCTCTCAAAATTAAATAAATCTTTAAAATTTTTTAAATAATTCTTACTGACCATAAAAAATGCCCCTTTGCTGCTTTGGTCAAAAGACTTGGAAAAACTGAAAAGACTCATCTTGGGTGAATACATACGCACTTCCTTTTACCTGAGACATCCATCTGTCATCTCCTTGGATATCTTCTGCTGCATGTGGAATAGCTGCTGGGTTTGAGTCTCCTTGGCTCATTCTACACCTGAGGGGGAAAATGTCTGTGTCATGTTTCATTCATTAACAGGAGTGTTTATTTGTTACCACTTAAATATCACATGTCAGGTTTGAAATAATAATTTAAGTCTCACTGTGGTTTTGCCGAAAACAACTGGAGATTATTTTCAGCAGAGAGGAATTCAAGGACACGACTGCTTAAGTCCCATAAATATCTAGCATCACTAAACTTCTAGACAGGTTTGAATATCATTGAGGAACAGTGCATTAAGTGCATTACATAGAAAAAAATCTGCTGCAAGTATACACTTTACATCTACATTAATTTTTCATGATTACATGTTAATGTAAGTACCAAATGACACAAGGAATTAGACACTTAAGAGTTCAATGAAACCTGCATTAGAACCTTTTAGGCTGCTCAAGTTAGACACCTGAGAATTACTACAGCCATGATTAGAATCCACTACTAAACATCACAGGTAACTACTACAGATGGTGACAAAACTAGTCATAGGATTTGGTAGTGGTTTTTGACAATGTTTACAAGGTTTTTTATGTTTGTCAGGTCTCTACTAGGAAAATGTTATTAATGACTAACCCAAATACGGCATCTGATAGTGGAAAAGAAGCAATGAGTGAAATTTAGGAAAACTAGAAGTGCTAATCTTTCTAGAAAGACAAAAACACCCGACTGTTTTCAATCAACTCTAAAGTATACATACTAGAGACATCAGGCTCCAGAAATCACTTGGCGCATGCAAAGGATGTGAAAGAAAAAACTGGGGTTTTGTAGCTTACAGAAAAGGGGGCCATTCTCTTTTTCTTTCCCTTGCCATCATCAAATACAGCTAAGCTTTCTCTGAAAGAAGATGGAGATATATTCATTCAGTAAGTACTTACTCAGTAAACACACATGCTGGATTGCCAAAGCAGCAATTTTTGAGAATTAGAAAGTAACAAACCTCTAAACAGAAAAACATACCTTCATTCATGAAAAATACATTACAGAAGCAAACCAATTTTTTAGCACTATGCAAATAAATTAGCTCCACTCTAAATAACACTAGGTCTAAAAAAATTAGGCTCAGGGTTAAGCCCATATCTAATTGAAAATGTAAAATACCATCCACACCCTGTGTACAGATGTTCCTCAACTTACAATGGGATTATAATTGGATAAACCCATTGTAAGTTGAAAATATCCTAAGTCACAAATGCATTTGATACACCTAACCTACCAAGTACCACAACCTAGCATACCTGAAAGGTGCTCAAAACACTTACACTGGCCTACAGTTGGGCAATATCATGTAACACAAAACCTATTTTACAACAGAGTGCTGAATATCTCATGTAACTTATTGAATACTATACTGAATGTGACGAACAGAATGGCTGCATAGGTACAGAATGGTTGTTAGTGTATGGGATGTTGACCCTCGGGGTCATGGGGCTGACTGGGAGCTATGGATCACTGCCACTGCCCAGTCACTGCCCAGCAGCATAAGAGGATCTTACTTACTGCATATCACTAGCGCGGGGAAAGATCAAACTTCAAAACTGGAAGTACAGTTCTACTGAATGCATACCGCATTCACACCATTGTAAAGTCAAAAATCCTAAATAGAGTCATTATTGTATCAGGGACCATCTGTATGTACTTCTTTACTAAAATTTGCAACTATCAGAAAACAGCTATCTATGAAAAATTATATATGCCATGTTTTATATATACCACCTCCAACCCTTGCAAAATGAGATTTATGAGTAGGTAATTTAGGTAATTTGTGCAGGGAGCAAATGAAATTAGGTTTGCTTGACCCCAATAATGTCACATCTGGCCCACTAATCACAAACCAGTTCATGCTGACTCCCTAAAGAGGGCCTTATATCTATCTAACGATTTCACCCCAAAAGCAGAAACTACTTGGAGCTAAAAACATCAATGTAAAATACAAGAATTAGATAGAACTGCCAGATGAATTTGTAAAGCTCCAGTCAGATTATGGTATCTGTTTGAGGTTTCATTGTCCAAGATAAAGTATGGAAAAATTAAAAGATGCACAAAAGAAAAAGAAAAAATGACTAAGGGGGTTAAAACAAATAGTCACATAGAAACATTTAATGGGGGGGGGTTGCTTTTGTTTTTAAGCAAATAAAACATTCTATACCTTCTATACAAAAGTGTTTTTGGGTCTAAATTCAAGTCTAGATTGAACTTTGGCTACACAGGTTAAAATCTGACATGGTGCTTAACAGTAGTTTTAATTTTAAAAATACCTTTCCTGGGGTGCCTGCTTAAGCGTCCGACTTCGGCTCAGGTCATGATCTCACAGTTCGTGAGTTTGAGCCCTGCATCGGGCTCTGTGCTGACAGCACGGAGCCTGGAGCCCACTTTGAGTTCTGTCTCTCCCTCTCTCTCTGCCCCTCCCCCGGCCCTGCTCACACTCTCTCTCTCAAAAATAAATAAACATTAAAAAAATTTTTTTTAAAAACAACAACAAACTTTTCTCCCCTGCTGATCAAACAGCTCTACTGGCCTTTAGACAGATAAGGTGCAATCAAGTTTTTGCATCTTATGGATTTCAAAATTACATATATAATGTAAAGTACCACAACAAACAGCTTCATTTTCCACTAATCCAAAAAAACTATTTCCTAAGTTTTTAAATAGATTTTTAAAAACCCAACTATTTCATTAGTTTGTGCTCATTTACTTTCCCACCTGGAGAGACACTTAATACGTTAGGTATTTTGTGAGACAAAAGTTAACGGACACAGAATTAACTGAGAGACCACTACTAAAACGGAGAAAAATAATCTGTCCTACTTTCACTATATGATTATATAACTGAAACTATTGTTCCTGGGATTGCTTAAAGAACAAGGGTGACAAGCTGCTAATACAGGGTGACCACTTAAAAGACAAAATGAAGGCACTTCAACTTCATTTCAGTTCTTGGGATACCATGTTCAGATCTTGAAAAGCTTCACGAATTTTGACAAACTGGAGGGTGTCTAGAGGAAAGGAGCCAAGACGGTGAGAAATTTAAAAGTGTGTCATATTAGAAATAGTTGAAAGGAATAGCTATGTTTATAACGTGTAGAAAAACTCAATCGGGAAGAGGAAAGCACAGGACACACATAACTATCAAAGTATTTGAAGATTCCGAGGAGGTATTAAGCTTAATTTGTATGTCCCCAAATAGGAACACAGGGCCAGTGGATAGACTGTACAGTTAGACAAATTTCTAAAAAATATGATACAAAATGACATGGCCTGCCTCTAAGTAGACTCCTCCAATAAAGATTCAAAGAGAGGCAAGCTGAGCACCTAACAAAAAAAGCATAAAGTGAATTAAAGCATATGAGTAAAGATTGGTCCAGATTCATGGGGCCCAAACATTTTTAATATTTTAGAATCTTTTTGAAATGTGCCCTGACATATGTACATTTATTTATAAATTAAACGTGAGTGGTTAATCTGTATACGAAATGTTAATAAAGTCTATTTTCCCCCTTTCTACATAAAAAAATAAATGTAAAAAGAAGTTCTAAATTGTTTCCTGTATTGCAAAGGATCATCTTCTGCAATCCTCAGGAGTGCACGTACTTTACATTCAAGACCAATGGTTTATTTAAGATATAAAACCTTTTGGTGACTCAGTCAATTGAGCAACCGACTTTGGCTCAGGGCATGATTTCACGGTTTTTGAGTTCAAGCCCTGCGTCGGGCTCTGTACTGACAGCTCAGGGCCTGATGCCTGCTTCAGATTCTGTGTCTCCCTCTCTCTCTGCCCCTCTCCCTCTCATGCTCTTTCTCTGTCTCAGAAATAAAAAAAACATTAAAAAATTTTTTTAAATGATACAAAATCTTTCTAGATTTGATTTAACTTACTAACATGGATTTTCAGAATTCCTCCAACAGGTAAACAACTGATGATGAAGAACTTACTATTTGCAACTCACTGTGCTAGGAGCTTTGTTATTTAAATAAAACTGAAGCTCAGTGAGATTTCAGGAACCTGCTCCACGGCAGGGAGAGCTGGGAATGGAACTCAGGGTGACGTACCTCCAAAGCCTATTTATTATTCTTGAGCAAAGGACTTTTGGCTCTATATAGAAAAGATATGATAAATTCTCATTTACTAATTCAACTCACTTATATACCCTATTACTACTACCCAAATTTAGTGGCATCCTGATACTGTAAGCAAAATACTTTCATCTTGGTCCTCAATTTCTTCTTGGGCAAAATGAAGAAACAGGAGACAGAAACTGAAGGGGGTAAAATGTCACTTATCTGAGGCTACCAGGCAGGCAGACCTGAGAGAAGACTGCAAAATATTCCCAATTAGCAGTCTTTTTCCCCCCTTTAACTATGAATACAAGGTCATCCTTCCTACTCTACAAGGGCAAAGTATCTGAGCAAAAAAATTGTTTCTTTGTGCTTTCACTCGGATTTTGAATTGTTTTGCAAAATCAAATTCTCACAGTGCAGAGTAGCTTTCCGTTTTATTGATGCCTATGGCTTAATAACCTCTTTAAAGAGCAGGTGAAGAAAAACTGAGCCAAAACCCCATGCAATCTCCTTTTTAAGAACCAGGTTGGAAATGTATAATCTTGGGGACTATGCATTTAGAAGATTTAAATAATTTGGGAGTCTGATAAAATAAGGTGTTGTTTTCTTTACAAGAGAAATGAAGAATGAATCAGGAACTATTCAGAACAGCCTATGGTAGGACACAAAAATTGAATGATTTTCGGTTTCCTGCCTCAGGTAGAGCAATACTGTAACACAGCCGTATTCAGAATGGGACGCTGTAACTCAGTAACCCAACAAAAAAAGTACCAACAGGGAGGGGGATCTGACTCCCATCTCACCTTCCTGATTAATAATAATCCCACTGGGGGGAATTATAAGTCACTAACTTCTAATCAGAAACAGCAGGTTCAGTTAGAAAAACAAAGCAGAATGGAGACAAAGATCCCAAGAATGAAAGTTTTGTTAATTCAGACTCTATTCTGAATCTCTGATAGTCCATTAAAATGAGCTCTTTGGAAAAATGAAGAGTAAGCACAGCATTTCCGTTTTCTCTTCTTTCTACCTTAACTTGGACTATGACAGTGAACAGAATTTCCAGGTACAATACTTCTACCGGTACGTGGTGTAGCACGTTTAATCAGAAAGCAGTTCCAACAACAAAGAAATATAAATTCTCTAGCTGAGCTGGATCTTTAGTTTAACCAAGAAAGACAGGGAGGAGAAAAGTTGCACTAAGAATTAAAAGATTTAGAATGTTTCCACTCTGACCTCAGACTCTTCATTTTGTTTCAGAGGGAATTAGCAGGGTTATTCTGAAAGGGAAGGAAAGCCTCATCCGGAATACCCTGCCTCAGTGGGCAGGTGGGTGGGTCCCAGGGTTCCAGCACATCCATAATTTATTATCAAATGCCCGCCCAAGCCAACAAATTAAAGCACAATGATTTCCTCCTCCTCCCCTGCTCCCCCACAAGGAGGCAACCTTTCCATCAGAACAATGTGCCCAGGACAAGCTAAAGACAAGCGTTTGGGAGGCCAAGGCATATGCAAATGCTCAGGAGAGACAATCCTCTGGACTTCCTCTTCCTCCACACCTTTATCTCCCCCAATTTAAAGCTGTGCAAAATGAAATCCTAGAGCGGGTGCGGATGGTCCTCCCTTTCTCTGCGGACACGCTCTTAAAAAGAGGCCAAACCTTCAAGTGTTGCTTAAGGTTTGTACATAAATCAAGAAAGGCAACGCTGGCCTGAGAGCCACTGAAAACAGAACAGTGAGTCACCGTGCAACGGGTACATCACAAACCTGGCCAGAGGTCCTGGTCGGGTAAATGGACACGGATGGACCAAGTAAAAAGCACCTGAGAAAATCTGTCCGCTGGCATTTTAAGCAGCTGGTTGACCTTGGGCTGGGCCTCATCTCTAAAACGAGGTGGGCTACATAGCCTTTGGAGTCCTGACAGCCTGCGGGTTTCTGAATACATTGAAGACAACCGAGAAGTTTGAAAAGAGTTGAAATTTTTCAACAAAAGGGAGAGGAAAAAGTGCTCGGTCAACATGCAACCGAGTAACGGGTCTGGGCCCGCGTTAAAGGCCTCTCCGACAGGAGGAAAGGGAAGGGAGGGTCTGAGGTTCGAACGCGGGGATGGAGGGAAGAGGCCAACAGCTGAGGCCAGAGGCAGCAGAGTTGCTACAAATGGGGCTTGCGGCGGTTCCCCTCCGGCCCCAGAGAACTGGGGTGCCGGGAGGCCTGCGCCAGGCAGGGGGTGGGCCAGGGAGGGGCGGCCGCCCCGCCACCTTGTCCCCCCGCCCCATCCCGGGAAAGGCGGGTGGAGACGGCGGACAGCGGCCTAGCCGAGTCGGCACATTTGGGGGTGGGGTGAGGGCGGGAGGCCCTCAGGGGGGCGGCGAGCGGTCCGAGGGTAGCGCGGGCGAGTAGGGTAGCCACGCCGAGCCGGAGAGAAGGCGCGCGCGCGCGCTCGAGGCCCCCCGAGGGGCGGCGGGGGAGGTAGTGGCGCGGGGGGGAGGGGCCCAGAGTGGGGGAGGGGAGGTCGCGAGCCTCTCACAATAACACATCGCCGGCCCTTCCGACCCCCGCCTCTAGGCCACCGGTTCCCCGCGACCCTGGCTGCACTCACTCAGGCAGAGGGTCCGTGCGGGCCCCAAGCGGCTGCGGCGTCGGCGGGTGGCGCGTCTGTCGCTCGCTCAGTCCCGGCGGCCCCGCTCCGGCGCGTCCCTCCTCGGGCCCCAACACCAGCGGCAGCGCCCCCACTTCCGGTTCCCCTGCCACTCAAGCAAATGGATTCCGGAAGTCCCGCCTCAGCCTGCGCGGGCCCGGCGTGGCTCCCTGGTCCTCGTTTTCACTCCCTGCGGGCGTTCGCTGCTGGCGCCCAGGTGTCCTGCCACACCCCGTGAGGTTCCCCGCAGTGTTTTCCGTCCTGCCGTCTTTTTGCTCGTAGTCTGCACGAGGTGGGCCTGTAACTTTCCTCCAGCTGCATCCCTCCATCCTGCGTTAACGTAGCCTCGGAGTGGAGATGGCATTCGGGACAATGTGGCGTGACCTCACACTGACGCCATTCCTTTCCCACCCTGCCAGCCTGGCTTCTTTCTCCACCCCGTGGAATAAACCAGATTGTTGCAAGTGACAGGGAAATAGGGCCCCAAGGTTAATGAGAGAGTCTGCTACATTATGAGTGGAATTTCTATTTCTGTGCTGAATGTACGGATCTGGGGCGACGGCCTCTTAAGGTGATACCATAGGGGGATGGCGAGTTACAGCCTTTAGCTAAACAATCCCTCCAGTTTGGGGAAGACACACATATACAAAGTCAACACTGAAAAGAATATATGCTAAATGCTATATAAATGCGGGATCTATAAGAGTAGAGAGGGCGAAAGGTGTACGCAGGCTTATGGCAGGGAAGCGTTTGGTAGAGGAGAGCCCTGAGCTGTCCCTTTAAGGATGGAGAGGCTCCATTCAGACCTCTGCCAGGTAGTAGGTAGAGCCTTGCAGCGCTCTGAAAAGATAGGGGCGGGGTGGGTAATTTTGCTAGACAAAATTGGGGGCCTGAAGTCTCAAGATAAATCAAGTTGTTTTTCAGATCACAGTGGTTTCAAATGGTTTCAGTGGTTTCAAATGATAGTAAAAATATCAGGCATGTATAATACAAAATAATTTTGTACTTGTACAGAAGGATTCTTACATTGCTAATTTATCTTTCTTGCGGATGTTCACGTACTGTATGGCACACCAGTAGGTATTCAGTAAACGTTTGTTGTTTTAAATGTTTTATTGAAAAGAATTCATGTTTGGAGAACTCACGAGGCAGCCCAGAAATATATTTATAACAGAAGAGAAACAGCTTGAATTTTTCCCCAGGGATAAATCCATAGAATCTGGCATTTCCCCAGTTGTAACACTCAACACACTTGAATGTAATTACTACTGTGATACTCTGTCTTCACCTGTAGTGTAAGCTCTGAGGGTGCAGGGACTGTGTTCTGTGGATTCCCAGCACCTGGCATAGTGCCTTATCCATATCAGACTTTAAATACTGCTGAATGAGGAATGAATGATCAAGGATTGAATTTGAGCCCGTGTGGAACCCATGGCCTATCTTTCTACTTTTTTGTTTTCAACTTTTTAATTAAGAAACATAAACAAGGGAGGTGTACCCCTAGGAAATACCAGACCTAGTTTAAACTAGCTTCTGCAAATATTTAAATACCTTTATGGCTCAGGCAGTTTTTAGTCTTGATAAAAATCTCACTGTCACTGGAACCCTGAAATCTATGAAGAGTTTGTCTCTTGCATTTGTCTGTTTTAGCTTTCTAAATAAATAATTTTCTTTTCTTTTCTTTTTTTTTTTAACATTTGTTTATTTTTGAGAGACAGAAACAGAGCACAAGCCAGGGAGGGGCAGAGAGAGAGGAAGGCACAGAATCCAAAGCAGGCTCCAGGCTCTGAGCTGTCAGCACAGCCCAAGGCAGGGCTCCAACCCACTAACCATGAAATCATGACCTGAGCTGAAGTAGGACAGTCAACTGACTGAGCCACCCAGGTGCCCCTCTAAATAAATCATTTTCAAAAATAGACAGGGGGTATAGTAGAAAGGACCATGAACTAGGCTTCAGGCTACTTCTTGCTCCTGGCTACTGCTATTTTACTTCTTTAAGCCTTTGTTTCTTAGTCCGTAAGATAAAAAATATGGAGTAGATGATTGCTAAGTTCCTTTCTAGCTCTAAATTTCCATCCTCCTCCCAGTTACGTGGAGGAACATAATTCTGGTGACATACACATCCTATCTCACTCCTCCTCACTTCCCACAAACAACCTCCCCTTCCCCCGGGGTCCCATTCAGAATCTGTGTTTTCCACACAGTCCCAGTTGGTGACAGGTAAAAACAACTTTTCTGACTATGAGACAAACTGACTGAAAACCATCAGGAGAGCTTGCACTTCGAGTTGTTTTTCCATTGATGATTATGGGTTTTATGAATCCATCCAGATTTTTTTTTTTTTTTTTTTTTAGAGAGAGACAGAGAGTACACAAATGTGGGAGAGGAGCAGAGGGAGAGGGAGAGAGAATCCCATGCAGGCTCCATGCAAAGCTCAGAGCCAGACACAGAGCTCAATCTCATGACTGTGCTTTCTGGACCTGAGCTGAAATCGAGTGGAACGCTCAACCCACTGAGCTACCCAGGCTCCCCCATTCAGATTCTTTGGTTTCCCTCGTGATTAAATGCCACCCTAAAGGGAGAAAAATCTATAAATCCTGACAAAATGTCTGTGGACTGACTGGAGTCCTCAAGTGGGCAAAACTAAAAGTGATCTAACATAAACCTAGGACTTCGAGACTGGGAAGTGTTAAGATACTACCCAAGTGGCCTGGAATTTAGGAGACTGCTTGGCATTTCAGCACTTACAGTAACGAAACTGGGAGGTTTCAGAGGACCTGGCATTTCAGACGTGGAAAGAGGACAGAAAAGCCATGCGGACTGAATGGACACGTGGTATGAATTCAGGGAATTTCTGTGGATTTACCCCAGATTAGATGGTTTATAAAAGAGTTTCAAAGTGTTGTTTATTGTTGACAACACTAAGAAATGTTTTGACAGAAGAAAACAAGTTCACTTACATCCTCACAAATAAACACAATCTCATTTGCCTCGATAACCATATATTTAATAAATACTTCATAATTTTAAAATCTCTGAGGTCAAGCCAAATGTTGTTAGAAATACAGTACAGAACATATAATATTAAAACATTTCTGTTTCCACCACCGACAATTGTTTGTCATAGGCTTATTTTTGTAAACGATGTGTATATGTATGTATGTTTTAATATCGTTACAAACTCATGGATTGAAACACATTTGATGTGCAATTCCATTGCAATTATTAAGCTTTTTTTTTTTTTAATTTTTTTTCAACGTTTTTTTATTTATTTTTGGGACAGAGAGAGACAGAGCATGAACGGGGGAGGGGCAGAGAGAGAGGGAGACACAGAATCGGAAACAGGCTCCAGGCTCCGAGCCATCAGCCCAGAGCCTGACGCGGGGCTCGAACTCACGGACCGCGAGATCGTGACCTGGCTGAAGTCGGACGCTTAACCGACTGCGCCACCCAGGCGCCCCATATTAAGCTTATTGATAACTAGATTTGTCCAGTCTTTAGGAGGTAGGATCCTATTCAAGTTGCCCGAGTCATTTTGACATGACCAAATGTTGATTTGCTTCCTGTCACTTTAGTTTTTGCCTTTTCTACAGTTTCATAGAAGTAGAATCATACAGTAGGCACTGGTTTGTTTCTGGCTTCTTCTGTTTAACATGATATTTTTGAGATTCATCCATGTTGCTCTGTGTATCAGTAGTTCATTCCTTTTTATTGCCAAATGGTATTTCATTGCGTGGATATTCCACAATTTGTTTATCTAGTTAATTGTTAAGGAACATTTGGTTTCTATTTTTGCTAACTATGAATAAAACTAATATGAAAGTACATATAGAAGTCTTTGTATGGATATGTATTTTCACTTTTTTGGGGGTAAACATCTAGGAGCGGAATTACTAGTTATATGGCAAACGCATGTTTCCCATTTTAATAAACTGCCCAACTGCTTTGCAAGGTGGTTTACCAGAGTGCCTGGTTGGCTGAGCTGGTGGAGCATGTGACCCTTGACTCCTGGGGTTGTGAGTTTGAGCCCTATGTTGGGTATAGAAATTAGCAATAAATAAACTTAAAAAAAAGTGGTTTATCATTTTATACCCCCACAAACACTGTAAGAGAGTTCCAGTTGCTGTACATCCTTGACAATACACAGTATGGTCAAATTTTTTTTTCCCAACATTTATTTATTTTTGGGACAGAGAGAGAGCATGAACGGGGGAGAGGCAGAGAGAGAGGGAGGCACAGAATCGGAAACAGGCTCCAAGCTCTGAGCCATCAGCCCAGAGCCTGACGCGGGGCTCGAACTCACGGACCGCAAGATCGTGACCTGGCTGAAGTCGGACGCTTAACCGACTGCGCCACCCAGGCGCCCCTGGTCAAATTTTTTTAATGTTCATTTATTTTTGAGAGCGTGCCTGCACAGGCAAGCGGGGGAGGGGCAGAGAGGGAGACAGAAGCAGGCTCTGTGCGGAGAGCAGACAGCCTCATATGGGACTCAGGGGCTCAAACTCCCAAATTCCCAGATCATGACCTGAGCTGAAGTCGGACACTTAACTGACTGAGCTACCCAAGTGCCCCGGTATTGTCGATCTTTTTGTTTGTTTGTTTGTTTTTGTTTTGTTTTTTTTTGTCTCCCAGGCTTGGCCTCAGTATCTTCTGGAGGATGGAGAATCCTGGCCTCCAGAGAGGGAGACACAGAATCAGAAACAAGCTCCAGGATCTGAGTTGTCAGCACAGAGCCCGACGTGGGGCTCGAACTCACTGACGGCGAAATCATGACCTGAGCTGAAGTCAGACCCTTAACCGACTGAGCCACCCAGGCGCCCCTATTGTAGATCTTTTTAATGTTAGCCATCCTGGTGGGTATGTTATGATATCTCATTGTGATTTTAATTTGTGTTTCCCTATTAACTATATTAAACATCTTTTCATATTCTTTTTGGCCATTTATATTTTTTCTTTTGCACAGTGTTCATTCAACTCTTTTGCTCATTAAAAAAAATTAAGATGTCTTATTACTGAGCTGTACGAGTTCTTTTATGTTCTGAATACTGGTTCTTTGTCAAACATATCTATTTCAAACATTTTTCTCCCAATCTGGGGCTTGAGTTTTCTTTTCCATTATTATTGTTTATGTTAATTTCAGTATAGTTAACAGGCAGTGTTGTATTAGTTTCAGGTGTGCAATACGGTGATTCAACAATTCTGTACATTTCTCAGTGCTCATCAAGGTAAGTGTAGAGTTTTCATTCTTTTTAAACTTATTTATTTATTTATTTATTTATTCATTCATTTATTTCTGAGAGAGAGGGAGAGTGCAGGAGAAACAGAAGAAGAGGGAGTGAGAGAGAATCCAAAACAGACTCTATTCTGTCAGCCCAGAGCCCGAGATGTGGGGCTCAAACTCACAAACTGTGAGATCATGACCTGAGCCGAAGTCTGATACTTAACTGGCTGAGCTACCCAGGTGCCCCTAGAGTTTTCATTTTTTTAATAGTATATTTCAAAGAACAAAGGTTTTTAACTTTAATAAAATACAATTTATCTTTTTTTTATTTACGGTTTCTGCTTTTTGTGTTTTATTTAAGAAATCTTTGCCTACCATTGGATACAATGAATTTTTTCTGTTTTCTTCTAGAAATTTTATAACTTTTATATTTCAGATAGTAACCCTTTTAAGGGTAATTTTTGGGGGTCCCTGGGTAGCTTTTGGTTGGGCATTGAGCTCTGTGCTGACAGCTCTGAGCCTGGAGCCTGCTTCTGATTCTGTCTCCATCTCTCTCTGCCCCTCCCCTGTTCACAGTCTCTCTCTCAAATATAAACATTAAAAAAAAAATAAAAGTAATTTTTGTGTGTGGTATGAAGTGAAGGACAAAACTGTTTTGCATATGGATGTGCCATTGTTCCAGCCCTATTTGTTGAAAAGACTTTTCTCCAATGAATTGTCTTGGCCCCTTGTTGAAAGACAATTGACTATATATGTGTGGGTCAGTTTCAAACTGTATATTCTGTTCCATTGATCTCTGTATCTACTGTTACACCAATACCAAACTGTCTTAATTGCTGTAACTATATGGTAACTCCTGAAATCAATAGTGTTCAGTCCTCCAACTATCTTCTTTTTCAAAATTGTTTTGACTGTTCTAGGTCTTTTGCATATCCATATGTATATACATGTATGTGTGTGTGTGTGTGTGTGTGTGTGTGTGTGTGTGTGTGTGTGTGTGTGTGT
>NW_024412402.1:9378985-9400794 GCF_014898765.1 Herpailurus yagouaroundi | reverse complement strand
TGTGTGTGTGTGTGTGTGTGTGTGTGTGTGTGTGTGTGTGTGTGTGTATTTTTTAAGTAGGCTCCATGCCCAACACAGGGCTCAAACTCACAACCTTGATATCAAGACCCCAGCTGAGATCATGAGTAGGACACTTGACAGACTGAACTACCCAGGTACCCAGGGGTCCATATACATTTTAGAATGAGATCATTGATTTCTACAAAAGGTCTTTTGAAATTCTGATGGAGATGAATTGAATCTGTACATCAGTTTGGGGAGAATTCATTCCTTGACAACAATGGGCCTTATGATTGATGAATTTCTTTTTAAAGTTTATTTATTTATTTTGAGACAAAGAAAAAGAGTATGAGTCGGGGAGGAGCAGAGGGAGAGAGAGAGAGAGAGAGAAAGAGAATCCCAAGCAGGCTCCGCACTGTCAGCGCAGAGCCTGATGCGGGGCTCAAATTCACGAACTGTGAGATCATGACCTGAGCCAAAGTCAGATGCTTAACCAACTGAACCACCCAGGTGTCCTGATGAATTTTTTTTTTAATTTTATTTTTAAGTAGTCTCTACACCCAACATGGGTCTTGAACTCACAACCCTGAGATCAAGAGTTGCATGCTCCACCGACAGAGTCAGCCAGGTGCCCCTGATTGATGAATATTGTTTACTTTGCCATTATTTTAGATCTTCTTAAATTTCTCTCAGCAATATTTTGTAGCTTGTATGGTGCAGGTTCACATAGTTGATAATTTTACCCTTAAATATATAAAATATATCCTTGGCATTCCTGAGAAAATTTTCTTGGTCTTTGAGAACTCTCCATTTTTGAGAACCCCATAATAGCATATAATTTTCTGATGAAGTGTTCTTGAAGGTTTTTTCTAAGTTCTTATTTATTTATTTATTTATTTATTTATTTATTTATTTTGAGAGAGGGAACAGAAGAGCATGAGCAAGGGATGGGCAGAGAGAGAAGGGGGAGAGAGAGAGAGAGAAAGAAAGAGAGAGAGAGAGAGAGAGACCCAAGCAGAGTCCTGACATGAGCCAAAACCAAGAGTCAGATGCTCAACCTACTGAGCCACCCACTTGCCCCTCTTGAAGATTTTAAGCAATCACCTAATCTCTGTAGTGACTATGACAATATGCTTAAGGAGGTGTAAGGGACCCCAATGCCAGGCTGAAATGCACACCGTATCAAGGCATCTGGACCCAGATTTCCGGCTAGGTGTTTTGTTTCGTTGCTCACCGACCTTGAAGATAGCTCCCTTCAAATATCCACCTTAGTAAAATTACAAATCCTTATATCATGGATTTTCTGCCTCTCTCCCAAGATAAAAGCCCAAATTCTGAATGCCAAGAGAACATGGATATTTCTACTGTAGTGTGCATCTCCCTCTTTCAACCCTTTGTTTACAAGCCTCTTTCCTTAATTCAATACAAGTTCTAGGGCAGGAGCCTTGTCGCATTTCTCCTTGTAACCCCAGTGCCAGGAAGTGCCTGGCAGAATAAATATTTTTTGGTAAATGATGAATGAATAGAGCCAAGGTGGATTTTCAGGCCTCAAGAAAAGAGAGCATAAAAGCTGAGGGGAGCAAATGCAGGAATCAGTCAGGAATAGGACTCAGCAAGAGGAATCCTAAAAGACAGGCAATGCAGTGGGAAGTTGAAACTTAGGAGTTAAGCTGGCATAACCCAGCTTAATTCTGGAGGACAGTTTCTTGCATCTTCTCATATGCTTTAAAAGCTGGATACTCTTATGGGTGCCTGAGTGGCTCAGTTGGTTGAGCGTCCGACTCTTGATTTTGACTCAGGTCATGATCCCAGGATCGTGGGATTGGGCTCCAGGTTGAGTGTGGAGCCTGCTTAAGATTCACTCTCTGTCTCAATCTCTCTCTTTCTCCCCCTCTGCCCCTCTCCCCCACTCACTCTCTCTCTCTCCCTCTCTCAAAAAAAAATTTTTTTTTCTAAAGCGGGATACTTTTGTTTGTTTTTGAGAGAGCATGCAAGTGAATGAAGGCCAGAGAGAGAGAGAGAGAAAGAGAAAGAGAGAAAAGAGAGGCTCATTCAAAGCGGAGCTCATGTTTTTCCCAAAGCGAAGCTTGAGCTCACCCCATGTGGAACTCCAACTCAGGAACCGTGCGATGATGAGTCGAGCCTAAGTCAGATGCTTAACGACTGAGCCCCTCAAGTGCCCCAAAAGCTGGATACTCTTTCTTTGTTTTGGTTTTTTGTTTTAATTTATTTATTGTTTAATTTACATCCAAGTTAGCATATAGTGCAACAATGATTTCAGGAGTAGATTCCTTAATGCCCCTTACCCGTTTAACCCATCTCCCCTGCCACAATCCCTCCAGCAACCCTCTGTTTGTTCTCCATATTTAAGAGTCTTTGATGTTTTGTCCCCCTCCCTGGTTTTATATTATTTTTGCTTCTCTTCTGTTACGTTCATCTGTTTTGTATCTTAAATTCCTCATTATGAGTGAAGTCATATGATATCTGTCTTTCTCTGACTAATTTCACTTAGCATAATACCCTTTAGTTCCACCCACGTAGTTGCAAATGGCAAGATTTCATTCTTTTTGATTGCCGAGTAATACCCCATTGTATATATATACCATGTCTTCTTTATCCATTCTTCCATCGATGGACATTTGGGCTCTTTCCATCCTTTGGCTATTGTTGATAGTGCTGCTATAAACATGGGGGTGCGTGTGTCCCTTTGAAACAGCACACCTGTATCCCTTGGATAAATACCTAGTAGTGCAATTGCTGGGTCATAGGGTAGTTCTATTTTTAATTTTTTCAGGAACCTCCATACTGTCTTCCAGATTGGCTGTAGCAGTTTGCATTCACAGCATCAGTGCAAAAGGGTTCTCTTTTGCCTCATCCTCGCCAACATCTGTTGTTGTCTGAGTTGTTAATGTTAGCCATTCTGACAGGTGTTAGGTGGTATCTCATTGTGGTTTTGATTTGTATTTCCCTGATGATGAGTGATGTTGAGCATTTTTTTCCTGTGTCGGTTGGCCATCTAGATGTCTTCTTTGGAGAAATGTCTATTCATGCCTTTTGCCCATTTCTTCACTGGATTATTTGGTTTTTGGGTGTTGAGTTTGATAAGTTCTTTATAGATTTTGAATACTAATCCTTTATCTGATATGTCGTTTCCAAATACCTTCTTCCATTCTGTTGTTTGCCTTTTAGTTTTGCTGACTGTTTCCTTTGCTGTGCCGAAGCTTTCTTTTTGATGAGGTCCCAATAGTTCATTTTTGCTGTTGTTTCCCTTGCCTCTGGAAATGTTTTGAGTAAGAAGTTGCTGCTGCCAAGGTCAAAGAGGTTTTTGCCTGCTTTCTCCTCAAGGATTTTGAAGGCTTCCTATCTTACATTGAGGTCTTTTATCCATTTTGAGTTTATTTTTGTGTGTGGTATAAGAAAGTGGTCCAGGTTCATTTCTCTGCATGTTGCTGTCCAGTTTTCCCAGCACCATTTGCTGAAGAGACTGTCTTTATTCCATTGGATGTTCTTTCCTGCTTTGTCAAAGATTAGTTTGCCATATGTTTGTGGGTCCATATCTGGGCTCTCTATTCTATTCCATTGACCTGAGGGTCTGTTTTTGTGCCAGTACCATACTGTTTTCATGGTTACAGCTTTGTAATATATTTTAAAGTCCAGGATTCTGATGCCTCCAGCCTTAGTTTTCTTTTTCAGGATTGCTTTGGCTATTCGGGGTTGTTTCAGGTTCCATACAAATTTTAGGATTGTTTGTTCTAGCTCTGTGAAGAATGCTTGAATTATTTTGATATGAATTGCCAAAAGCTGGATACTCTTTTTTAAAAATTTTTTTTTTAACGTTTATTTATTTTTGAGACAGAGACAGAGCATGAACGGGGGAGGGGCAGAGAGAGAGGGAGACACAGAATCGGAAACAGGCTCCAGGCTCCGAGCCATCAGCCCAGAGCCATCAGCCCAGAGCCTGACGCGGGGCTCGAACTCATGGACCGCGAGATCGTGACCTGGCTGAAGTCGGATGCTTAACCGACTGCGCCACCCAGGCGCCCCAAAAGCTGGATACTCTTAAAGGCAATGTCCAAGTAACTGACATTAAATTTCTTTTCATTTCAGGTTATATATTTATTGAATTCTTACTATGTGCCAGGCACTCTACTAAACCATGGGGAGAAAAGATGAGTAAGGTAATATCCCTTCTCTGAAGGAACTCACAGTTTAGTCATAGATACAGATATGAGGATAAGTGATTCTAATATAATATGCAATAGTAGAGGAGAGCATTGAATACTCTGAGAAATGAAAAGGAGGAGTATTTGCCCAACCTGGAGGTGAAGTAGTTAAAAAAAAAAAAGAGAGACTTCTAGGAGAAAGTGAGGCCTGAACTGAATCTTTTTTTTTTTTTAAGAGAAGTGTTAGTTTTACAGCAAAATTGAGATGGGGGTAACTACAGAGATTTCCCATGTACCTCCTGCTCCTACACATGCATAGCTTCCCCCATTACCAACACCCCCCACCAGAATGCTACATTTGTGACAATTGATGAAGCTACGCTGACACATCATCATCACTCAAAGTCCATAGTTTACATTAGGGTTCACTGATGGGGTTGAACATTGACAAATGTGTAGTATGTATCTATCATTACAGTATCGTAGAGTATTTTCACTGCCCTCAAAATCCTCCGTGCTCCTCCTATTCATCCTTCCCTCCATCCCCAAACCCTGGCAACCACTGATTTTTTTTACTGCCTCCATAGTTATGCATTTTCCAAATGTCATATCGTTGGGATCATACAGTATGTAGCCTTCCCAGATTAGCTTCTTTCACTTAGTAATGTGCATCTAAGTTTTCTCCAAGTTTTCATGGCTTAATAGCTCATTTCTTTTTAGTGCTGAGTAACATTCCATTGTCCGGGTGGACCACGGTTTTTTTTATCCATTCACATACCAAAGGACATCTTGGTTGCTTGCAGGTTTTGGCAATGATGAATAAAGCTGCTATAAACATCCATGTGCAGGTCTGCATGTGCACATAAGTTTTCAACTCATTTGGGTAAATATTAAAGAATGCAATGTATGCTGAGGTTTTGTGAAACAAAACCAAGTGTATGAACGCCCAAAACAAAAAAGACAACAAAAACCCCATCAAAGTGTCTTCCAACATGGCTGTACCATTTTGTGTTTCCACGAGCAACGGATGAGAGTTTCTGTTGTCCACATCCTTGCCAGCCTGTGGCATTTGGCGATGTCTATGTTCTGGATTTTTATTCTAATAGGTGTGTGGTAAAAGGTCATTGTTTTCATTTGCATTTCTCTGATGGCATATGACGGACCATTTTTCATATGCCTGTTTGCCTTCTGTTTCATGCCTCTGGTGTTGTACCTAATAAGTCATCGACATGCTCAAAGTCATCTGGGTTTGTTTCATATGTTACCTTCTAGCTTTATAGCTTTGCATTTTTCTTTTTCTTTCTTTTTTTATTTATTTTGAGGCAGAGAGAGTGAACAAGCAGGGGAAGGACAAAGAGAGAGGGAGAGAGAGAATCCCAGTAAGACTCTGCACTGTCAACGCAGAGCCCGATGCAGGACTTGATCTCACAAATCAAGAAATTATGACCTGAGCCAAAATCAAGAGCTGGATGCTTAACTGACTGAGCCACCCAGGCACTCCTAGCTTTGCATTTTTCTTTACCTCTGATTTTCTATAGTTTGAAATTAATATGCCTAGATGTAGTTTTTTTGGCATTTATCCTGCTTGCTGCTTTCCGAGTTTCTTGGATTTGTGGTTTGATGTCTGACACTAATTTGGAGAAATTCTCAGTCATTATTGTTTTAAACGTTTCTTCTGTTCCTTTGTCTTTCTTCTCCTTGTGATACATTATGCATGTATTACACCTTTTGTAGTTGTCCCACAGACCTGGGGTATCCTGTTTTATTTTTTGTTTTCATTCTTTGTCCTCTTGCATTTTGGTTTTGGAGGTTATCAGTCAAAAAATCCTCAAGCTCAGAGAGTCTTTCCTTGGTTGTGTTCAGTCTATTAATAAGCCCATTGAAAGTAGTCTTCATTTTTGTTAAAGTGTTTTTGATCTCTAGTATTTCTTTTTGATTCTTTCTTAGGATTTCCATCTCTCTGCTTACATTACCTATCCGTTCTAGCATGGTGTTTACTTTATCCATTTGAGCCCTCAGCCTATGCTTGGGCTGTCTCTTGAAATTGTTTTTTGCCTTTCAGTATGCTTTGTGTCTTCTTGATAGCTGAACATGATGCGCTGAATAAAAGGACTAGTATCAGTAGGGCTTTAGTTATGTGATGGTAAGGCGTGGGGGAGGGAAGAAGGAAGCATTCTCCATCTGAACTGAATCTTAAAGAATGAAAAGGAGTTACCAAGTGTGAAGCGGGCCAGGTAAAGGGGAGAGGTAGGGAGTGTGCTACAATTAAAGGCTCGAGCAGAGAAGGCAGCAGGAGAAAAATCTCCCTTGCTTAAGATGTCTTAAGACTGGAATATTTTTGTAATGACCTCACAGTAGCTGACTCCGTCGCCAGATTGGGATCATGCCCAAATCAGCCTTACTTTCTTCACGTTGTCTACCCCAGAGCATGAGTTCTCTACACAAGTGTTGTAAAACTAATCAGTAATCATTTCCCAATGACACGGGACCTCTCTGCTATCAGAGAGAATCACTCTGGACAAGCATCAGTTGGGCCCGGGTCACCTAAGACCAGCCTCACTCTTACACTAAAGCTGAAAGGAGGCAGGTCAGTTACCCAACACCAGGCCACATAGTGGTGGAACTGGAATTCAGAGCCAGTTCTGTCTTAATTCAAAACCCATGTTATTTGAACTTCAAACTACCAAAGCGGAAGAGGCATGACCTCTGTGTGGGATGAGAAAAGCCTTTCAAAAGTACTGGGGGAGGGGGAGGGGGAAGAGTGCCATCAAACTAAGCAGAGGTTTGAAAAGAAGAAGGAAAGTGGGTTACTCAGGTAGGTAACCAGAAGCCTCTGTAGGTTCTCAAGTGGAAGCAGTAACACCATCATTATCAGGGAACTTTAGAGTTGGAGGGAATCTCAGCTTAGAAGTAATGTAGAAATCTATTTACAGCCTGCTTACAGATACTCAGATTCTGATTTAAGTGACCACTCGACTGGGAGCTCACTTCTCAGGCAGCACGATCCATTATTGTCCAGCCCTGGTTACCGATTGCGCTTTAGTGAGCACACTTTGTTATTTCTTCAACCAAGAGAACAAAACAGCTGAGGGACCAAGGTCAGAGCTTTGTATTTCACTCCTGGAGATCTTCTAGGTTAACAGGAAGCCAAGAATCCATACCTTTTCATCCACTCCTTTCAGAGATGCTTAGTGAATGCTCCCATATGTGCCCAGTCACTTTCTAGGGCCTTGGGCTACAAGGATCCCTGCCGTTTTGGAGCTTACGTTCTAGTCGGGAGACTTAATAAACGTTAAGCATCATCAGCATCAAAACTAAATCAAGTTCCGCAGAAATACAAGAGAGCTATAAAGTGGTAGGTGGTGCTGGGAGAAGTGGGCTGGTGGAGCTGGTAGAGTTCCATTTGTTCAGGCAAAGCACCATTTGAGAAGGCAACATTGAGAGAAGACGGGAAGGAAGTGAGTTATCTGAACTGATTTCTGGTGGAAGAACGTTTAGGGCAGAAGGAATAGCAGCTGACAAGGCCTTGAGGAAGGGTGCAGGTCTGCATATCTGATGAGTGGCAAGGAGGCTGGGGTGTCTGGAGTAGGAGGGGTATGGGAGGCATGGTTGGAAACAGGAACAGGAAGTGATGGATCCAGAACACATGAAGGCTCTTGTAGACCAAGAGCAGGACTTTGAGACTGAGGACGTTGGGGAGCCATCGTACGGTTTGGAGGAGAAGCATGAGCCTAGTTTAATTTAATTTATTATTTATTTATTTTTAAATTTCCATCCAAGTTAGTTAGCATATAGTGCGATAATGATTTCAGGAATAGATTCCAATGATTCATCCCCTATGTGTAGTGTAACACCCAGTGCTCATCCCAACAAGTGTCTTCCTTAATGCCCTTTACCCATTTAGCCCACACCCCCACCCATATCGTCTCCAGCAACCCTCAGTTTGTTCTCTGTATTTAAGAGTCTCTTATGTTTTGTCCCCCTTGTTTTTATATTATTTTTGCTTCCCTTCCCTTATGTTCATCTGTTTTGTATCTTAAATTCCTCCTATGAGTGAAGTCATATGTTTGTCTTTTTCTGACTAATTTCACCTAACATAATACCCTCTACTTCCATCCACATAGTTGCAAGTGGCAAGATTTCATTCTTTCTGATTGCCGAGTAATACCCCATTGTGTATGTGTATGTGTATGTGTATGTGTATGTGTATGTGTGTGTGTGTGTATGTATATGTATATATATATACCACATCTTCTTTATCCATCCATCCATCGATGGACATTTGAGCTCTTTCCATACTTTGAGCCTACTTTAATTTTAAAAGGATTCCTCAGGGAGCACCTGAGTGGCTCAGTTGGTTAGGCATCTGACTTTAGCTCAGGTCATGATGTCCTGGTTCATGAGTTTGAGCCCCATGTCAGGCTCTGTGCTGACAGCTCAGAGCCTGGAGCCTGCTTCGGATTCTCTGTCTCCCTTTCACCCCCCCTCTCTCAAATAAAGAAACATTAAAAAAAATTTTTTAAATTAAAATAAATAAGTAAATAAATAACTGAAAAGATTCTTCAAGCTTCTGGGCTGAGAGGTGACTGTGTGGGAGAGCAAGGGTGGGATCAGAGAGACCAGTCAGGGGGAGGGGAAGGTTATTGCTGAGGCCCAGGTGAGAGACGAGGAGGCTCAGACCAGGCTGGTGGCAATTTGAGGTTGTTTGTAGTTTGTTGCAATCTGCATCTCCCTGCATCAACCCGAGCCAACACATCCAGAACGCGTTTTTGCATGTGGAACTTTGCCCACCACCGGTCACTCTCTCCTCGGGTTTATTTCCTCTCCCCAGACTCTGGAGGTGAACATGGTCAACCTGACTTCCCTTCCCTGTCACTTCCCAAGACAAGCCACAAGATCTTTCCACTGTATAGATGTCACTGCAAAACCGCTACCAGAAAACTGACAGGTAACAAAAACTAACATGGATGAAGAGGTTACAGAGATTAATTTCGTAGTTTGTGTATTAGCAGTGCCTGGTCTATAGTTTCTGACTGCCTCTATGATGGTTTGGGGAACTTCAAAGCCTTCTGCCTTTGCTTTTATTCTTTTTTTAAAAAATTTTAAAAATATTGTTTATTTATTCTTGGGACGCCTGGGTGGCTCAGTGAGTTAAGCGTCCAACTTCAGCTCAGGTTATGATTTCATGTTTCACGAGTTCAAACTCCACGTCTGGCTCTGTGCTGATAACTCAGAGGCTACAGCCTGTCAGATTCTGTGTCTCCCTCTCTCTGCCTCTCCCTCTCCCTCTCTCTCTCTCTCTCCCTTGCTCAAAAATAAATAAACATTTAAAAAATTATTTATTTGTTCTTGAGAGGGAGATAGAGCAGAGAGGGAGAGAGAGAATCCCAAGCAGGCTCCGCTCTGTCTGCGAGGACCCTGATGCGGGGCTTGAACCCACGAACCGTGAGATCATGATCTTAGCTGAAATCAAGAGTTGGATGCTTAACCAACTGATCCACCCAGGTGCCCCCATGTCTTTGCTTTCATTCTTGAAGAATGGGTCTCCCTAACATTGACTGTGACCTCTGCTTCCTATAGTATTTATCCTTTTGGGTGTGGCTTTTTCACTCAGCATAATATTTTTGAGGTTCATTTATGTTGTAGCAAGTGTCAGAATTTCCTTCATTTCAAGGCTGAGTAATGTTCTATTGTATGTATATACCACGCCACCCTCCTTATTTTGTCTGTCCATTAATGAATGAATTTGTTGTTTCCATCTTTTGACTATTGTGAATAATGCTGCTAGGAATGTACAAATATCCATTCAAGTTCCTGTTTTCAATTCTTTTGAATATATACCCAGAAGTGGAACTGATCACATGGCAATTCTTTAATTTGGGGGAAACTACCACAGTGTTTTCCAAAATGGCTTCATCATTTTACGTTCCCACCTGCAATGCACGAGGGTTCCAATTTCTCAGCATCTTTGCCAACACAGAGAGACCCAGGGAGACAAAGAATCCGAAGCAGGTTCCAGGCTCTGAGCTGTCAGCACAGAGCCTGACATGGGGTTCGAACTTACAGACTGGCGAGATCATGACTTGAGCCGATGTCGGATGCCTAACCAACTGAGCCACTGAGGCACCCCTCTTTTGATAATCATTCTAGTGAATGTGAAATGGTATCTCATAGAGGATGGCAGGCACAGTGAAACAGGAGGATGGAGTGACCGTTCACATACTGAATGCTAAACGCACAGACCTCCTACCCCTTTTTCCCACTTGGTTCCCTTTATTGTCCATGCAGGCAACTGAAAGAGATTTCTCTGGGGAATCTTGTTCCCAGCAAGTGACCAATGCAGGTCACCCCTGTTGTGAGGCCCAAAGCCAACAAGCTCCATGGATGTGCTCAGAGATTTCAACAGCTCTTTAGTCCCCCACTCTTTTTTTTTATTTTAAGGTTTATTTATTTTGAGAGAGAGAGAGAGAGAGCATGAGCAGGGGAGGGGAAGAGAGAGGGAGAGAGAATCCCAAGCTGGCTCTGTGCTGTTAGCCCAGAGCCCAGTGCGGGGCTTGATCCCATGAACTGTGAGATCACGACCTGAGCCAAAACCAAGAGTCAGATGCTTAACCGAGTGAGCCACCCAGGCACCCTTAGTCCCCCCCTCTTAACCAAGAGCAGAGCAGACAGCCAATATTATCAGATATCTGAGAAAAGCCTCGAATCCTGAAGGCAGAGAACAAAACAAGAAAACATCTTTTCATGGGAAAAATGTGAATTTCGTGATACCTGAAAAGTAATATCATGAAGGGAAGAAGAGAATATATAAGTTAAAGACAATCAAGTACTGGGTGTCCTCACTGCTACTAGTGAGTGTCACTGCCTGGAAGCCTCTCAAAGGACAGAGCTAGGAAATAAACCTATCTATACTAACGTGTATACACACATAGGATAATTATCTCTCCATGTTCTATCAGTATCTGTATTAAGCTAAACATGAGTTCACATGGATATTTCCTGCTGTAACCCGGCACCATATGGTACACTTTCTTAGTGTTTATTGAGATTTCACAGTGCCGGGTTCTATTCTTTCTTATTTTTTTTAAAGTTTATTTATTTATTTGGGAGGGGGGCAAAGAGAGAGGGAGAGAGAGAATCCCAAGCAGGCCCCACCCTGGCAGCGCAGAGCCCAATGCAGGACTCAAATGCATGAACTGTGAGATCATGACCTGAGCTGAAATCAGGAGTCAGATACTTAAGTGATTGAGCCACCCAGGCGCTCCCGTATGGTATGTTCTAGTTCGCTCTCCTTTCTTCTCTGTAGCCGCACACCAGCAGTGAGAAAACTGGCTCCCACCCTCTGCTAGCCACACACTTACCTGCTCATTCCCAGTATGCTTATAGAGCAGTTTTAGAATCTAGAGTAGTGCAAAGCTTATGTCTAGTTCCTTTTGTCTTTAGTCTTATGGTCTAGAGTCCTGAAAGTGGCTTCAGTCATCACCTCTTTTTCCACACCCCGTTCAGTGAAGTTATGTCACTTATAATGCAGTTAGAGTCTTTTGTCACAGCCTGCATATCATCCCAGGATCTTCCATCCAACTAGTTAATTTTTTGTTTAATTTGCATACATTAAGATGCACTGTTTGTGTTATAAAGTCCTTTTGGTTTTGACAAGTGGATAGTGTCGTGAGCGATATGTTTCTTCACACGTAAACAGTGTGAGAAAATGTAAGATGAGAGAGGACAAGGAAAGAAGACAAGGAAGAAGCAAATAGATGTAAATTTTTGGCAAAGTTCCACTTTCTAAGTTAGGCAGTAAGTTCACTTATGTAAATAATAAATAAACAAATAAATAATAGATAAGACCCTACATGGACCAATGTTAGTAGTACATACGTACCAAGGATTGTGAGTTACTATTATGGTCAAATTGTATGGACTTTCTGTCTCTATTAGGGTGGAAAAGGGGCCATCTGGCTACCACAGAATTTTTTTTAAATGTTTTATTTTTTAGAGAAAGAGACAGAGCAGGAGCAGGAGAGGGGCAGAGAGAGAGGGAGACACAGAATCCGAAGCAGGCTCCAGGCTCTGAGCTGTCAGCACAGAGCCCGACGTGGGCCTCTCGAACCATGAGATCGTGACTTGATCCGAAGTCGGACGTTTAAACTACTGAGCCACCCAGGCATCCCCCCTCTTTTTTTTATGCTATTTGAATTTATTGGAGAAAGGTAGTTTATTTAACAAATGGTGCTGGAACAATGGACTCCCCATCTCAAGAGAGAAGCCTTATTACCTCACGTATGCAAAAAATTCATTGAAAGTGATTAACAACTTCAGTGTAAACAAAAATAAAAATCATACGCTTGGATCTTAGTCGAAAGGCCAAGAAGTGGGCACCTGGGTGGCTCAGTCATGATCCGACTTTGGCTCAGGTCATGGTCTCACGGTTCACGGGTTCGAGCCCCATGTCAGGTGCTGACAGCTCAGAGCCTGGAGCCTGCTTCCGATTCTGTGTCTCCCTCTCTCTCTGCCCCTCCCCTGCTCATGCTGTCTCTCTCAAAAATAAATAAACATTAAAAAATTTTTTTTAAAAAAAGGCCAACAAGTGATCGCAACAATAATAATTATAGAAGAAAATGTAGGCACCTATATATACAAGACAGGAGACTTAAGAATTATAAAAGAACAGGGTTAACAGTATTTATTTAAAAATGTTTTTGTGTGAAAAGATTTCATAAACAAAGCCAACAGGCTATTAATATGTTGAGAAAAGTTTTCACAATGCAAAGGGCATATAGGGACTAAGAACTATAAAATGTAAAGAGCTTTAAAAGTTTGTAACAAAAAGACGAACAACACATAGAAAGTGGACAGAAGGTATGAATGGACGATTCACAGAAGAAGAAATACAACTGACAAGAAAGCATATGAACAGACGCTCATCTTCTCAGCAGTCAGAGAAACACAGATCCAAGTACAATGCTATCATTTACGCCTATGAAATGGGCAAGAATTAAAAAGAATAATCATGCCTACTGCTGACAGTGACGTGGAAAAGAAGGACTCTCATGCTGGTGGAAATATGAACCTTGTTGACCTTTTGGAAGGCAATCTAGGAACATCTGTTAAAATTCAAAATGCACATACCCTTCACCCAGGCAATCCCACTGCTGGGAATCTATCTCATAATAATAAAGGGTAACAATTATGGAGTACATATTTTGTGCCAGGCTTTGTTCCATGCACAATAAGATATTATCTCATTTAATCCTTGCAGTGACCCTGTGAGGTAAGAACTATTATTATCCTTATTTTATAGCAAGTAATGAGAAACCCCTGGCACAGAGAGATCAAGTGATTACAGATCACAGAGAATAAGTGAGGAACTGGATTTCAAATCTAGGCCGTCTGAATCCAGGGTTTGTACTCCTAACCACCAACTGAACCCTCTTTTCTTTTTTGTGTTGTATTTTTATTTCAATTTTAGAAGCCTCCTTTCATAATAGAAATAAAAGACCAGTGTGTGAGACTAAAGCAGCAGGACATGCACTGCAGCAGTGTTGGCAATGGCACAAGCCAGATGCCAGGAGAATGACCAGCCACAGGAAATGTTTGAATAAACCATGGACCGTTCATGCTATGAAATACTATACAACTATGAAAAGCAATGTGTTAGATCCATACCAGTTGATTTGGAGGGATTTCCACAATGCACTAAGAAAAGCAAGGTAGAAAGAAACATGCATAATCTAATCAAGTTTTTTTTAAGGCAAAAACAAACCCCTTTAGCAATATGAAAACAAACAACCCAATTAAAAAAATGGGCAGGGGGCGCCTGGGTGGCTCAGTCGATTAAGCACCCAGCTCTTGACTTCGGCTCAGGTCATGGTCTCACGGTTCATGAGCTTGAGCCCCGCATTGGGCTCTGTGCAGATAGCACGGAGCCTGCTTGGGATTCTGTCTCCCTCTCTTCTCTGCCCCTTTCTGTGCACTCTTTCTCTCTCTCTCAAAATATATTAAAAAAAAAAAAAACAAACTTAAAAAAAATGGGCAGGCACCTCTCCAAAGAAAATATACAGATGGCAGATATGCATATGAAAACATGGTCCACATTGTACGTCCTTAGGAAATTGCAAGTTCAAACAGCGAGCTACCAGCACACGCCTATTAGAGTGGTCAAAATCCCAAATACAGACAATGCCAAATGCTGTCAAGGACGCCCAGCAACAGGAACTCTCACTCATTGCTGGTAGAAATGCAAAACCGTACAGCCACTTTGGAAGACAGTTTGGTGGGTTCTTACAAAATGAAACATACTGTTAAAAATCAAAACCGAAGAGCCTGGGTGGCTCAGTTGGTTAAGTGTCCGACTCTTGGTTTTGGCTCAGGTCGTGATCTCCTGGTTGGTGGGATCGAGCCCCACATCGGCTCTGTGCTGACAGTGTGGGACCCGCTTGGGATTCTCTCTCTCCTTCTCTGCCCCGCTTCCACTCTTGCATGCTATCTCTCAAAATAAATGAACTAACATTAAAAAAAAACAAACAGTGGATACAGGTCATTAAACATTTGTTCAAACTCATAGAATGTACATCATCAAGGGGGAACTCAGGATGCCTGGGCGGCTCAGTCAGTAAGTGTTTGACTTCAGCTCAGGTCATGATCTCACGGTTCGTGAGTTCGAGCCCCACATCATGCTCTGCTGTCAGTGCAAAGCCCACTGCAGATCCTCTGTCCCTTTCTCTCTGCCCCTCCCTTGGTCATGCACGCTCTTTCTCTCTCTCAAAAATAAATAAACATTAAAAAAAAAAGAGTGAACCCTAAATAAGCTATGGACCATACATACATGGGCTTTAGTTAATAGTCCATCAATATAGGTTCATCAATTGCAACAAATGTACAGTAATGCAAGATGTTAATAATAGGGGGAACGTAGGGGTGAGAGTAGTATGGGGTACATGGGAACTGTGTACTTTCTGATCAATTTTTCTGTAAACCTGACTGCTCCAAAATATAGTCTATTAATTTAAAAACAAAGCCCCTGATATGTGTCTTTCTGTGTGTTTAAGTATGATAGCATTGTGCATTTTCTCTTTTTAAAGTTTATTTATTTTGAGAGAGAGAGCGTGCGCGAGGGAGTACAAGTGGGGGAAGGGCGAGAGAGAAGGGGACAGAGGAACCTTAGCAGGCGCTGTGCTGAGAGTAGAGAGAGCCTGATGTGGGGCTTGAACTCATGAATCATGAAATCATGACCTGAGCTGAGTTCAGATGCTTAACAGGCTGGACCACCCAGGTGCCCCACATTGTGCATTTTCTTAGAAAGCTAGGACAATGTGCCCTGGTTTGGGTGATGGGTGATGGTGGGGACAGGAGGAGGGTGGAAACAGACTGAGCAAATGCACAAACATAACATTCAGGATCCTGAGTCAAGAAAACATCCCAGCCAAACCGGGTGAAAACAAGGCCAGAATGGTCACGCAGACAAGCTGGCGCTGTATCCAAACTGGTTCATAAACCACACTGGTTAAGGGTTATCAGCAGTTTCTAAACTTGTAAATGATATGGAGTTTGCACTAAAAACAAAGCAACAACCAACCAAACAAAAGGATGGCCATTAAGAAATGCCCTGTTTGGGGCACCTGGCTGTCTCAGTTGGTTAGGCTTTCGACTTCGACTTAGGTCATGATCTCATAGTACGTGAGTTTGAACCCTGCATCTGGCTCTGCACTGACAGCCCAGAGCCTGCTTGGGATTCTTTCTGCCTCTCTCTCTATTCCTCCCCACTCGCTGTCTCTCTCTCTCGAAATAAATAAGCTTAAGAAAAAAATGCCCTGTTCTGATCTCCCCTATGTGTCTGTGCCCTGCCCATATTTCAAGACCCAGTTGAAATTCTGGTTTCCACAAAGCTCTGATTCTATCAGCTGAAAGAAAACTGTCTCCTTCCTTTGAGCTTTGATAATACTGCACCCCTATCGTCTGTGGGTATCTTATATTGTACATATCTGTACATATGTCTACTATATGGTGCACACTCTGACCAAAATTAGCCTCCTTAAAGGCATATTTAATAAGGATGTATTGAGAATGAACTGACATCATGAAATGAGAGATACATTTTGCCACAGGGTTAACTTGAACAAAATTGCTTTCTTTTTTTTATAATTTTTTATTTTTTTTTAATTTACATCCAAGTTAGTTAGCATATAGTGCAATAATGATTTCAGGAGTAGATTCCAGTGATTCATCCCCTACGTGTAACACCCAGTGCACATCCCAGCAAGTGTCTTCCCTAATGCCCCTTACTTACTAAGCCCATCCCACTTAGCCCATCCCCCTACCTACAACCCCTCCAGTAACCCTCAGTGTGTTCTCTATATTTAAGAGCCTCTTATGTTTTGTCCCCCTCCTTGTTTTTATATTATTTTTGCTTCCCTTCCCTTATGTTCTCTGTTTTGTATCTTAAAGTCCACATATGAGTGAAGTCATAGGATATTTGTCTTTCTCTGACTAATTTTGTTTAGCATAATACACTCAAGTTCCATCCATGTTGTTGCAAATGACAAGCTTTCATTCTTTTTGATTGCCAAGTAATGCTCCATTGTATCTGTATACCACATCTTCTTTATCCCTTCATCCATAGATGGACATTTGGGTTCTTTCCATACTTTGGCTATTGTCGATAGGGCTGCTATAAACATGGGGGTGCCTGTGTCCCTTCGAAACAGCACGCCTGTATCCCGTGGATAAATACCTAGTAGTGCAATTGCTGGGTCGTAGGGTAGTTCTATTTTTAGTTTTTTCAGGAACCTCCATACTGTTTTCCGGAGTGGCTGCACCAGTTTGCATTCACAGCATCAGTGCAAAAGGGTTCTCTTTTGCCTCATCCTCGCCAACATCTGTTGTTGTCTGAGTTGTTAATGTTAGCCATTCTGACAGGTGTGAGGTGGTATCTCGTTGTGGTTTTGATTTGTATTTCCCTGATGATGAGTGATGTTAGCATTTTTTCATGTGCCAGTTGGCCATCTGGATGTCTTCTTTGGAGAAGTGTCTATTCATGTCTTTTGCCCATTTCTTCACTGGATTATTTGGTTTTTGGGTGTTGAGTTTGGTAAGTTCTCTATAGATTTTGGATGCTAACCCTTTATCTGATATGTCATTTGCAAATATCTTCTCCCATTCTGTTGGTTGCCTTTTAGTTTTGCTGATTGTTTCCTTGGCTGTGCAGAAGCTTTTAATAAATTTTTTAAATGTTTATTTATTTTGAGAGAGTGACAGAGTGTGAGTGGGGGAGGGGCAGAGAGAGGGAGGCACAGAATCCAAAGCAGGCTCATGAGCTGTGAGATCATGACCTGAGCCAAAGTCAAACGAGAAGCTTTTTATCTTGATGAGGTCCCAATAGTTCCTTTCCGCTTTTGTTTCCCTTGCCTCTGGAGACATGTTGAGTAAGAAGTTGCTGTGGCCAAGGTCCAAGAGGTTTTTGCCTGCTTTCTCCTCTAGGATTTTGATGGCTTCCTGTCTTATATTTATCTCTTTCATCCATTTTGAGTTTATTTTTGTATGTGGTGTAAGAAAGCGATTCAGGTTCAATCTTTTGCATGTTGCTGTTCAGTTTTCTCAACATCATTTGCTGAAGAGACTGTCTTTATTCCATTGGATATTTTTTCCTGCTTTGTCAAAGATTAGTTGGCCATAAGTTTGTGGGTCCATTTCTGGTTTCTCTTTTTGGTTCCATTGATCTGAGTGTCTGTTTTTGTGCCAGTACCATACTGTCTTGATGATTACAGCTTTTTAACACATCTTGAAGTCTGGGAGTGTGATGCCTCCAGCTTTGGTTTTCTTTTTCATGATTGGCTATTTGGGGTCTTTTCTGGTTCCATACGAATTTTAGGATTGTTCGTTCTAGCTCTATGAAGAATGCTGGTGTTATTTTGATAGGGATTGCATTGAATATGTAGATTGCTTTGGGTAGTACCGACATTTTAACAATATTTGTTCTTCTTATCCAGGAGCATGGAATCTTTTTCCATTTTTTTGTGTGTCTTCTTCAATTTCTTTCATAAGCTTTCTATAGTTTTCAGTGTATAGATTTTTCACCTCTTTGGTTATATTTATTCCTAGGTATTTTATGGGTTTTGGTGCAATTGTAATGGGGTCAATTCCTTGATTTCTCTTTTTGTTGCTTCATTGTTGGTGTATAGGAATGCAACAGATTTCCGTGCATTGATTTTATATCTTGCCACTTTGCTGAATTTGTGGATTGGTTCTTGCAGTTTTTTTGGTGGAATCTTTTGGGTTTTCCATATAGAGTGTCATGTCCTATGTGAAGAGTGAAAGTTTAACTTTCTCCTGCCTATTTGGATGCCTTTTATTTTGCTGTGTTGTCTGGTTGTTGAAGCTAAGACTTCCAGTACTATGTTGAATAACACTGGTGATAGTGGACATCCCTGTCATGTTCCTGACCTTAGGGGGAAAGCCCTCAGTTTTTCTCCATTGAGGATGATATTAGCGGTGGGTCTTTCATATGTGGCTTTTATGAGCTTGAGGTATGCTCCTGCTATCCCTACTTCCTTGAGGGTTTTTATCAAGAAAGGATGCTGTATTTGTCAAATGCTTTCTCTGCATCTATTGAGAGGATCATATGGTTCTTGTCCTTTCTTTTATTGATGTGATGAATCACGTTAATTGTTTTGTGGATATTGAATCAGCCCTGCATCCCAGGTATAAATCCCACTTGGTCGTGGTGAATAATTCTTTTAATGTATTGTTGGATCCAGTTGGCTAATATCTTGTGGAGAATTTTTGCATCCATGTTCATCAGGGAAATTGGCCTAGTTCTCCTTTTTAGCGGGGGCTTTGTCTGGTTTTGGAATCAAGGTAATGCTGTCTTCATAGAATGAGTTTGGAAGTTGGACAAAATTGGTTTCAACATATTAAAAGCTAGTTCAAAGTAAGTTCTTATAAGTAATTTGTAATTTTTTCTTCCTCCTGGCTTAAAGACTTTTGGTCTCCTCTGCCTATCTCTTCTTCCTGGTTCTCCTGCTTCACTTCCTCTCTGCCCCTGCTATGCCTGTCCTATCCATTCCGGGTAGGAAGTGACTTCTTTTATCAGGGTCCTTGTTATGACTGAGTAGTTCAGCTCCCCATCTGTAGCTGCCCAACACTCATTTTAAATACCCAATTGCTAGCCACCTTCTATCGGAAGAGCTCGGCACACATTGACATTTTTTCATGAAACACCTATTTTCCAGGGAATGGGTTCTCCTTCCATTTGTCTGACCCTGAAGCTTTGTGTTCTTATCTCTTATCTGAGCCCTTTCTGTTCTGGCCAGGTGCCTCATGGAGATGAGCAGAATAAAAGTCTTTACCTGTGGTAGGAAGAGTAAGTCCTTGATTAGAGTCTGGTTGTGCTCCATTTCCTAGATACTTGTGTGAGAGTAGTTGGCGTAACTTTGACTTGGCAGGTTCTGAACTCCCTGGGGGCAGGAGCTAGTTCTCATTTATCTTGGTGTTTCCTGCAACAGCCTGCATGGTAGCACAGTGCCATCCGCATGGTCGGTTAATTTAGCAACAATTTATTAAGTGCCCACGAGCCAGGCATTTTACCTGATGCTAGGGATGTTAAACAAATAACAGTTTCTGCCTTCATAGAAACTACTTGTCTTCTGTTGGAGGTTGGGATCCATGGAAAAACAATGGCAGAGGGTTGATAATTGAGTTGGGTGATAGGCAAATAGAGGATCACTGTATTATGTTCTCTTCATATTTTCGTGTTTGATATTTTTCATGATAAAAAGCCTAAAAAGGTATAGAATGGGGGGGAATGTCCTGGGCCGAATGGGACTCTGATAATTTTTTTTTCTTAAATATGGATGGGGTGCCTGGATGGCTCAGTTGGTTGAACGTTGGACTCTTAATATCAGCTCAGGTCTTGATCTCACAGTTCTTGAGTTCAAGCCCCAAACTGGGCTCCACGCTGATAGTATGGAGCCTGCTTGGAATTCTCTCTCTCTCTCTCTCTCTCTCTGCCTCTCCCCTGCTCCTGCTCTCTCAAAAATAAATACACTTTGATAAAACAATGGATAAAGCAATCAACCCATATTATGGACTGAATGTATCTCCCCAGTATCCATATGTTGAAGCCCTAAGGCCCAAAAGTGATAGTATTTGGAAATTGGGCCTTTGGGAGGTAATTAGGTTTAGATGAGGTCATGAGGGTGGGGACCACGATTGGATTAGTGTACAGCCTCTAGAAGCCTGTAATTGACTTTATAGGCTTAGAAGAGGATTGGTACCTGGAGCCCAGATGGGACTCTATTTTTCTCTTCTTCACCATTTCTAGAATCTCTAGTCCAGAGTGTAGCTTTACCAGGACAAGAGGAAGGATGCACTGGTAAAATCCTGCCAAGAGGTGCTTGTTCTAGAGATATTCAAGACTTGCCCCAATCTCAAAAGTGGTGGATGAGGGTGGCATCTTGGGATGGGGAAGGAGTTTATCAGTGAAAGGATCAGGGTCCAAGGAGGAAATCAAATCTTCAGGTTTCTTTGTTTTATGAATATCTTAGCTTTCTCTCAATCATTTCATCAAGTCCAGTGAAGGCTCAAAAGTTTTAGTTGAATAAGTTCCTTGCAAACTCTTGACAGTGTTAGAAAATAAAGCTGCTCTTGCCTTTGCCACAACCCAGACTTAATGAATTAGAATTTACTGGGGCAAATTCCCCAGGTGATTATTATAGACACTAAAGATTAAGAACCACTGATATACACCCTTTTCTCTGGTTACATTTAGGCAGCAATCTTAAAAACCTAGAAACTTTTATTTTCATTATGTTTTATTTGATTTGCTTGTCACTTACCTAGATTGCTAGTTATTGTCTCTCTCCCTAAATGTAAGACTGAAATCCTTTCCACCTTGGGAAATCCTAAAGGAAATCCAGCTTCTACTTCAGTGAGGAGTCATTTTTAAAATGAATTCAGAATTAGGAATAGTCAATTTTTCTCGCTACCCTCATAACTTCATCCCCAATGTATTAAGGATGCAAAGAGAGCACCTGTCTCTTGTTTTCAGGGAAGATAGAATGTTGCCTATGGCAACCACCAGACCACTTGAGATTTACTGCCAGAGGTTCCCTAAGCAACCCTGGCAACCATCTTTGCAGGGACTTTTCAGGGGGCAAGGGCTATAGATAATCTCAATCTATTGCCTCCCCAGCTACCACCCATTTCTGACTTTTCTTGGGAGGCGTTAAGATTCAGAAAACCTATTCACCAGGGAAAGAGCTAAGGATTCTCTGGCTCCTTTGGGTCCCTGGGGGCAAAGAGAGGCTTTTTTTTTTTTTTTTTTTTTTTTTTGGAAAAAGCAGAGACAGCAGCTGCTCTGAGTATAGGCAAATGGCAAGAATTACCTCCTAGGGAGACTGACTTCCCAGCTCTTAGTCTGGCACAGTGGCATTAAAAAGTCTCTTTTCAAACTCACAGTGGCATTTTGGGGTGTTGCAGAATCAATAGTTGAATGTTTGCTCTCTGACTTATGGAGTAAGAGGCACCTTTCAATCTGTTTTTTTAAAAAAAATTTTTAAGGTTTATTTATTTTTGAAGGAGAGAGAGAGACAGAGTGTGAGTGGGGGAGGGGCAGAGAGAGAGAGAGAGAGAGAGAGAGAGAGAGAGAGA
>NW_024412402.1:9378634-9378885 GCF_014898765.1 Herpailurus yagouaroundi | reverse complement strand
GCTCTGAGCTGTCAGCACAGAGCCCGACGGCGGGGCTCGAACTCACAAACTGTGAGATCATGATCTGAGCCGAAGTCGGATGCTCAACCCACTGAGCCACCCAGGTGCCCCTCAATCTGTTTTTTAAACGATTTAATTTTTTTTAAATTTTTTTTTCAACGTTTATTTATTTTTGGGACAGAGAGAGACAGAGCATGAACGGGCGAGGGACAGAGAGAGAGTGAGACACAGAATCGGAAACAGGCTCCAGG
>NW_024412402.1:9378138-9378234 GCF_014898765.1 Herpailurus yagouaroundi | reverse complement strand
TCACAGACCGCGAGATCGTGACCTGGCTGAAGTCGGACGCTTAACCGATTGCGCCACCCAGGCGCCCCTAAAAGATTTAATTTTTTAAAGCAATTT
>NW_024412402.1:9363474-9378038 GCF_014898765.1 Herpailurus yagouaroundi | reverse complement strand
TGCGCCACCCAGGCGCCCCTAAAAGATTTAATTTTTTAAAGCAATTTCTACACCCAATGTGGGGCTCAAACTCACAACTCCAAGGTCAAGAGTCGCATGCATTACCATCAGAGCCAGCCAGGTGCTCCACCTTTCAATATTTAAACATGCATGGTGAGCAACTTCAAGGTCCAGTGGACACTTCCTCTGGGATGTCAGTGATTACAGTCTACTAACTTTTTAGTTATCTGAAATGACTCTGTATTACGTGAATCTTCACTGGCTTTTTAGGGCTCACCCGCTAACATAGGGGTCCCAGTTCTCTGCAAATCCCCCTCCCTCAATGTTCCTGACAGATCCATTGACTATCTAAATTGTCTCTCCTTTTTTAATTTTTTAAAGTTTATTTATTTATTTTAAGAGAAAGAGCACAAGCTGGGGAAGGCAGACAGAGAGGAAGAGAGAGAATCCCAAGTAGGTTCCACGCTGCCAGCATGGAGCCCAGTGTGGGGCTCGAAGTCACAAACTGCAAGATCATGACCTGAGCTGAAATCAAGAGTTGGACGCTTAACGACTGAGCCACCCAGGCACTCCTAAAAACTTTTTTTTTTAATGTTTTACTTTTTGAGAGACAGAGAGTGAGCAGGGGAGGGACAGAGAGAGAAGGAGACAGAATCCAAAGAGCAGGCTCCAGGCTCCAAGCTGTCAGCACAGAGCCCGATGCAGGGCTCAAACCCAGGAACCGTGAGATCACGACTTGAGCCGAAGTTGGACGGTTAACTGACTGAGCCACCCAGGCGTCCCCTAAATCCTTGCTCTGGCAAGAGTTGCTACTGCTCTGAACTGATCCATTAACACTGCCTCCCACTATGCTGCCTGGCACGGCAGTTTCTGCTAGGGATTGTCACCGCTCTGTTGCAAACAATGCACACTGCTGTCTGCGCTGGAAATTGATGCCTCTGCAGGCTGGCACTGCCATGACTCTGCTCTTTCTCCTGGGTGACCTGGGTCTTTCCCATGGGGTTCCTCCTGGGTATCAAAGGAGCACCTACTGATTGGTAGCAGAGTAGGGAGTAATTTCTCTCTCTGTATTATGCACTTGGTGGTGGGGGGAGGGGGTGGAATGTCCCAGAACAAGTTGTTTGAGCTCCAAGGTATTATAGAGCTAGGAAAATCCTTCTTTAAATGTCTGTATAAGACTTGTCTCTCCGGGATGCCTGGGTGGCTCAGTCGGTTGAGTGTCCGACTTCGGCTCAGATCACGCATGGTCTCACAGCTCGTGAGTTCGAGCCCTGTGTCGGGCTCTGTGCTGACAGCTCAGAGCCTGGACCCTGCTTTGGATTCTGTGTCTCCCTCTCTCTCTGCCCTTAACCCACTCGCATTCTGTTTCTGTCTCTCTCAAAAATAAATAAATGTCAAAAAAAAAAATTAAAAAAAAAAAAAGACTTGTCTTTCCTTTGAGGCCTGGATCTTCAGCCAAGGAGCTGTGGTAGGGTGTTTAACAAGATCAGACTTCATTCTGATGAACAAGGCACTAACTCTTGGTGAACCTATCATGCCTGGCTCTCTATTCCCCTAGGAGGAGGTCTCTCAAATGAAGGTTTCTTGCAAATGAACTCCCTTAATGCCACCCTACCAGCTAGCCAGGCACACCCAGCCATATCTGAGCCATTGGCAATGGGCAAGATGAGATCCCTGACAAACCCTGTGCGGCCGTGTGCTAGCCTAAAGGCTTTTCATGTTTGCAAGCCTTATTTAATCTCATAGGATCTCATAGGAACTTGAGATCAGGGACTATGATTTCCACTTCTCTTGTGTTTGTAACATTAGCCTGGCCCCAGAACAACTAACAGGAAGCAAAACAAATGTACATGACCCTTTATAATTTACAAAGTACTTTTGTAAACATTATCTCCTTTATTTTTTTATTTATTAAAAAAAATGTTAATGTTTATTTTTGAGGGGGAGAGAGAAGAGAGAGAGACAGAGAGAGAGAGCACAAGCAGGGGAGGAGCGGAGAGAGGGGGAGACACAGAGTCCGAAGCAGGCTCCAGGCTCTGAGCTGTCCGTACAGAGCTCGATGCGGGACTCAAAGGCACGAACCGTGAACCGTGAGATCATGACCTGAGCTGAAGCCGGATGCTTAATCGACTGAGCTACCCATGTGCCCCAACATTATCTCCTTTAGTTTTTACAGCAAGCCTGTAGTTAGGTTATTACTATCCTCATTTTGCAGACGAGATCTCCCAAACTGACCAAGGTCACCAAGATACTCAGTGGCAGAGCCGAGCCTTGAACTATTAACTGCCTCGAGCAGAGGTCTCTGTTCCTCCACTGGAGCACATCAGGGAGCAGCTACAGAGCTTACACCTCAATCTATCTGCAACCTTCCCTCCATTTTAACCCCTCCTTATCCCCCAAACCTCAGCAGGAGGCGTGAAAGAGAACTGAGGACAAACCATTTGTATCCCATCCTTTTTCTTTCCTTTTTCAACTTGCCCTCCTATATTTGGGATCCTCCTTGAACCTCTGAGGCCTTGTTATGGACTGAATATGTCCCCCCAAAATTCAGATGTCCAAGTCCCAACCCCCATTGTGATGGTATTTGGAGGTGGGGGCTTTGGGAAGTAATTAGGTTCAGATGAGGTCATGAGAGGGAGCCCCCAGGATGGGATCAGTGCCCTTAGAAAGAGAAAGACAGACTAGAGCTCTCATACTCTCTTTCTGAGAGGTGAGGACACCACAGGATGGCAACTGTCTGCAAGCCAGGAAGAACCCTTCTTCCTGGAACCAAATCAGAAACCTTGATTTCACACTTCTCAGCCTCCAGAGCTGCAAGAAATAAATTCCCGTTGTTTAAGCCACTCAGTGCATGTATTTTGTTAGGGCAGCCTGAGCTAATACGAACGTCATTGCCTAGTCTTTCTGTCTTTGTTTTTTGTTTCTTTAAAAAAATTTTTAAAAATGTTTTATTTATTTGAGAAAGACAGAGAGAGACAGAAAGAAACAGAGCATGAACAAGGGAGGGGTAGAGAGAGAAGGAGACATGGAATCCAAAGCAGCCTCCATGCTCCAAGCTGTGTGCACGGAGCCCGATGTAGGGCTCGGACTCACACAGCCTCGAGATCGTGACCTGAGCCAAAGTTGGACGCTAAACCGTCTGTGCCACCCAGGTGCCCCATATTCTTTCCGTCTTTGACTTCCAATTCTCTGGTCTGTCATAATCGTGGAAAGCAGAGTGTTCTTTGCTGCTGCTTTGATCTTTTTGTTTCTTGGCTTTTCTTCACTTATTCCTGGGAAGAGAGAATATGAAGGCATGAGTGCTGGCTTCATAAGGAAAGAATCAGAAGATGTAGCTTCAGATTCCAAATCTGCTACTACCTGTGTGAACTCAGACAAGTCCATTAATATCTTCAGTGCTCAGACAGGTGGCTTCATCTCTCTGAGGCTCAATTTTCTTATCTATACCATGAGAAGATTGAAAAATAAGATCCAGGATTCTTTCTGGTATAGAACGTTCTGATTTTAGTCGATTTGAATTAACATCCTAGGTTCTTCCTCTGTTGCTTTCAGTCCCTTGACGACCTAGCCTTCTTTTTTTCATCCACCCACCAATTCAGACATTCAGTCTGTCCCTCTTTCTAAGTCCTGATCACATATTTAATGTTATCAGATGCAATGCTAGGCACCCTCAAATACACCCAAGCTATTTCCCTGGGAAAGGGATTTTTTTGCCACAGAATCAGCTATAGCATAGTATGGTCTATATAAGCTGTTAATTTTCTAAGACCAGCTTATTCAAGACAAGGAATGTGTTTCAGTGAATCTAGTTCACGTACACAATGAGGAGGTGTTTGGGGCTTGTTGGTTTATATAACTTAAGGTCAAGTGGTCTGGTTTGTTTTATTTTGTTCTAGATCATTCCTTTATCCTACTGCTTTTGGTGCTCTGTGTTCAGCCATGCTGTGCTGTCTTCTATGGAAACCCCACCAATCTCTTTCCATTATTTTTCTAGCTTGGCTTGGCTCTACTAGGGGTGAGGAAGTTAAGCAAGATAATGTCACTGTAGTTCTTTCCCCAACTCATACTTCAAATCCCATTCTGGAGGAGATGTAATTCATCATCTCCCCTTAGATCTGTTAGATACTCTGAACAGCTGATCTCATAGCTGCAACACTGATGCCGTGAAACAGCAGCTTTAGCCTCTGCATATTCAACTCTTTTCCAAGTCAGCAGTGTTGGTTTGCAAATTGGCTCCCTTACATGGAGGGCAAGGAGAGACCAGAGAATGAGGCAGACCACTCCAGATCGATAAACAAGGAGACTTATTTATGAGGTTTGTCTTGGGAGGCCACGAGATGAGGAGATATCCACACTCACCGGCCAGAATTGTAAAAGTTCATAAAGAAGTCTTAGCTGGGTTCAGTAGCATGTACCATCCAGATGGCCTCAACAAAACCTTACCCTCTCAAGGCTATGTCCTTGGAACAGCTCCCACCGTGGAACAGTGGGACAGCAGGCAGAGCATACGTGCCAAGGACAGGGGAAGGGATGAGGAGCCTCTGATTGCCAGGGTCCAGCTTGAGTGCCAACCGGTGGTCATGTCCATTTGATTAACTCCTCCAACAAACAGAGTACTAAGTAAACACTGAAAATAATTCTGCCCCTGAGACGACCTCCAGAATGAGACTATAAATGACAGCCCTTGAAGTCTATCAACAAGGGATAGACAGGAAATAAGCAGACATTGCTACTGCCACAGAGCCAGCTGAGCTTTTTATAGCTATGAGGGATTCTTCAGGAACCCCAGGGCAAGGTTGCTGCCTTTCCCAGGAATCAGTGGGATTGGCTCTATGGTCTATTTAAGTCACTGCATACAAAGCGGAGTTTGTTTCTTGTTCAGTGAAACTGATGAACATAAATGGGGAGAATTTTATTCTTTCCTCCTGTGAAAGGCTCCCTTCCAGAGATGTTTCTCATACACTCTCCCTTCCCTGTAGTATGTATTCTCTATAGAAAGAAAACTGATTTTGATTCTGGATTCTAGTCAAAAGTAGTGCAGACGTTAACCCTTCCCACTGTCTTCCCTGAAAGTGTTTCTTGTTACAAAGACCTTTAGTGCTTGGATGAAACACCTGATAATATGGTTTTTGCCCCTTTGTTATGGAACCCCTTCAACTGAGTCTCCATTGGTAGAGAATTTCTTCCTAATGAATTTTTCTTTAATTACAAAAAACCTAACACCTTTATTGAGATAGTTTTCATAGCATAAAAAGCAACCCGTTTAAAGTGTACAACGCAATGATTTTGGTATATTCCCACACTTGTGCGATCATCACTACAATCTAAGTTTCAAATATGTTCATCATCCTAAAGGGAAATGCTTTATCCATTAGTAATGACACCTCATTCTTTCCTACTGCCCAACCCTGCCAGCCTTAAGCAACCATGAGTTTCCTTTCCATTTCTATGGATTTGCTCATTCTGGACATTTCATATATATGGAATCCTACGATTTGTGACTTTCGTGTCTGGCTTCTTTCACTAAGCATACTATTTTGAAGAATCCTAAGCAGGCTCCAGGCTCTGAGCTGTCAACACAGAGCCCAACGCGGGGCTCGAACTCGTGAACTGCGAGATCATGACCTGAGCCGAAGGCGGACGCTCAACCGACTGAGCCACCCAGGTTCTCCAATACTTCATTTGTTTTTATTGCTGCATAATAATCCACTGTATGGGTGTCACATCTTATTTATCCACTTATCAGTTGAATCACATTTGGGTTGTTTTTGCTTTTTCGGCTATTATGAATAATGTGTCTGAACATTCATGTACAAATTTTTGTATGGACATGTTTTCAATTCTCTTGGATATACCTAGCAGTGGAATTGCCAGGTCATATGGTAAGTTTATGTTTGATTTTTTGAGAAGCTGCTAAACCATTTTTCCAAAGTGACTATACCATTTTACACTTTTTAAATTAGTTTATTATTATTATTTTTTAAATGTGTATTTATTTTCGAGAGACAGAGACACAGACTGCAAGCAGGGGAGGGGCAGAGAGAGAGGGAGACACAGAATCCGAAGCGGGCTCCAGGCTCCGAGCTGTCCACACAGAGCCCGACGCAGGGCTCGAACCCACGAGCCTTGAGGTCATGACCTGAACCAAAGTTGGACGCTTAACTGACTGAGCCACGCAGGCACCCCACCATTTTAATTTCTACCAGCAATCTATGGAGTGTCCAATTCCTCCACATGCTCACCAACTCTTGTCACTGGCTGTCTTTTTTATTTTTGCCATCCTAGTCGGTGTGAAGCAGTATGTCACTGTGGTTTTGATTTGCATTTCCTTAATGACTAATGGTGTTGAGGATATTTTCATGAGTTAACTGGCCATTTGTACACCTTCTTTGATGAAATATCTGTTCAGATCCTTTGCCTTCCTATAACTGGAGTGTCCATTTGTTACAAATTGGATACAGATCCTTATCAGATACATGATTTTTACTTTCTTGATGGTACCATTTGCAGCATAAAACTATTTATTATTTATACTCTTAATTTTGATGTGGTCCCATTTATTTATTATTAATTTGATCTGTTGTGCTTTTGGTATTGTAGCTACAAAACCATTGCCCAACCCAAAGTCATGAAGATTTGCTCATGTATTTTCTTCTGAGTTTTATAGTTTTAGCTTAAAAATTTTTGTTTTAATGTTTTTATTTATTTTTGAGACAGAGAGCATGAGCAGGGGAGGGGCAGAGAGAGAGGGAGACACAGGATCTGAAGCAGGCTCCAGGCTCTGAGTTGTCAGCACAGAGCCTGATGCGGGGCTCGAACTCACGGACCGTGAGATCATGACCTGAGCTGAAGTTGGATGCCCAACCGACTGAGCCACCCAGGCGCCCTGTTCTAGCTTTTACATACAGGCCTATAGTCCATTTTGATTTAATTTTTTTTTTTTAACGTTTATTTATTTTTGAGACAGAGACAGAGCATGAACGGGGGAGGGGCAGAGAGAGAGGGAGACACAGAATCAGAAGCAGGCTCCGGGCTCTGAGCCATCAGCCCAGAGCCCGACGCGGGGCTCGAACTCATGAACCGCAAGATCGTGACCTGAGCCGAAGTCGGACGCTCAACCGACTGAGCCACCCAGGTGCCACTGATTTAATTTTTGTGTATGGTGTGAGGTAGGAGCCCAGCTTTATTCTTTTGCATGTGGATATCCCGTGTCCTAGTACCATTTGTTGAAAAGACTATTATTTCTCCCATTGAATTGGTGTGAAGGAAATCACAATTTAATGAGAAGACATTCATTTATTTAAGAAATATTTGCTATGTCCCAGGCACAATGTTAAGTGTTGGATGTGGGGTAATGAATTAAACAGATATGGCTCCTGCCTATTTGGGGATTACAATCTAATTAGACAGAGAGCCATAAATGTAATATAACATAAATTAGACTGTTAAACATGCTACAATGGATTTATAATCATCATAATAATTTTAACAATCATTTCTAGAGCACCAATTATGTGCCAGGCACTATCGTTAGTAGTTTATTTCTTTATTTTTAATATTTCTTTATTTTTGGGAGAGCATAAGCGGGGGAGGGACAGCGAGAGGGGGACCAAGGATCTAAAGCAGGTTCTGCATGACAGGCTGATAGCAAACCCTGAGATCATGACCTGACAAAGTCAGAGGCTCAACCGACTGAGCCACCCAGGTGCCCCGTTAGTACTTTATATGTAGTAATTTCTTCAACTTCCAGACACTCCTATGAAATAGGTGTTATTATTATCCCTGTTTTACAGTTGAAGAACTGAGGCCCAGAGACGCTCATTAGTTTTTTAAAGACCACCCAGCTAGTAAGTTGTGAAGTCATTGTTTAAGCCCAGTCCATCTGGCTCCGAAGCCTGTGCCCTGAATAGACAAAATGCTCGGGAGACCCAGACAAAAACTGTGACTGGTTTTTACAAGGACTATGAAGATGCAGAGCTGAGCTGTGCTTAAAGGGAGTAGTAGAATTTCAAATAACAGTTGTGTGAGCTTCAAGAGTATTCCAAACACGGGGATAAATAAGCAGGAGCAGAGGTTAAGGAGAAAATGAAGAATGTGTTTTGATGGTAAGGGAGCCTGTAGTGGTTCTGGGTGGGGAAGAATAGAGTGGGAAAATACTTGACATTTCAATTTTTTTTTTCAACGTTTTTTATTTTATTTTTGGGACAGAGAGAGACAGAGCATGAACGGGGGAGGGGCAGAGAGAGAGGGAGACACAGAATCGGAAGCAGGCTCCAGGCTCCGAGCCATCAGCCCAGAGCCTGACGCGGGGCTCGAACCCACGGACCGCGAGATCGTGACCTGGCCGAAGTCGGACGCTTAACCGACTGCGCCACCCAGGCGCCCCATAATACTTGACATTTCAAAAGCTGAAAAAGAGGTTGGGACCAGGTTGTAAAGGCATCCGAGGATGCTGCTCTGAGAGTCTGAACTTTACCAATGAATCCATAAATATTTGATGCTTGGAAGTCACAGGAAAAAAAAAAATCTCTAGAGAAATCAAAGCTCCTATTAGAGCTTGTGTGAAATGGAAGGGGAGGGTATTTGACACCTGCTTTGGTTTCCACAATCAGCTTTTATCGGAATGCGAATGCGGCTCAACTTGGAGTTTGGAGTTGGGGCTAGGACTCTCAGAGCTCAAACCCTAATACCTCATCATATCCTGCGCCAATTTTTACCTTATTTTTGAACTCAGTGTAATAATCTTCATTAAGAGTAAAAAGAAATTAGGGCATTTAAACTTTATTTGGAACAATAGACTTAAAAGTCACACATGGGTATTTGGAGTTTCTAAAAAGTAGATTATTGCAGAAAATAAAAACAATGGTATGAATATAATTCATAATGTTTTACATTTATGATTTTAAATGAATTTTTAAAATTTAAATGTTTTTATTTAGTTTTGAGAGAGAGAGAGAGAGAGAGAGACAGAGAGACAGAGCGCCAGCAGGGGAGGGACAGAGAGGGAGACACAGAACCCCAAGCAGGCTCCAGGCCCTGAGCTGTCAGCACAGAGCCCAACGCGGGGCTCAAATACACGAACTGTGAGATCATGACCTGAGCCGAAGTTGGACGCTAAACTGTCGGAGCCACCCAGGCACCCTGGGAATGCACACAATTTCTTAAGCAGATTGTTGCAAAGCAGCGATAGAAATATTTTAGTATTTTCCTTACGCATCTACTTTAAATACATTTTAGAAGAAAAAAACCACTGGTATTATTATTATTATCTTTTTTAACAGACCACAGACACTGCTGTACTGTAAAGTTCAGAAAGACAACAAGCTTTGGAGATCGAAAGCCTGGATTTGCTTCTCAGAGTCGCTGCTTCCTGGCTGTGTGAGTCAGTCATCAGACGGGTCAAATAACCTGACCATCTGTAAGTGGGGGGAATAACTACTTTATGAGGTTATGAGAGCAGGAGGGATTTTACTGGACATCTATGTTTGTATCATGAACCCAAATCCATCCAACTTCCAAAGACTGAGAGATATGTGTTTAGTAAACCAAACTAAAACAGTTACAAGTATCGTTTTCCCCCTCTGACTCTGAAGTGAATTCATTTTCACAGCCCTAATCGTATTCTCCATCATTCCTCATCTTTTCAAGGTGACTTGAGTGATACGTCCTTGTTTACATGCTTTTAGAGGAAGGAAATTAATCCTTGAGTGTGTACTGTGTGCCAGACTTTAATATAAGCCCCTGTACGTCTTTATAACAGCCAATTCTCCTCACAAGCCCATGAGGTAGGAGTGATTTTCCAGAAAAAGAAACCGAGGCTCAGAGAGGGCCTCGTAAATGGAAAAGCCCACTACACAAAGTCTAGGCCTAACTGTCAAACCCTTGCTCTTTTTGCTTGTGCGCCGGGCTGCCCTTTAAATGTGTTAAAAGGAGGAAATTACTTTTTTTGATAAAAGTAAGTGGCAATTAATTTCATCCTTAATAATTCTTTTTAAAATGCCGCGAGAACTCTGGGGATAAACGGAGACATCCTTGGGTGGCACAAAGCCATGGCCACAGACTGTTACCTAAGTCAAAAGTATGGCTGTAACTTCAGCTCAACCGTGCTTTCTGTTTAGCCATACAGACATCCAGCTTCCTGGAGCCGGCTTCCATTTGGATTCCAGCTTTCTGGCTCCTGATGTGGGTTTGTGGTTTCCAACTGCCTGGAGTTTAAACAGAAATGGAGAACAAACAGAGGGTTGCTGGAGGGGTTGTGGGAAGGGGGATGGGCTAAACGGGTAAGTGGAATTAAGGAGTCTACTCCTGAAATCACTGTTGCACTATGTGCTAACTAACTTGGATGTAAATTTAAAAATAAATAAATAAATTATTAAAAAAAATAATAAACAGAAAGGACTAGAGGGCCTTGACAGAATGGAAAAAGGGAGGGCAGCTAGGCATCCTGCAGTTTAGAACTTTGACCAGCAGGTGTCTCTGCAGACAAGGGAGAGGGCTCCTTTTCGCCTCAGAGGGGCGAGATGGATCTTCTAGTTTAACTGAGCAAAATTGTGGTGGAAATGAGGCAAACAAAGGTAGGTCGGCTACGTACAGAAGTCAATCCCAACTGCATAAATTTGTCTTAGCCAACGGCTGGAGAGGCTGGTAGCAAATCTAAGCAAACCCCAATCTTAAGGTAAGAAAGCCGCTGTAAAGGCAGAGTCCCTATTCTGTCTTCTGAACGTACAAGGCTGTTTGAAGGTGAGCACTTAAAACTCAGAGGCAATTCCCAAGGCAGGTGAGGCAGGGAAGATGGCTGTTTCGTCAGGAGAGATGTGAAGATGAAGGAAAGAGGGGAAAGATGGTTCTGGAGTTTCAGAGCCAGTGAAATAAAGAGCTTCTGTTAGAGGTACACCTTTGGAGTGCACCTTGATTTTCTGTGAAATATTGTGAATTCTCAGAATTTTAGGTACACTTATATATAAGAGAAAGTAAAGGACCCAAACATACCAAAATTTTAATTAATATTTGTTCAGTACCACTGTTTTCATTTAGGAGAAAGAAGCCAAGAAAAATACTTTAATTGGTATAAATATTAAGGAGTTGATCACAGGGTAACCAAGTGTACCTTTCCTTAAGAAGCAGAACCTTTTAGGGGCGCCTGGGTGGCGCAGTTGGTTAAGCATCCGACTTCAGCCAGGTCACGATCTCGCGGTCCGTGAGTTCGAGCCCCGCGTCGGGCTCTGGGCTGATGGCTCGGAGCCTGGAGCCTGTTTCCGATTCTGTGTCTCCCTCTCTCTCTGCCCCTCCCCCCGTTCATGCTCTGTCTCTCTCTGTCCCAAAAATAAATAAACGTTGAAAAAAAAAAAAAAAGAAGCAGAACCTTTTGTGAAAAAAAAGTTGTTCTGAGTGGGTTTTCTTCTGTAGCAAATGTATTTTTCCATATAAAACCAAAGGTGTATCTACCCATGGAAAACACTGATCCTAAAAGATAATAGATACAGTCACATCTAAGAGTGCAGAAAATCTTAAAAAAAAAAAAATCATCCTAAAGATCTTTTGGATGATCTAAAGGGTAATTAATCTAAAAATGCTTAAACCATATCCTAGAACATATGGAAAGTAATAAGGATAATGTTTTTAAGTTTTGGGTCGTGGCTTGAATGGCCCTGTTAAGAAGAAAACTATGAGCAAGCTGAACAGAAAATCCTTGACTGAAAGCTTATTCACCTTCTCTTAAGCCCCCTCCCCAAGATGTTTTATAGGAGGAGACTATGTACTTACTTTGGCTGCCTACACCTGTTTCTAGACACCCAGGGGGAACATTTGGACACGACTAGGTTGACCTGGGATAGGAAGGGGAAAGGCAACAGGCTCCTGGCGAGGTGGTAACGCAGAACACACAGTCCTTGTGAAGAGAAGGCGCACATTCAGCTCATCCCAAGAACCAGGGCACGCTGAGTGTTTGGACAATGTGATCAAACAGTGCCCTGATTTCTACGTGAGGGCGGAATTTATAACTGGCTGATAATTCCCTCGTTTGGGAATATGGGACATGTAAATACGATATTGCCTTTGGCATACAAATTTTTTTTTAAGTTACTTACAATGAATTTTATGAACTTTTAAAGTTTATTTATTTTGGGGAGAGAGAGCGAGCAAGCACACAAGCAGGGGAGGGGCAGAGAGAGAGGGGGGACACAGAATCCGAAGCAGGCTCCAGGCTCTGAGTTGTCAGCACAGAGCCCGACGCAGGGCCTGAACTCAGGGACTGCAAGGTCATGACCTGAGCCGAAGTCGGATGCTTAACTGACTGAGCCACCCAGGCATTCCAACGTATGAAATTTCTGAATAATGCCTCTGTGTCAACTGAATGTTCATATAATGTTGGCTTTTTTTTTTTTTTTTTTTTTTTTTTTTTGCCAGACCAGTAATAAGTTGGGCCAACATAAAGTGAGGGTTGGACTGTCTTCAAGGCCCCGATGGCTCTGAGAATCTGTGGAGCTATGTTGTGAGGCTATAGTTTTCTTTCAGGTTGCTGGTAAACTGCCCTGCAGACTGGCTAAGAGAGCCTTTAAAATCGTAAAAGAATTAATGTATTACCTCCTACTGCTTATATCACTTGCTGGTCAGACCTTAGCTCAGAACTTTCACATCATTTCTAGAAGTGTCTAAGGGCCTCTCGTATCCATCAGGAACGCCTTGGTTTGCCCTTTCCAAATTCTAGAAACAAGACACAATGACATTAAGGTAGGAAATGTCTCATTTTCATCTCTTCATCTATCTTTGCTTTTCTAGAAAAGAGTGACTGACTGGGAGCTGGGTGGGGGCTAGGTCTCGTCCTCCTAGCTGGACTGCAGGGGGCTCTGAGAACTCAGCCCCCAGGCCACTCCTCTGAGTTGACAGCAGGGTAGGAACACACCTACCTACCTGTTTTCTAAAGTCAGCAGAAGCACGTAATAAATAGTAAGGCTCTTTGTGGGGCTACTTACAAGTGAAGCCATCCTGGAGACTTCAGTCAGTTTGGTAGTGTGCTGTTTGTTGATATACTTTGGTGCCAGCTCTCTCGTGCTCTCAAGAACTCAAGTCCTCTTCCCTGGGTCTCTGCTGAGCTCAGTCATCTTGGGTTTCTGGAGAAACCATTTTTCTTACCAGCTCCTACCTTGACAGGGCTTGTAATCCAGTCGGGGAAGAACTCAGGTTCCAAAGGTACACTGCCTGGGTGTGAATTCTAGTTCTACCACTTTCTCGTTCTGTGGCCATGGCCAATTCCCTTAATCTCGCAGTGCCTCACTTCCCCTATTTGCAAAATGGGGATAGTAATATAATCTGTCTCATAAGGTTGTTTTGGGTTAGGTGAGTTCACTTACGTAAACTGCTTAACATAGCGTCTGACAAATTGTTATTATTGACTGTGATTTTCTCCCAAACCTACCTCAGTCTTAGTACTCAACAAATCCTTATTAAATGCATATGTCTAAACAGTTTTCCTTGTTTCTGATGATTTTTGTTGTTCACTGCCCTCCCCAATTTTCCATGTCCTTCTCACCAAAGAGGATTCTTCAGGGAGCTTTCTAGCTGGGCTTTGTCCAAGTCTCAACAGGACACACACCATCTACTGGCTTCCATCCATATAGGCAGGGAGCATAAAAGATCTAACACACAGCATACACATTATGGTCATTATTAGGGACAAGCACAATCTGCCTTTTTCTCTTCGGAAATTATACCCGTGCTCCACTTGCTAGTTTTTCCTCAGAGGCTTCTGGTTTTTGACACCCTCCAGAGATCACCAGAAGTTGTGGTGCTTGATATTACAATGATGTCTGTGAGTGGAGAAGAGGCTGTAAGGACACTAGTGAGCATGGTTTCGGTGCTGCTCCTGCAGCCTCCAGAATAAGAGCTCCTTTTCCCCTTGCCTTACCAGCTTGCTAAGGTTTCTGTTGCAACCCCCCCTCCCCAGAGAGATGGTGAAACTTCGACTCTGGGACCCAGCACTGAAGTTAATCTATAGCCCCTTATGGAGGCTGGTGAGTGAGGTCCTGAAGAGATAAGAGAGGCTGGCCACACTCCATCATTTATCTGCAATTGAATGAGCTCAACCCAGGAAAGGGCTTAACTAGGGCAAGAAACTGAGGACCACTCCATCCTTATCCTTATGTGCTAATCAAGGAACCAATTACTGTTAATGGTGTTGGCAATTTGGAACCAGGGAACTGGTGCAAGACCATTGTGGGATGACCTCTCTGTCCCATCCCATCCCAGCCATTACTCACGATCAGACGGGGAACCATAGTGCTAGTAAACATCTACTGGTCAGAGAGAGCAAATATGTGCTCTCCTTCTCACACATTCAGGGTGCCCTGGGTGTCTGTGTTCAATACTGTACATGCAGTGACCTGATGACACAGTTCTGCCACATAGAGAGACACAGAGGTGGCTAGATCAGGACCGCACTGAAGGAACACATTTAACTTTGGAGTGTTCAGTCTTGTCTCTTCCTCCCCGGGGGGGGGGGGGGGGGGGGGGGGGGGGGGGGGCTGGGTCCCAGCCTGGTTTCCCTTCCTTCTTGGTCCCAGTGCTTT
>NW_024412402.1:9340154-9363074 GCF_014898765.1 Herpailurus yagouaroundi | reverse complement strand
GCCGTGCCCCCGGCGGCTGGCCCGCCGCGTCCCCCAGCCCCGGCCTCCCGCGGGCCGGTGCCTGCCCGCATCGGCTACTACGAGATCGACCGCACCATCGGCAAGGGCAACTTCGCTGTGGTCAAGCGGGCCACGCACCTCGTCACCAAGGCCAAGGTAGTGGCGCGGCGGGAGCGGGCGGCTGCGGGGCTGCGCGGCCCGGGACCGTGGGTCCGAGAGTGGCGGGGGCAGGAGCGACCCCGCGACAGGGAGGCTCAGGGGTCGGCGCGGCGAGCGGGGCTCGGGGTGGTGGTGGGGAGCGTTGGGGATCGGGGAGACGGACGCGGAGGGGAGTGAGGAGGGGGCGAGCCGACAGAGGAAACTCCGCGGCCGAGGGGGTCGTGGGGCGGGGGGAGACTTGAGCGCGGAGACCTTGGGGACCGAGAAGCCGGGGATGGGGAGGGGGTGCCCAGGGCTTTGCGGAGGGTAGTGGAAGGGGCGATTGGAAGGAAGAGGTTTGGAACTCTCACGGAGCCAGAGACTGTGAGCTGAGACGACTCTGGAAGCAGCAATTAGGAAATCCTAAGGGAATGAGGGCGGGGGGGGGGGATAGGAAATGTGGACAGGAGGATGGGGGGGAAGACGAGGGTAAACTGGCAGCCGGGGGAGTTAGGAGGGGAACAAGGACATGGACTAGGGGTGTGTGGTGGGTGCAGGGTGCTGGGAGATACGAGGGACCTGAGACCTTATGACAGATGCCAATCGGCGTTTGATCGTCTGAGACTGATGGGTTGGTAGCAATGGGAGCCCGAGGACAGACCACATTATCCGAGGAGGCGATGAAGAAAATGGGGAAATAAGGAGCAAAAAAAATTACTTTGCTTTTCCGCAGGAAGGGGCTCAGGGAACAGAGGCCCAGGGCGCCCCAGGTTCATGGTTGGCACTAGGTAATCAGGGGTTAAACAATTTGGGAGAACTGGGTTGCTGGTTATTTTTAGTTGCTGGAGGGTCTGGAATCATGGGCTTTATAGAGCCCAGGGTGGGCTCTCAGTGGTGGGGGGGAAAGCCTGGTGGGCGACTGAGGAGGTGTGTAAGAAACCCAGACCCTGGAGGATTCCACTGGGCCCTTTGGTTCTCAAGGGATTTGTGGAGCTGTAGTAATGAAATTGGCCAAGGTCAATTAGGAAGCCATACAAGTATACATACACAGTTTTACATAGAAGATTTTTTTTTTTTTTTTTTTTTTTTTGAGGAAACGGGTAGCACTTTCTTTCCTGTAGCTTTCTTCATTGGAAATACTGGAATCGAAGTCATCAGGAGAAATCTTTGGGTTTTGATAGGACCCACAAAGCCTATTTGTACTCCAGATTTCTTTCTTTGCTCAACCTCTCACTTGAATGAATACTTTCAGTGTAGTCATTCATTATATTTAAAAGTGCACTTTGTGTTTCCCCTCAACCCGGGCTAATGAAGAACCCTTACAGCTGCTGCTGCTTCCTACCAAAGCCACATCAATTCCTCACCTTCTCAGCCTAGCCCCTGCTTATCGTCACCTACGTGGTTGTTGCTTTTATGGCAATTGCTTGTTTTTAGAAGCCAGTAGCTCATCTAGGCCTTCTCTCCTGCTCACTTACACCCTGAAGTTCCTTTTTCCCTCCTTTCTGTCAAAGCCTGCAGGGGGCCTTTTTTTTTTTTTTTAAACCAGGGTGGCAGGGTAGGTGGCTGTGGAAAATTGATTGGTCAGTTTCACTTCCTCTGGGGGGCCCCCTTCAGCTTTTTTGTCAGTTTTTATCAGAGGGCCTCAAGTCTGCAGGTCTGGGCTGAATGAGGTACCAAAGTCCAGGGTTCTCTGATGTCCCTGTCAGACCCTGAGGGGGACTAGACTCAGCCAAGCTTGGGTGCATCTCTGTCCAGCCCCCTCTCCCCGCCAGGTGCTTACAGTTCTGTTGACTGTTGGCTAAGCCAAAGTTGTGTTTATAAACAGCCCTAGTCGTTCCAGAGCTTTGTTCCTTGTTTCAGGATTTCCTTTTTTGATTTTATTTTTCTCCCTTTCCCCTCTCTTCTCAGTAATCACATTGAGGTCCTGTGATTATTTTGCTCTGACCTATAGGGGATGGACTCCATGAATTTAATTGGTTGCCTGGTTTATGGTATCTGTGATTTAAAGAATTTTGTGTCCTCCAGCCCTTGGATACACCAAAATATTGATAAAATAGCCTGCGACAGACAGGGTTGTATGTTTTTGTAAACGTAATTGCAAACAGTTGATTCTTGGCTTTATGTATAAAAGAGACGTTTCTGTCTTCAGTAGTCAGCAAAGCCAGTGGCTAATTATGGCTGATCTGCTCGCTTTCTAATTTTCCTGTGTGTGTGTGTTTCTTGGTTTTTCTCTGAGGCCTTGGTATCCTTTAGGACTGCAGCATCTTAAACATTAGCTTGTTTATAAATGGGTGTCACTGTTTATGTTGGTTTTCATCTTTGATCATTTGTGGTATGCAGTTATGTAATTCGTATGTATGGAAATATTCGAAATCCTGAATGAGGCTGAATTGGCTTGGACAATGAGTTGCATGTGTGAGGGGACCACACCAGCACTCATTTGTGTTTCTGTAGCAGTGTGCAATTTCCTAGTTACAGTTACAAGCACCCTATCTTTTGCTGCTTAAATTACTCTGACGAAGTGAGTGAAGCTTAATTCACAAGGAGTTGTCATGTGCTCTGGGTGAGCGATGAGCATATTTTGGCCTGCTCCATGGTTATCTGAATCCACTTTGGAAGGGATTCTTAAATGCTGACAGCTTAGATGTGCCTAACAGCTGTTGACATACAGTGCGATGGCCTAGTAAGGCCATGATTTGGTTATATAATGGCGAGGAAGGTGCCTAGGTACTGGTAAATGCAGGAGCTGCTGTTTCAGTAACTCAGAGAAACAGATTTTTCTCTCCCCGTGCACTGCAGCGTTTATCTTACTCCTGCAGTAAGGTCACTTGGGGCCCAAGAGAGCTATTTTTTTTTTCATGTCTTTCTAGAATCTATAATTTTCTTCTTTCATCTTTTAGAGGTGCATGATTTTTTTTTTTTTTAATTCTTTCTCCTTTTCCCCCTGTAGGCCACTGGATGGTCTGGGTTTTACATAAAACCATCTTGAACAATTAGACTCTGGTAATTCAGAAGGTATCTGTGTTGGTTGAAGGAGGGTAGGTCATACATGCTTTCTGAACTTAAGGGAAGTATTTATGATCTATGTTTTCTTCCACACACTGCCCATTCCAAGGACTAAGAGGCTAAAAAGTAAACTTCATTTATTGACTAAGCTGCCCTCCGCGCAACAATAAGTGGTAAAGCTGGCTCTTTCCCAGGTTCTCTTAACTCTCAAACCTCCTGGAGTAGGACCCCGGGCTGAATAATATCAGTAGAGAAAAGGAGATGTTTTCCTGTTATGTTGTGGGTGACTTATGCAGCCCAGCAGTGGTGAGCTCAGACCGAGTTACTGTTAGCACTGCGGTGCTTGGGGCATCACTGCGGTGTAGTTACCAGGAGAGAACGTTCATCTGTGACATACTTTGGTCAGCAGCTCACCCTGGCTGTCTTTGTCCTATCTTCTTTTTTGTTTTCTTTTGGAGAAAGAAAATTTTTTTTTTCTTTTGTTGAAGGCTTGGTCTGAGATTCTCTGGCTCTCTTCTTTTGGTAGGACACCGTAAAGTATTAAAGACATTAAAAAAAGATTCTCTGCTTCCAATTTGCTTATAGGCTGTTCCCGGTGCCTGATTATACCTTCACTCGTTGGATGAGTGGGGACAAAGAGTAGATCTGTGTTGTGTTTTAAAAATGTACACGTGACTATAAAAGTCATTGGTCAAATACTTATAAAATGTCCTTTCAGCAAATGTGTATCACTTGCTTGTTACTGGTTTGTAGATAAGAGGTTGGGCTTTGGATAAGGCTGCCTGGGCTTGGATCCTCTTCTCCTTAGCATGATCTTGGGTAAATTGTTTAACCTCTCTGTGCTTGGATTTGCTCACCTGTAAAAATGAGATGATGGTAGTACGTGCCTCACAGGTTGGGGTTAAATTAGATAATATATGGGATGTGGAGATTAAATAAGATAATATATGGGATGCTGTTGGAATATGCCTGGCACGCAGTAGGGATACGGGAACTATCATTGGCAGCTGTGGTAACAGATGCGTGGGGCATAGCCCCTCTTCTTCTGCCTTTTACCCATTTGGAACAGTTCATGAATGCACATGCCGTTCGTGCAGGTAGATGCCACCTTCATGATACGCTTTCAGGGCAAAACGGGTTGCTGTTATTTCAGATGCCACTTTGTGATGCTGGGGTTGAGCTCCTGTGTACTGTGGGCTAATTTCATGAGATTGACATTTTAAAATACGATTTTCCATTAGTTTCCATTTTTTTAAACTAATCTCTATGCCCACTGTGGGGCTTGAACTCACAACCCCGAGATCAAGAGTCGCACACTCCGCTGACTTGAGCCAGCCAGGCGCCCCTAAACTTTTTTTCTTTTAAAGCAATTGTGAGACTTGTCTGCCGAAAACTGACACTGGCTTTTGCTTTGGGCCGGCCTGGATTTTCAGTGTGTTTGTGTAACGACTCCTAGTTACATTGGTGATGGAACAGAGTTTCTTTGAGTATACTTTCCTCTCAGAGATTCACTTAAATTTGGTGGAGGATATGAAGAAGTGGTCCTGCAAGCTGAAGGATGCATTCGCATTTGGGTACAGAGGGTGCTACTTAGAAGACCAAGGTCAGGATTCTTCACTTTAGATATTACACAGAGAAAACATTTTGCCCCATGACCCCATTCCAAATGCTGAGCAGCCGTGACACATCTGTGTGCTGTGTGGTTTAGTGCAAACTCATTTCCACGAAAAGAGCAACTCAGAGTGGGAAGTGGTATTATTTTCACTTCTAAGGAGGAGTGTAATGAAGCAGAGTAGATGATGCTTACACTCATTAGATGGCCGAAAGCAAGACTCATTGGTAAATAGAAAAGAGAATTGTATCAAAAAGGAAATGAAAGCAAGGTTGCATTAGATACCTTTGAGGAGGATAGTTCCATCTTTAGATAATCTAAAAATGACTATTGAAAGATGACTGACTTCATTTTGATGCAGTTGTGATGGGGTTACTGACTTTGCTGAAATTTTGTGAAGAGCTAAGATTGATTTGGACTGGTTTCTCCAGAGTCAAAATACCAGTGTTCCACTTTCAACATCAAAGCTGTTTATTTTAACATTCTGACTTTGGTGCCAGCTCCCTAGAAAGTCATAGATCTGGCTCAAGCCAGAGGTGCCCAGACTAGTTATTTCTGTGCCAGAAGTGCTGTTTTCATTTTCCAAGCATCAATCTGGCGAATGTTTTCTAGTTCACGGCATAAGAGAGAACAAAATGGATGCTTTGAAGAGAAAAAGAAATGCTCTCTGCTCACCAGAACCTCTATAATTCTAAAAAACGTCAAAAACATCTTTGCACAGGGATGGAGCCTTTGCCTTATCCATCCATTCACTTGACACATAATTGCTGAATCCGAATGTGGGGTCAGGTTCTATCCTAGGCTCTTGAGTACACCAATAACAAGAAAGAGAAAAAGCCCCTTGCCTTCTTGAAGCTTACTTTCTAATGCAAGGAAACAGACAAGAAAGATGGAAACACACAACTTCATACAGTGATGAATACAGTGAGGAAAATTGTGCTGCCTCAGGTGGAGTTCTCAAGGAAGGCCTTTCCAAGGTGATGATATTTGAGCTGATACCTGAATGATGAGAAAAAGCCAGCCTAGGAAGGTTTAGGAGACAGAATTTTCAGTGCAGAAGGAATGGCAAGGGCAACAGTCTTAGGATGGAAATGAACTTGGTTTATCCAAAGATTAGACCCAAGGTCGTGGTGACTAGAGCCTAGTGAACAAGGAGGAGGGTGGCTGTTTTATGGAATTGGATATGAAATGGAATTGGCATCAGAGGATATCAGAGTAGAGCTCTGGTATCATCTGATTAATGATTTTAAAAATCCATGCTGGTTATTTTATGGTTAAGGGTAAAAATGCTTTTTCTAATGCATTTCTTCAGATGGGGGCAGCGTTCAGTTTTAACAGCTTACATTCTTTCACACCTATAAGAGAATGACATACATTTTGTATATAAAGTAAACATGATCAGCCAATAATACTTGCTGATTTGGGGGGGGTGGCACACATACAAAATCTTAGACATGTTTCAACTCTTTCTTTTCCAGAGTCTAGAAAGGTGGACAGCATGAAATTTAGAATCTTAGGCTTTTAGGGACTATTAACTAGTTCAGACCAATTATCTATTAGAATCTTGTCTTTCTGTGGTATCTTCTATCCCCCCACCGCACCATTTGCCCAGAATCTGACAGCTAGTTAATGGTGGAGTTGGAATTAGAATCCAGGCATCCCTATTCCTAGTTAACTCTACTCTGATTCACCCAATCATAGAAAACATTGTCTTTGCCCTCTTGATCTTTTATTAAGGGAATAAGATGTACCTACTGACTAAAGTCTAAGACATTTATCATTTCTAGTACAAAAAACTCCAAAATGAGATACCATGATAAGAGGAAAAATTTCCAAGTAGGGAGGAAGGGTAAGTATACCAACACTGTATTTCACCTGTCCTTTGGCATTATTTCACTCTGTGACTTCTGCCATGCACCAGTAGTCCTCCATGGGACCATTGCTTTGCCTTTGAATCCTACTGAGATACCACTTGGTGCCCCCTTGACTTGACTGAGGCATCAAAAAAGCCTTTCAGAAAAACCAAACCAAAATAAACCCCCCCCCCAAAACCCTTTCCAAATACTAAGGAAGTAAAAAAGGAAAGCAGTGAACACAGAAAAGGCAATGACCATAAACACAGTCTGCCTTATATAGTTTTCTTTCACCACTATATCTAGCTTACTCCGAGGGAATATGAGTAATTATACTTCTGCTCTGTTGGTCTGGGCTGGTCTGGTCTGGTCTGTTTTTGAAAGTACCTTTCTGAGATGGACTCCTTCCTTACCAGATCACTACCAATTTCTAGGGCATGGTGCCATCTTTTAACTCAGTAAGAGAACTGGTCACCAAGATACATACCCTTGATGACACAGGTGAGGGCCAAGAGAACCAGTTATCTAGGGCTCCTCTTACGTGGTTCTACTCTCTGGTCCACAAGCTATGCCTGTTCCCTAGGTGAATCACCTCAAGCATCAAATGAGTCCCTGACCCCTCTAATAGTGAGTACCTTGGTCCCTTTTGGCATAGAACAGTTATCCTGTCTCAGACCGATAACATCCAGAGAATGAAAATGATATACATCCTCATGCACTTTTGTCCTAATGTAATAAATAATTGTTAAATAACTGACCCAGGCAATGTCTTTGAGAAGCCTCAGCAGTCTTGGATGAATTAGCTTGAAAGGGCTTGTTTTGGATATGTTCAGAATAAAATTCCTTCAGCTACTACCAAACTGTTGGATGAGCTATGGTGAAATTACGTTTAGGAATATACTTCTGTTTATGAGGTGTGTGATCCATTGAAGACAAGAAGTTTCTGGCTGCTACATATTTCATGTGAGAATTTGGTTTGTCAGAAAGGTAGGAATCAGATTATGAATACTCAGCTTCATTTCCTAGAAACTGAAAAGGAGTGAGAAATATACCCATTGCCTGTTTAAGCTTGTCCGTGTGGGCTGTGCTCACTCACTTGGATACTTTTGGTTCTTATCTTAAACTATATTTAGGTTCTGATTAGAAAGTTCTGAGAAATTTTCAAATTTCTGCTTAGTTTCAGCTCTAGTATTTCAGCTTTATTTGCCAGCAGTGTGCCTAACTTATTGCTCCCTACAGAAGAATTGGATGTGAAAATTGAGGTTAGCTAATCACATTTCTTTTTTTTTTTTTTTTTTTTTTAGTTTCTTTACTTTGAGAGAGAGCTGGACTGAGCTGGGGAGGGGCAGAGAGAGAGAGAGAGAGAGAGAGAGAGAGAGAGAGAGAGAGAGAGAGAAAATCCCATGCAGGGTTCAAACTCATGGACCTCGAGATCATGACCTGGGCCGAAATTAAGAGTTGGATGCTTAACTTACTGAGCCACCCAGGTGCCCCAGCTAATCACATTTGTTGAGACTGAATTTTTTGGGGAACAAATTTTTCCTTCTATGCATCCATCCTGCGAACTTTTGAAAAATTAATTGTCAAAAACCAGGAATGGATGATACATGGCACAAAATTCGAAAAGTACAAATTTATATATGATGAAGTTAAGTCTGCCTGCCACCCCAGTACTCAGCCACACAGTTTTTTAGTCTTGTTTCAGAAATCTTCATTAAGCACTTCTCTGTATCAGTCCAAATGCTGGATGCTGTTTGTGACATGCTCGAAATTTCTAAAAATAAATTTACTTTAAAAAAAAAAAGAAAATATCTAACTTTTAATGCATGTTAGGAGGCACAGTGTGATCATGTAAGCTCACGAGGGAAGGGATTTTAATCTGTTTGTTGCTATATTCTCAGTGTCTGCTGCAATGCCCGTAAATACTCATGTAGTGAATGGGTATCAGGATTAAAAAAATGGAAGCTGAGTTTGTTTTATACTCATAACACTTTTTAGAGTACATCTTAGAATTTTACTACTGACATTTTCCATCTCCAGTTAAGATGTTAAAGGAAAGTAATTGTCTATTTTGTTGTTGTTTTTTTTCTTCACAAATATCTGAGTGAGGAGATTTCACAAGCTTTCTGGGCAAGTAATTATTTTTGGCATATCTCAAACTTTCATTATTAGTATATCTAAAATCAATCCTGCAATTTAAGTTCCAGTCCTTTCCTTTAAAGGGAACGTTCTTTTATATGCAGGCTCCCAATGGGTTATTTCCTTGAGAAGGCTCCATGGTGGTACATTCAGTGCAGTATAGTCAGCCAGGGCCATGTTTTCTCTCTTCTGCCTCAGAGCAGACTCACCACACTGTCTTGGGCTGTTAGCACTTTCTGACATAACTTTCAAGTATTTGTTGTTCTTTTTTTTTTTTTTTTTTTTTTTATCCTAAGTGATCTGATTGAAAAACAAAACAAAACTTTTCTGTCACTGGCTTTTAACTTGAATGGGTTACTTTTAACGGCGCTTTCCTTTCATGGACTAATTCAACTAGTATTTGTTGTGTCACCTGTATGCAAAAAGTAGCAGCTCCCGGTACTGGAAGACAAGAGGATAAATTCTATTCCGGTCAGGGTAGACTGTAGGTGAAGTTAAAGGAGCAATTCAATGCTTACAGCCCAAACCTGATAGGGGAGGAAGAGGTGTTAAGCATAGATTCTCTTACTGCAGCCCAATTGCTTATTATTATTACTGGGCTTTCTTCTATCACTTGGCCCTGTTCCCCCCCCTCCCCCCCCCCGATTATAAAAGTAATTGTATCCATGGAAGACATTTGGGGGGAAAACTCAGGAAATTATAAAGAAGCAAAGGGAAAAAGATCACCCTAATCCTGTCACCTAGAGGCAGTAGTCATTAATATTTTAAGATATGTAATTGGGATCATATTGCTGTACTATTTTATTCCTTTTCTCATCATTAGAAACTGTAAACATCAATTTTAATGCGTGTATACTTCTCCATTATCAGACTACTGTCATTTTTTGAAATTTTTTTCATAATTGAAGGTCCTTCCCAGTTTTTCGCTACCAAATTTGCTGTGATGCCCATTTTTGCCCACGAGTCTGATGCATTTCACATTTTTTGCTCAGGATACATTGTTGGAAGTGAAATGTCTGAGTCAGAGGGTACACATGTTTTCAAGACGCTTGATACCTGTGTTGCCACATTGCTTTCTCGAAAGGTTGTGCCAGGCTTAGCCTCCCCAGCATGTATGAGGAGGCCTTCTTTCTTTATCTTGTTTTTAACGTTTATTTACTTATTATGAGAGAGAGAGTGCAAGTGGGGGAGGGACAGAGAGAGGGAGAGACAGAATTCCAAGCAGGCTCTGCACTGGTGTGGAGCCCACCGTGGGGCCCAGTCCCACAAACTGTGAGATCGTGACCTGAGCCGAAATCAAGAGTCCGACGCTTAACTGACTGAGCCACCCAGGGGCCTCTGTAATTTGAGTATTTTAATTTAAGATATATATAGACATTCACTAATCTTTTTAAAAGTGTTTATTCTGGAAAATTTCAAACATAAACAAAAGTCGAGAGACTAGTATAATGAACCCCCGTGGACTCATCACCCAGCTTATGCTGTTACCACATCATGGCCAATCTTTCATCTGTACCCCTTCCCAATTCTTTCTAGTTTATTTTGAAACAAATTATAGAATCCTATAATTTTATCTGTAAATATTGGCATGTATCTGTAAATGAGGATTCTTTTTCAAAAAAAATAACCTCAAGACCACTATCCTACCTAAAACAACAGTAATTCCTTAGTGTCATTAAATATCAAGTTAGTGTTAAGATTTCCCTGGTTGTCACATATACATATTTTTTTTCTTTTTTTTTAACTAGTTATTTGTTTGAATCAGGGTCTCCATGAGGTCCATACATTGTAATTGATGTCCCTTAAGTTTTTGTTTTTGTTTTTAATTTGTTTGTTTTACTCTATAGGTTTCCTCTCCTTCTCTTTCTCTTCGCAATTTAAGAAACACATTCACTAGCTAATCTTTTGATGTAGGGCCAAGGCCTTTCTTGGTGTATTGATGTCTTGATTGGAGTTCCTTCATCTTGTTTGCATTAAACATACCCAGAGTTTATCATCTTTGATTTCCAGTTTGTTTTGCTTTTTTAAAGCAGAGCATGAATTTAAAGGCATTTGTGAAGCAGTATGAGCACAGGATCCCTCTCGAGTTTTATGATTCCCTCCCCCCGCCAGTCTTTTACATCTGTTTCATCTACATCTAATTTGACTTTACCAAGTCTCTTTAAGCATTCAACTTAGTTTTCATAGAAACATGCCTTTCTTTCCTCCCTGATTTCACATGACTAGTAACAAGAGCACCTGGTATAAATAGGTTTGGGGGAAGACACAACTCTTAGTAAGCATGCATCTCCATGGGTGGAAGCAGAAAGATGGAGAGGTAGAGTGGCTATTCATTGGGGCCAGTTTGCATGCTGGGGTACCAGTGGCTTCCCAGAGTGAAGGGGAAGCATTGGTTATTGGGGCAGGTTGGTTGAGTGGAGGTGGGTTAAGAGAGCTTCTGCACTAACATAAAATTATAAATAAGGGGAGGTTGTTAGCAATTTGGGGACAAGACATTTTATAGAATCTTTTATTCAAAGCGTATACTTCAGGGTGGTATTTTTGTCCACTTCTGTTAGAGTTTGCGTGAACTGAATTGAATTTGATCATGGGCCAGCGATGTTAAAATTTTGGTGAGGAAACAGCCAGACTCCCTAGTTTATTTTATTTTATTTTTTTTTTCAACGTTTACTTATTTTTGGGACAGAGAGAGACAGAGCATGAACAGGGAAGGGGCAGAGAGAGAGGGAGACACAGAATCGGAAACAGGCTCCAGGCTCTGAGCCATCAGCCCAGAGCCCGACGCGGGGCTCGAACTCACGGACCGCGAGATCGTGACCTGGCTGAAGTCGGACGCTTAACCGACTGCGCCACCCAGGCGCCCCTGGACTCCCTAGTTTAAAAGGTTTATCTGTGTTCACTGCCAGTGTAGTGTTCCCTGGAACAAGTTGACATTTTCATGTAGTAAGTTGTTTTCTGTTCCTGGCAAAAGAAATCTTGGTTCATATGCCACAAGAAACAGAATTGTTTTTATTGTGAAAGGCAGGAGCAGAGATGTGTGTTTCTTATTTGGATTAGATGGGCACCTGCAGGATTTCTTCTTTCTTCCTGCTTCCTGCCTCCTGTTGTCCTTCCTTCTGTCAAAATGTTCATTAGAATGTTGCATAAAGCAGCGTTCGGACAATAGATGAGTTTTTTTTAGTAGCTCATTTTTCCAAATCCTCAAAATAATGTTTTTAGTGATTGCATGTTCTTGGCTTACTTTCCATTTCTACATCAACAGTGATATTGTTATTCTAGTCAAATGGGACAGTTGTATTCCAGCAATGATCTCTGTGTGTAAGTCAGCTGCAGAGACACCACGTTCATATATTAGACCTAAATATTTTATCTGTATAGAGTAGTTCTGGTACATAATCGAATTTGAGCGTGGTTCTTTCGGATCTCCTTAAAGGGTTTTACATCCCTTGAGAATAAAGTAACTAGTTTGAAGCGTGTCGCTCGTTGGCCCCTTGGACACATGCAGAAGGGTGGCCAGTGATTTCAGCCTGCTGCCTCTTCTGATCTCATTTTTCTTCTTCCTTTTCAGTCAGCAGCTGCATCCAGTGCCCTGATCTAATTGAGCTCTTAGTAAAAGGGGTACTGTTATACTGAGTCACAACGTCTTACATCACGGGCCGGGGGGGGGGGGCTAGATGTTTTTTTTTTTAGGTCAGGACTCCATCTTGGAGTTACATTAAATTTTAAGACCATATTTCAGTTGTGTTACCTAAATTTCTCTTCCTTTTCTTATGCTAGTACTTGTGTTTTCTGCTTTTTCAGCTCTTTGGGGAACCTTATTGGCCCATCAAAATTGCCTGAGGCAGTCTTTAGCAATGAATTGAGCATTAGTGTGGAAGTCCAGGCACATGTTGGCAGATTTAATTTTTAATAGCTAGCAATTTTCTTTGGCCAAATCACTTAACCTCATGGAGCTTCCAGTTTTGTTTTGTTTTGTTTTGTTTTGTATATATATATTTTAAGAGCTTTACTGAGATATAATTCACATGCTATACAATTCACTCAATTCAGTGTTTTTAGTATACTCACAGAGTTGTGCAGCCATCAGCACAATTTTAGAACGTTTTCATTCCCCTTAAAAAAAATGGCATATACCAGTTAGCAGTCATTACCCGTTTCCTCAGCCCTAAGCAACCACTAATCAGTTTTCTAGATTTGTCTCTTCTGGACATTTCATAGAAATAGAATCATACAAAATACGGCCTTTTGTGTCTGGCTTCTTTCACTTAGCATAGTGTCTTCAAGGTTCATATATGTGCTAGCAGAGATGAATGTCAGAATTCAGAATTTCATTACTTTTTATGGCCAAATAATATTTTTCTGCATGGCTAGACTGCTCTTGGTTTATCCGTTCGTGAACTGATGGGCATTTGCATTGTTTCTACTCTTTGCCTGTTGTGAGCAACGCTGTTATGAACACTCACATACAAGTTTTCGTGTGGACAAATGTTTTTATTTCTCTGGGGTGTATATACTCAAGAGTGAAATTGCCCGATCATGTAGCTCCATCTGCAACTTTTTGAGGAATTGCCAAACTGTTTTCCAAAATGGCTGTTCCCATTTTACATTCCCACCAGCAATCAGTGAGGGTTGCAGTTTTTCTGCATCCTCACCAGAACTTTTAATCCGGCCATCCTAGTGGATATGAAGTGGTATTTCATTGTGGTTTTGATTTGCATTTTCCTAATGACTGTTGGTGTTGAGCATCTTTTCATGCACTGATTGCCGATTTGTAGATCTTTGGAGAAGTGTCTATTTAGACTTTTGCCTGTATTTTTGTTGGGTTATTTGTCTTTTTGTTGTTGAGTTGTAAGAATTCTTTACGTATTCCGGATACAAGTTCTTCATCAGATGATTTACAAATATTTTCTCCCGTTTTTTGGGTTGTCTTTTCACTTCCTTGATGGTTTTGTTAGTAGCACAAAAGTTTTTAATTTTGATGCGCTTGTTTCTTTCTTTTTTAATTTTTTAAAATGTTTTTATTTATTTTTGAGAGACAGAGAGAGAGTGAGCATAGGGGAGGGGCAGAGAGAGATGGAGACATGGAATCCAAAGCAGGGTCCAAGCTCTGAGCTGTCAGCACAGAGCCTGACACGTGGCTCGAACTCATGAACCATGAGATCATGGCCTGAGCTGAAATCGGACACTGAACTGACTGAGCCACCCAGGCGCCCCTGATACACTCGTTTCTTAATTTGTAAGGTTATTCTAACTCTGAAATTATATGCTCTGTTGTGAATATTTTCTTCTATTTTTTCTCATTCTCTTCCTTTCTCTTACTTTCAAATAGTTCTCCCTTTTCCAGGACATTTTGTAGCCTCAAAGACTGTTTAAAAACATCCGTGTATCTATCTGATACATGTGTCTTATGAAATAAGCAAACTTTACAAGTATATGACATAGGAAGTAGTAGTTCCCTTTCTTCAGAGAAAATAGAGAGAGAGAGAGAGAGAGAGAGAGAGCGAGCGAGCAAGCAGTGGAGAGGGGCAGAGGGACAGAGGGGGAAAGAGAGAATCTTAAACAGGCTCCATGCCTACCTAGCGTGGAGCCTGATGTGGAGCTCGATCCCAAGACCCTGGGATCATGACCTGAGCTGGAATCAAGAGTCAGATGCTCAACTGACTGGGCCACCCAGGAGCCCCATTGTTAACATTTTATAACCAGATTTTCCTATTCACGTGTTAACATTTTATGTTTTTTTTTTTATTAAAAAGGGATCATACCACACATCCAGTTTGTTACTTATTTTTTAATTTGAATAATATATCTCTGATATTCTCCCATGTTAGTACATTTTGATCTAGTTTCAGTCTTTTTAATGGCTGCCGAGTATTCCATTTTATGGATACACTACAATTTATTTGTTATACCCTATTGATAGATTTAATGTTGTTCCCAGCTTTTATTATTTTTTATTACAAATTATAACTGTTAGCCTCTCTGCACATGTATATTTGCACACTTATGCTAGTGTTTCTATTTCATTTATTGCTTTGCATTATTTAATACTCAAAAGACTCAGACTTAATTTTTAAAAATAAAAATGTTAAATGCATTTTTATCGGGTCCAGCTTAGAGTAGAGGTCCCAAAAGTTATGTTTTCTTTTCCATTCTGATACATACGGTGCTAGGATCTCCTTTTGAAACTAGGTTCTTCATTCTCGCAGTAATTTAATACAGTAATTCACTAGAAGAGGGATGCCTGCTTCGAAGTATGAATGCTTCAGGTTTTAAACGTTGCCAAACTGCCCTCCAAGAAAGGCCAAGCTAATTCACTGCACTCAAGAGTGTACCACAGTGCTCTCTCTGTTCTCTTTAACACTGGCAACCAGCCACCTTTTTAGAGAGCCAATCTGACAGGTAAATAAAGATTATTTTAGTTTATACTTATTTATTAGCAAATTATTTAATTTGCTGCTTGGCCATTTGTATTTTCTTATTGGAATTGTGTCCTTTGTCTACTTTTCTTTTCTTTTTTAAATGTTTATTTATTTTTGAGAGAGAGAGGGAGACTGAGAATCTGAAGTAGCCCGAGGCTTAAGCCTGAGGTGGGGCTTGAACTCATGATCCCTCAAACTCACAATCTGTGAGATCATGACCTGAACTGAAGTTGGATGCTTCACTGACTGAGCCACCTAGTTGCCCCTTTTGCCTACTTTTCTATTGGGCTTTATGGCCTTTCCTCAGTATTGTGCAATAGCTTTTTGAATATTAGGGAAATTAGTTATCTCTTAAAATTTTACAGATTATGTTTTTGGGTTTGTCGTTTGGATTTATGTGTGTAGTCAGGTTTTCCTGTTTTTTTGCTTTATGGCTTCTCATACAGTTTCTGTTCTCATTCTAATGAAAAAAATTTTTTTATCCATTTTTTCATCAAGTACTTTGATGGCTTTATTTTATTTATTTATTTTTTAAATTTAAATTTTAATTTTTTTTTCAATATATGAAATGTATTGTCAAATTGGTTTCCATACAACACCCAGTGCTCATCCCAAAAGGTGCCCTCCTCAATACCCATCGCCCACCCTCCTCTCCCTCCCACCCCCCATCAACCCTCAGTTTGTTCTCAGGATGGCTTTATTTTTAAATTTAGATCTTTGCTTAACATGGAATGTATTTTGGTGTGAACCCAATGAGAAGGGATCAGGGAATTTGCTGGAGTTGTGATTTTACATTTATTTTTGTGGTTATTAAATAGCTTTCTTCTCTTGCTGGACTGTAAGCTCCTTGAGGGCAATGATTGTATAGTTTTTTTCTCCTCCCTTGTTCTTATTTTCAGTGTTGAGCACAGTGCCTGCCTCATGCCAGGCCTTCCATTTACTGAATGAATGAAGCTTTTTCTCCAGATACCTAGCTTATTGTCTCATCACAGTTTCTTGAGTAATTATTTCTTTCCTGATGTCTTTCCTTTATCTATAAAATCTCCACATGCTGGTTATGTTTCTAAGCTCTTTTATTTTTTTATTTCTTATTTTTAAGTTCTTTACTTATTTATAGAGAGAGTGTGCATGTGTGGGGGCAGGGCAGAGAGAGAAGGAGAGAGAGAACACCAAACAGGCTCCGTACTGTCAGCATGGACCCCAACACAGGGCTCGATCCCATGAACCGTGAGAATCATGATCTGAGCTGAAATCAAGAATCAGATACCCAACCAGCTGAGCCACCCAGGCACCCCTTTAAGCCTCTTTTAAGTCTTTACTTGCTTTGATACCGGGTAGCTTTAATTATTATACCTTTATACGACTTAAAGCGTATTTGGAAGGTCAGGCTCAAATATTCTTTTTTTTTTTTTAATTTTTTTTTTCAACGTTTATTCATTTTTGGGACAGAGAGAGACAGAGCATGAACGGGCGAGGGGCAGAGAGAGAGGGAGACACAGAATCGGAAACAGGCTCCAGGCTCTGAGCCATCAGCCCAGAGCCCGACGCAGGGCTCGAACTCACGGACCGCGAGATCGTGACCTGGTTGAAGTCGGACACTTAACCGACTGCGCCACCCAGGCGCCCCTCAAATATTCTTAAATATACCAGTTTGGGAAGCACCATAATCTCCGTTGCTAGCCCTTAGAAAACATTCACTTAAATTACTGATTTAAATGTTCCATCGCTTCCAAGAGGCAGCCTGCAAAGTAGAATTGGTTTGGGGGTGTTACTTATTGGAGTTTTTCTAGGATATGACATCTTTAGCTCTGACTTGACATCCTAAGTGCTTTTTAAAAACTCATTTTATAATCTTGGGTATCTCTAAAAAAAAAAAAAATAACATTTTTCTCACAATCTTTTAATGCAGAATATACAGGGAGAGGGTAGGTGGCAGAAAAGGCATCAAGAAATTGCATTGGCACCCAGCTGACAGCAAAGCAGATAGTGGAAAAATTATTACTTACAAGTGGTGTACAGAATTCAGTTCAGTGACCTTGGTTTTCTCACCTCGTGCACGACGCATGTCTTTCCTGTGGCATGCAATATTAGATCAATTCATTGCATATGACTTGGGTGAAGTTCAGGTAACACTGCTCACGAGCCACTTTCTGTTTCTTTGGTGACTCTCCTTTTTTCTGTAAAACATTAGAAATTCTTACAGTCTGAAGTAGAATATTCTCTTGGGATTTTCTGTCCCGTCGTCCTTATGCAGGAACCAACATGAGGGTCTTCTGAGTATTACAGAAGTTTAACGTCTGGGGAGTGGAGCTAATGGAACAGAGCGTACCTATTGCAAAAGAATCCTTGCTTACTTTTCTGTTGGAACATTATTCTAGAGCGCTTTGACGAAACTCTTGATTCTAAATAATTGCTAATTTACAAGTGTATTTTAGGCGATTACCCATATTCTTTGAAAAATAAAATAGTGGTTTTGTTACGCTTAGACTTTTCCTTAATAAGCCTAACCATGGATTCTAGAAGTATTAAAGCAGAAAAATAAAGTAGGTTTGTTTGGGACCCTTAGTCTCCACCCTAGAATTAAACACCACTGAAAATAACCCTGGAATGAAGGGTTTTTGTGTGGCAGGACTAGTTGACTTACACAATTCTTCCTTTTGCAAGTTTCTGTTGGTGGAAAATGGGCTTACTTTTCTTTTAGTTGTATTCCTGACTTTTCTCAATGCCAGTCTTAACTGTGAGATTTTTAGGCAGTTAACTGTTCCAGCACACCAGTGAGCAGCTTGTTAGTAGATGTTATCTCAGGTTGATTAGGTACTCTTGAGATTTACTGTGCTTGCAAAACACCTGTCTGTGTTTGAGCTTTGCTAGGTTGTTGGCTTTTGTGTTTGACTGAAGATTTGCTCCAAAGAAAGCAAATAGCTGTTGGGAAAAGGGAGAAGGGAAAAGGAGTCAGCAATTTTCTATATGCTTTCATTGAAGAGATTTCCCAGTGAGAAAGCTCTTGTAGGCTTGACCTTTTTGCGCTGAAGTAACCCGGCATTTCATTATGTATTCCGTTGAGGTTTTGGAGCTCTGTGCCAGAAAGTGCAAACCAAGGTTGGATGTGAAAGGAATATTCAGAGGGTGAAGCTCATAGTCAACAAAGTGCTATTTCATAGGCCAGGTCCAAAAATAACCTGCTTGCCATAGGAGAGAAGCACGGAGGTAGTGCTTTTGCTGTTCTGAGCAGTGTTTTAGGTCCAGTTATGTCATCCCAGCACCATTCAAGTCAGGTTTAAGGCCATACCATTTAAGACTTAGGTTTGGGAGAATGTTGTCGGTCACTCTTACCCCATGGAAGAGTTATTTTGCAAGGTTTAGAAGGAGTGCTTTTCTGCCACGTTGGAAGATATTAACATGATTTACTCTTCTCTAAATAGGGGAATGGTCTATATCATAGCCTTCTAATCGTTGAGACTCAGATTAATGGTTTGCATGGATCCTGTGGTCGATCTGGAGTAAGTAAGAGACAGAATTTAGTCTTTGGTTCAGAACAGCTAGCATCGGAATGGATCCCTGACCAACCCTGAAGGTTAGGAAATGTTACGGTCCAGAGGTCCCTTCTGGGGGCTTGCAGTAGGACCCTAAAGACAGTAAGTTTTTGGAATTTATAAATAATTTTGAGTGTGGAAATGCACAGCACACAGATTTAAGCAGGTCAGGAAGTTTGATGAGAAGGAATAAATGAACTCTAGTCACTTGATGGAATGAGACTGTGGAAGAGAACAGTCTGTTAGGTGGTGGTAATTGTGAAGTTGAGGCTGACCCCGGAAATGAGTTGTCAGGTGCGCTGTCACCCTCATTAATGGTTCATATTATTGCTCAGGTTTATAGTTGTGTGAAGAGATGACTTTCCAACCCCATCCGGGGCACTAGAGGTTCAAAAATTTAAAAGCTACAGAAGAGTGAAATACAGAGAAAAGTTTCCTGCCCACACATACCCTATAACCATCCAGACCCCTTTCCCATAGGCAGTTGGTGTTATCAGTGTCTTACGCATCCTGAGATATTTTATGTGTATACAAGTAAATGTGTATCTCTATTTACTGTACCCCTCTTTAAAAACAAATTGTAGGGGCGCCTGGGTGGCGCAGTCGGTTAAGCGTCCGACTTCAGCCAGGTCACGATCTCGCAGTCTGTGAGTTCGAGCCCCGCGTCGGGCTCTGGGCTGATGGCTCAGAGCCTGGAGCCTGTTTCCAATTCTGTGTCTCCCTCTCTCTCTGCCCCTCCCCTGTTCATGCTCTGTCTCTCTCTGTCGCAAAAATAAATAAACGTTGAAAAAAAAAATTAAAAAAAAAAAAAAAACAAATTGTAGTGAATTCTACACACTAGCCTGTGTCTTTTTTCACTATTGTATCTTGAGTGTTGTTACACGTAACTATATGAGGAGCTTTCTAATTAAAAAGAAATGCTTTACGGTATTCCCGTGAAAGAATGTATCTTTTTTTTTTTTTTTTAAGTTGGTCTCCTTGTGGATGACTGTTTTTTTTTTTTGAATCTTGCTAATGTAAATAATACTTGAGGGGTGCCTGGGTGGCTCAATCGGTTAAGCATCCAACTCTTGATTTCAGCTCAGGTGGTGATCCTAGGATTGTGGGACCGAGCCCTGCATTGGGCTCCATGGTAAATGTAAAGCCTGCTTGAGATTGATTCTTCCTCTCCCTCTCCCTCCCCTACCCCTGCCCCTCCCCTCCCCCTCTCCCTCTTCCTTTTCTTCTCCCTCTCCCCCTCTCCCCCATTCATTTGCTCCTTGTCTCTCTCTCTCTCTCTTTTCCTCAAAACAACCCCCCAAAATTAGTGATTTTAAAGAAATATGTTAGGGTTTTATATTCAAAAGTAAATGTTTTAAGTCATAGTAGAAACTTGTTATAGTTATAATAATATCTCAGATCTGTATAACGTGTTTACAGATGTCATATTTGAGTCTTAACGCAATCCTGTGAGGTAAGGCCACGATTTTATCCACGAGGAAGGGGCGCCTGGGTGGCTCAGTCGGTTGGGTGGCCGATTTCGGCTCAGGTCATGATCTCCCGGTCCATGAGTTCAAGCCCTGCATCGGGCTCTGTGCTGACAGCTCAGAGCCTGGAGCCTGTTTCGGATTCTGTGTCTCCCTGTCTCTGACCCTCCCCCGTTCATGTTCTGTCTCTCTCTGTCTCAAAAATAAATAAACGTTTAAAAAAAAAATTATCCATGAGGAAGTAGATATCCCTTCTGAACAGTTTTGAGCGGCAGAGGTAGCGGTAGAAGAACCAAGGTCTTCGAACTCCCATTGGTACCTTGTCACTTTACCCAAAATGGGGATGTTCCCGTGGGGATGTAGGGAAGTGGTGGCAGGAGAATAATACGAAATAAACCTGGATGAGGCAAGCTTGAGAGAGAGAGAGAGAGAGATGGAGAGAGGAAGAGAGAGCGATGGAGATGTATCTGTCATTCTAAAATCAGGATCCTGTTTGCCAGGGCAGAGAGGAGCTGGGTCCGCCTCTGACAGAGACATAAAGGCGTTTAGGCACTGGCAGAACATCATGGGTTGACTGCCATCTTGGAGTGTGTTAGGAAGGTCAGCCGAAGTATGGTGGTTCTTGAGAAACTGGAGGCTTTCGGAGTTCCCTAGGATAGACTGGGGAAAAAAACATTGTTCAGTATCTGTTAAGGGAGTGCATTTGGGGTAGGTCATAAAACAGAAATAGGTGATAATGAAAACAGAGGATTTCCTCCAGACCTTAGAGTCAGGGAGGGGATGATAGTGTGCTAATGGCAAGGAGATGGCTGTAAATGTTAGTCGTTTTTGGCCTCAAGACTGAGTACTGGGACGCTTTGGGACGCAGCAAAGGCAGTCCTGAGAGGAAGACTGAGTACTGGGAGAGGCCCTTCTTCCAGAGATTAGATGAAAATACAGGAGGGCAGCTTAAGTCAGCCCACAACTGGACTAGAGAGAGTGAGAATCATGGAGGACAAAATCAGCATGATATATGTTATTATTGTATAGTTAATAGTATTTGGAAATGTGAGCGTAGGCCTGGGTATCAGCCTCCCGTCATAATTTCCATGTGCTAAGTACTTTCCGTGTTCTTCATGCTTCATGTCATACAGGCTGACTTCTCAACAACTTTGCAAAGTGTCTGTTGTTACACCTAGTTGAGGAAACTGAGGTACAGTTAGGCGACTTGTCCACGGTCACATATCTTTTCTGTGGTAGAGCTAAGATTTCTAAGTAGGTCAGTAGGACTCCAAGACTTTTGTTCTTTCTGCCATACCAGGTGGCACTAGGCTCCAAAACTGAACAATGGAATTCTAAATAACCAGAATTCTATCACTGTCATTGTAACTGTTAATATGTAACCAGACACCTTGGCTGTTACAGATGATTTAGGCTGAAAGAGTAGAAGGAATGCCAAGGAAAAATGACCATTGGAGAGGCTAAGAACTGGCCAGACTCACTCTGAACAAGCATATAATTTAAATTGAAGTCATGCTCTTGCCGTGCATTACGTAGCTTTAAAATTCTCCAGTGTCTCCTCCCCCATTACATTGCTGTTTCTGAAGTCCTTCTCTACAGAGATGATATAGCTGCCACTGAAGACCATAGCTGGTGGTAGCCAGGACCTAGAACTTCTTGGGGTGAAAAGTCTAGGGAATCCATATACAATAATGTGATTATGAATTCTCCTATTGCGAAGTTTGAGAGACTAAGAGTCTTCTTGACTTGATGGATTTTGAATGCTTATAAACTTTGGACTCAACTAGATTTTATTCCCCTCAAACCTTTAACGTTATCCTGCAAAATATTGGAGAATACTTTTGATTTACTTGCGGCCACCATTGTAGGGGAGTGTTAGTTAATATGGGAGGTCGACAGTTTGGTGAAATAATCACCTGGAAGCTATGCTTCAGCATCAGTCACTGGCTTTTCTGCTAGGTCACCCCCCCCCCCCCCTTGCCCCCCCCCCCCCGAGTCTTTTGCCTTAATCGTGGTGCATCTCAGGCCTTTTTGATTGCACAACTATCAAAGAAACTGACCTTAGTGATAACCCAGGCACATTTTCAGATAGTAAAAATATTTGGGGAGAGAAATCATTCATCTGCATTAGCTAGTGGTATTAATTCTCTGGAGAAGTGTTAGCACATTTTCCAGATTATGTCCTAGAACATCACCAAGATTAGTGATCATCTTAAGGAAAATGGCCATTTGTACTGCTAGTGTTCTTAAAAAGTGGAAGCACGACAGAATGTGCTTTCTGGATATGTTCATTTTAGTATTTAATATGGGATCAGTTTTATATCTCTCTTGACTGACTTTTAAAACCATGGGTGATTTGGGTTCATTCCACCTGTTTTACTTAATTTCTCACCATCCAGTGATTCTTCCCTGTTTCATGAAATCGCCACGTTTAATCTTTCATTTAAAAAAACATTTTTTTCTGGAATGCCTATTCTTTGTTTCCTCCCTTCTTTCCTTTCTTCTATTTGTTCTTCTAATCATCTACCAATATTTGAGTGGCTCCTGTGTTCCAGACACTGTAGCAGGCTTTGGGATGGAGTTGTGGACACAAGGAAGACATGGTCTCTGTCCACATGAGCTTACAGTCTGTCCTGGTGTTACACCTGCCCTGCCTTCTGGGTTGTTGTTTCTTCTTCTTCTTCTTCTTCTTCTTCTTCTTCTTCTTCTTCTTCTGCTTCTTCTGCTTCTTCTGCTTCTTCTGCTTCTTCTGCT
>NW_024412402.1:9335732-9340144 GCF_014898765.1 Herpailurus yagouaroundi | reverse complement strand
CTGCTTCTTCTGCTTCTTCTGCTTCTTCTGCTTCTTCTGCTTCTTCTTCTTCTTCTTCCTTAAAAAAACCCTTGTTTTTTAAAAATGTTTGTTCATTTTTGAGAGAGAGAGAGAGAGAGCATTAGTGGGGGAGTGGCAGAGAGAGAGGGAGACACAGAGTCTGAAGCAGGCTCCATCCAGGCTCCAAGCTGTTGGCACAGAGCCCGACGTGGGGCTCGAACCCATGAACCGTGAGATCATGACCTGAGCAGAAATCAAGAGTCAGACGCTTAACCAATGGAATCACCCAGGCGCCCCTCTTCTGAGCCATCTGTAACCCTCTTGGACTTCTTTAGCCCTTGCTGACCCGACTCTTCTGTGAGCTACACTACTTTAAATCTGATTCATGCAGTGGAGTGCTTAGTGACATCTCATACTGTGGGCTAATTGCTGAAGTGTCTTAGTCTCGTCTTACCAGCTAGAGTGTAAGTTCCTTAAAGGCAGAGCCTGTCATGTTCTTTTTTGTCGTCTACAATGCTGAGCCCAAGTCAGCAGGTGATAAAAGTGTTTTGATTCCCCCTGCCCTGCTGAATGTCCAAGTTATATTAGAGGTCATTGTGAAGATTATGCTTTAAAAAAAAATTTTTTTTTAATTCTTCCCAGTTGTTTGCCTAAATTTGCTGTTTATCTTAATCGTGCTGCAAATGAATGAAGATGGCCCCACTGATTCACTGTGTGCATTTATATTGTTTACCAGTAGAGAGTTTGTATTTGAGCTGATTATTGCACACCTTCTTGTCTGGCTCCCCTTGTGCTTAATGAGGGATGAAATTCATGGCTAAGGAATGGAGCTAACCTATTGTTGATCTCTTAGCACTGTGCCTGTAATCTGTTAGGCTTAAATGTCCTACCAACTATTAACTCACTTAAAATGGGAAGCTGACCATGTAGTAACTTAAAATTTAAAATTGAGCTCCTCCAAAAGTTTAATAGGAATGGAAAGTAATCTTTTAATGGGGGCCTACAAAACTTACATTTATATGATATTAGAGCTCAAAACTTCCTGAGTAGTAAGTGAAATATGGCAACGTAACTGTGAAGGAAGGTGGCTGGACCACTGAATTAGAAGCTTTTTTCTGAATGTGTCAAAAGCGCTGAGGTAATGGCACTTCAGTGCTGGGAATGAGAAGGAATATTTTCTTATAGAGCGGGAGAGCAGAGGGTACTGGGAAAGGGAAATGCTCGTCTACCTACACCTAAAAATGAAGAAGATGAGTGTATTAAATTGGAGGACCATGGAGCTGGAGAAAAGGAAACACTTTTACTCTTGAAGTAATCGTGGTTCCTGACTTGAACAAACCGCTGATAAAAGAATCACGTGACAGTAGGGAGATATGAACACTGACCAGATATTTGATGTCAAGGAATTAGGATCTTTTCAGGTGAGATGAGGATTATCGTGGTTTTATCATGGTTCTCCCCATGGGTGCAAGCTCAGGGAATTCCTAAACTTATTCCCCACACTCCCCTTTTAGAAATATATGTGGAAGTACAAAAGGATGAGATAATAATATAATATCTGGGGTCTGCTGGGGAGAGGAAGAAGTGGTCAGGAGTCTAGATTCCAGTGGCTTTTTATTTATAATTGTTGTGGCTAGCTGATGGGTCCAGCAGGATCATTATCCTGTTTCTCTCTACTTAAGAGTTTCCATAATAAAAACAAAGAAAAAAGAACTCCACAAAAAACCAAAACACCTAGCAATTTAGAGGTAGAAGCATCAGACACAGCCCTCTGCCTTCTTCCAGCTGGACTCCCCAGATTCCTGCCAGTGCTGCCTGAACGGGGTGCAGTGCAGATTTCTGCCGTCTCACATGTGAGCCCGTCTGTAATGCAGCACCACTGAGAGAGTGGCAAGTGTGGCGTGTTACGACCGAAGCCATTCTGTCCATGAGGCTCATCGCTTTTTATAGGGGAAGGTACATATAAGGCTCCAAAAGCAAAATCTAATTAGAGAATAGGGAAATGTGGAGTAAACTCGAATGCTGTATTTTATAGTGCTGAGTGGGCACTGGAAATTCAGAGAATGGAAACGTACACTGGATTAAGGAGAAGCACATTTTTTTTTTTTGTTTAAAGGACAAGCAAAGTTTGTATTAGGCCAGTGGACTTTGGGATCACCTTTAAACAAAGTACAAGAGTTGGATTGCCTCCAGGAGTATGGAGGCAGCATGTCCAAGGAAGGAACATACTATGTTCGGGGAGAGTAGATGAATTTGGATTGGTATAATTAATTAATTAATTAATTAATTTGAAAGATATTTATTTCTTTAAGCAATGTGTACTCCCAGTGTGGGGTTTGAACTCATAACCTTGAGATCAAGAGTCACATGCTCTTGTGACTGAGCCAGCCAGGTGTCCCTTATTTTATTTTATTTTATTTTGTTTTGTTTTATTTTATTTTGTTTTATTATTTATTTATTTTTTTAAGTTTATTTATGTATTTTTGAGATAGAGAGAAAGAGAGAGAGAGAGAGTACAAGCTGGGGAGAGACAGAGAGAGAGGGAGACAAAGAATCCGAAACGGGCTCCAGGCTCTGAGCTATCAGCACAGGGCCCGATGTGGGGCTTTGAACCCACAAACCACGAGATCACGACCAGAGCTGAAGTCAGATGCTTAACCGACTGAGCACCCAGGCACCGTTATTTTTATTTTTTAAATAAATTTCTACACCCAATGTGGGGCTCGAACTTACAACCCCAAGGTCAAGAGTCACATGTTCTACTGACTGAGGCAGCCAGGCACCCCTGGATTGGTATATTTTAGATAAATGGGATGGGGTGGGTTCATAAAGGACATGATTTTTTAGCTGAGGCGTTTGGACTTGGTCTTATAGGCTATTTGGAGCCATTTGTGGGCTGGGGAGCCATTTTTAACTCTTAAGGTTAAAATTATTTATTATTATTTGATTTGATGATAATGTAGTGTATTCTAAGCCACGTGCTTTTGCACAGAGAATATAACTTGACTGTATAATTTAAAAATTCTTTTTCACAAAAGTTCTCTATTTTTGTAGTACCCCAAAGGGCCATTCAGGGACCAGAATTAATATTTTTATTTTTAAAAAGGGAGGGACATTGAGGCCCTCAGAGTTAGTGACCTTCATAAAGTGTGAGTGAGTCAACAACAGATCTGGGTTCAGATATGGTATATTGGGTTCTGAGCTCCTTCTGTGTGCTTTACTTGTATTAAAGTAATTGTTTTCCATATGACTAAAGCCAGTCCAGTGTTAGAAATGTTTTAATTTGAGATGTGTGGTACATATAGGTAATGTTGACTTTAGGCATTTCCTGCCTTTTCTTAACTACCTTCTTCCTGGGAATTTATATATTTTTTGGCTCTTTATTTTTTTATGTGGCTCAGCCAGTTTTTTCCAGCACATCAAGACCCAGCACTTCATTTATCCCGTCCTGCCAGTTTGTCAGGTGGTAGTTTGATGGCCATTGATAAATCTGCTCTGTGTAATGTTCTGCTCTGAACTCATGCTTCTAATTGCTTCTACTGTATAGCCTGCTTCCCCTCTACCCTGTAGTTTATAAAATGGGATAATAATCCCAGCCTTTTTTGAGATTCTTTGTAAGAGTATCAGAGATTTGAAACTAATCTACCAGAAGGTACTATAAACATCTTAAGAAACAGTGTATTTCATGGATTTTCCCCCTGAAATAATGTTTTAATATTTGTAATCAACTTGGTTAAGACATAATTTGCATACAAGGGAATTAACCATTTTAAGTATTCAATTTGCCTTTTGGCCAGCCATGTAATGCCCACACCATCAGCATGTAGAAGAGATAAAGGGTTAGTATCCAAAATATATAAAGAACTTATCAAACTCAACACCCAAAAAACAAATAATCCAGTGAAGAAATGGGCAAAAGACATGAATAGACACTTCTCCAAAGAAGACATCCAGATGGCCAACCGACACATGAAAAAATGCTCCACATCACTCATCATCAGGGAAATACAAATCAAAACCACAATGAGATATCACCTCACACCTGTCAGAATGGCTAACATTAACAACTCAGGCAACAACAGATGTTGGCGAGGATGTGGAGAGAGAGGATCTCTTTTGCACTGCTGGTGGGAATGCAAGCTGGTGCAGCCACTCTGGAAAACTATCTGGAGGTTCCTCAAAAAACTAAAAATAGAACTACCTTATGACCCAGCAATTGCACTACTAGGCATTTATCCAAGGGATATAGGTGTGCTGTTTTGAAGGGACACATGCACCCCCATGTTTATAGGAGCACTATCAACAATAGCCAAAGGATGGAAAGAGCCCAAATGTCCATCGATGGAGGAATGGATAAAGATGGTGTGGTATATATATATATATATATATATATATATATATATATATATATA
>NW_024412402.1:9295141-9335632 GCF_014898765.1 Herpailurus yagouaroundi | reverse complement strand
ATGTATATATATATATATATATATATATATATATATATATATACATACATATACATACATACAATGGAGTATTACTCAGCAATCAAAAAGGGTGAAATCTTGCCATTTGCAACTACGTGGATGGAACTGGAGGGTATTATGCTAAGGGAAATTAGTCAGAGAAAGATAAAAATCCTATGACTTCACTCACATGAGGACTTTAAGAGACAAAACAGATGAACATAAGGGAAGGGAAACAAAAATAATATAAAACCAGGGAGGGGGACAAAACAGAAGAGACTCATAAATATGGAGAACAAACTGAGGGTTGCTGAAGGGAGTGGGGAGGGGGGATGGGCTAAATGGGTAAGGGGCACTAAGGAGTCTACTCCTGAAATCATTGTTTCACTATATGCTAACTAATTTCGATGTAAATTAAAAAAGAAAAAAAGATTCATTCACTGTTGTCCGTACATCTGTATGGTAGTTTGTTACTTTTCATTGCTGAGTGGTGTATCTGAGTAGTGTTACATTGTGTGGGCATAAGAGGATTAGGTTATGTATTTTTCTGTTGATGAACACGTGAATTGTTTCTAGTTTTTGGCCATTATGAATAAAGCTGCTGGAAACTTGATGTGGAACTTTGAGTAGACTTAGGTTTTCATTTCTCTTGGGTAAACACCTTGGAGCAGGACCACTGGGTCATATAACCATGTTATATGACCATAACCATGTAATAGGTGTGTGTTTAGCATTTTAAGAAACTGCCAAATTATCTTCCAAAGTGGCTGTATAATGTTACGTTCTGTCTGGCAGTATCTGAGGGTTCTACTTGTTCCATATCCTCACCAGTGCTAGGATGAGAAAATGTTAGCCATTCTCATAGGTGTATATGCTGTCTTGTGCTTTAAATTTACATTTTCCCAATGACTAAGGATACTGACATCTTTTCATGTGCTTGTCAGCTGTGTATCTTTGGTGAAGTGCTTGTTCAAATCTTTTGGTTTTTTTAAGCCTATTTATTTTTTGAGAGAGAGAGAGAGAGAGAGCAAGCAGGGGAAGGGCAGAGGGAGAGGGACGGAGAGAATCCTAAGTAGGCTCCATGCTGCCAGTACAGAGCCTGACATGGGACTTGAACCCACGAACCACGAGAGCATGACGTGAGCCAAAATTAAGAGTTGGGCACTTAACTGACTGAGCCACACAGGTGCCCCACTAGTTCAAATCTTTTGCCTGTTTTTAAAAATTGGGTTGTTTGTTTTTTTAATGTTGAGTTTTGAGAATTCTTTATTCTGGACACACATCATTTATCAGATACATGCTTTGCAAAGATTTGCTTCCATTCTGTGGCTTATCTTTCCATCCCCTCAACAGTGTCTTGTATTTATTTCTGAAATGCTTTATTTATTTTTGAGAGTGAGAGAGTGTGAGTAGGGGAGGGGCAGAGAGAGAGGGGGACAGAGGGTCCAAAGTGGGCTCTATGCCGACAGCCACAGGCCCAGCGTGGGCTTCGAAGTCAACTGACTGAGCCACCCAGGCACCCCAACAGTGTCTTTTAAAAGCGAGAGTTTTTATTTTGAATTCCAGTTGATCCATTTGTTCTTTTATGAATTGTGTTTTTGGAATTTAGTCCTTATCCTATCTTTTCATTTTTTAAAGTAATAAAGTCATTTGTCAGAGCAAGGCAAGAAGTCAAACCATATTTCATTTTTATGTCAGGTAAGAATCACTAGAGACAAATTATTTTCTGTGGGATCGATTTTTCAATTTTCTCTAGAACAAGATTTCTAGCAATTAAAAGTCAAATGCAGTTCAGATGCGTTACTTCATAATAGTTTGAGTGCTTCCAAGGAACTCAGTTTGTAAGCTGTTTAGTTACTAATTACCCATCCTTTTCTGTGGAAAGAACTTAAGTTCTATTTTAAGGTGACCTTTTTTTCTGAAGGGGCTGTTGTTGGTAGAAGATGTGGGTTGTAGCTAATGATCATAAAGTTCGTTGTGAGAACTTCCTCAATCATATTGCTAATCCTAATTTGTGGCAGTGTTTATCAGTAAAAAGAAATGTAAGCTATTGTTAAATTCTGAACTACTACTGAGGGTAAAGTGCCTTGTAGCTAAATTTCTTCAAGAGTGAAGAAAAAGGAGTTAAGATCAGGACACAATAAATAGTATGCTGTTTCCATTTAAAATACTTCAAGAGATAATTACAAAGGCATTGGGGTCTATGATTTTTGGTCTCTCTCTGATGATAATGAAGTGTGTTATAGATTGGATAAAGCAAGCCCTCGGAGCTGTTTAAAAAATGTTTTTGGTAGTTACTGACAAATTACAAGAGGAAGGTTGCGTCTCAGCGCAGAGGTGATTTCAACATTAAAAATAATAAAGGACTTTGACCTTAGTTTTGAGTCTGCTTTCTCTTGACCTGTTTCTCTACGAATTAAAAAAATTTTTTTTAACGTTTATTTATGTTTGAGACAGAGTATGAGCAGGGGAGGGGCAGAGAGAGAGGGAGACACAGAATCCGAAGCAGGCTTCAGGCTCCGAGCTGTCAGCACAGAGCCTGACGCGGGACGCAAACTCAGTAGCCACGAGACCAGGACCTGAGCCAACGTCAGAAGCTCAACCGACTGAGCCACCCAGGCGCCCCTCTTTCCATGAATTCTTAACGCTGCACTCTTATCGCACACTTTTCCTGGACCTTCGTGTTACCATGCTCACTGGCAAAGTTATCAGTGTTCCTGAAGAGGTGTTTTTGTTTTTGTTTTGACTGAATACAAGACACTGAGTGTGCAATTTCTGACATTACTGACAAGGCCTTTCTCTTAAAAGGTGAGGAATCTTAACCTTAAGAATTTAAGATCTGGGTATGCTGTCCTCCTGAATATTTCTTTCTTGCTTGCTTTTTTTTTTTTAACTTTATTTATTTTGAGAGAGGAAGAGAGAGAGGGAGAGAAAATGGGGCAGAGAGAGACAGAGAATCCCAAGCAGGCTCTGTGCTGTCAGCACAGAGCCCAAATGTGGGGCTCGAACTCACAAACCGTGAGATCACGACCTGAGCCGAAACCAAGAGTCAGACGCTTAACTGACTGAGCCACCCAGGTGCCTCCTGGTCATTTCTCTTTACTCACATCTTTATTAGTAAATCAGGCCAGAGGGATCGTTTACCTTTTGAAAAAAAGAAACTAGATGCCGCAGTTTGTTTTGGTTGCAAGTATCTGGACAGCTGAATTTCGATTGAGCAGCGATGCTGCCCTGAGTGGGTGCTCTAGAAACTGAGAGACCTTGCCTGCTACCTGTGTGGTGGGAGATAACGAATCTCTTCTTGCCTTTGTGGGGAATGCCACCCCTCACTCACTTATGGTTTCATTGTAGTTACATTCAGATCTTCTGAGATACGGCTACTGATGGTTTTAGCTTAAACGTGTTTGAGTGACAGTTTTAGGGAAAGGGGAGTGTGTTCTGTTCCAAGGACGGGCAGTTTTACTCTATGACTTTAATAAATTCACGTCCAATGATGTGAAGAATAGTACTGGGGAGACTCACATATAATACATTTTGTTAAGTATAAGTAGTAAAAACAAACAAAAACAACCCCAAAACCTTCTGAGTCGTGGTTCATTATAGCAGCTGAAAATTTTAAATACGTTGTAAGAAACCAGTGAAGCTAGTTTCTGATTCATCCAGAGTGAAATAATTTAATATTCTAACTTTAGCAAAGGCAACTAAAAAGCAAACTTGAACCACTTTATGTGCTTTCGATATGTAGGAATGTTTTTTTCATCTTTTCTCATATGTTTTACTTCTTAGTCATTTACTTCCAGTAGTTTCAAATTGGTTGAGGGAATTAAGGTGGTAACCGAGTCCCTACAGTACAAGATTTTCCTGCTGTGTACGTGAACCGCTTTTTCTGGAAAAACCCTTCCACTGGCCGTCTTCACAAGGGCATTTACTTCTCTACCCTTAGTGATTTGAGGGCTGAAGGCTGTGTTTAGTCAGAGATGACAAATGGCTCAATTTTTTTTTTTTTTCCTAGTTTGGTGACCGAGAAATGATTCAGAATTGAAACTGAAGTGAATATGGAGTTACTTGCAGTTACCCTTAAACAGTTGCTGTCTGTTACTATTAGGCGTATTTTGGACATGTGGTTTCCATTTCGATATTCTGTGTTACGTTGCTAAATTTCTTGCCTGGTTTAGACACTTTGCTTTTGAAATTAGGTTGGACGTAGCTTTGAACAGAGGGCCACTGGAAATTGAACATTGTGGTCCATTTGGGGAGGAGAAGTTGGCATAGTTTTACCTCAAGGATTCTTAGGAAACTTTTGATAACAAAAATATATTTTCCAAATGTTACAAGCTTAGGGAGTTAAGTACTTACTGAGAAAACCAGGAAGCTTGTGATTCCTATGAAAATATTGGCCTTTTAAGCTAAGACTATCACTCACTACTTTTTCCTTTCATAATTGAATGAAGGTAAGTTTAAAAAAGAGCAGGTTCTTTGTTTGGAATGCAGTTTACAGCAATTTATTTATTTATTTATAAAAATTTTTAATGTTTATTTTTGAGAGAGAGAGAGAGAGAGAGAGCACAAGTGGGGAGGGGCGGAGAGAGAGGGAGACACAGAATCCGAAGCAGGCTCCAGGCTCTGAGCTGTCAGCACAGAGCCCGACGCGGGGCTCGAACCCACGAACTGTGAGTTCATGACCTGAGCTGAAGTCAGACACTTAACTACTGAGCCACCCAGGCACCCCAGTTTATAGCAATTTATAAAGAAAAAAGCAAAGTGCTTTTTCCATTCCTGATTTTACACTCTAGAGATAAGCACTAGTATCAGTTTAGCATATGTTTTGTATCTTTGGCTGTGCACATGCAAATATTTATAGGTAGATTTTAGGGGTTTATTTTATTTTTAAAGCATATTGATTGACTGACTGATCGCTTGATTGATTGAATGAGAGAGAGTGCACAAGAGAGGGGCAGAGGGAAAGAGAGAGTCCCAGGCAGGCTCCACACTCAGCACAGAGCCCAACATGAAGCTCGATCCCACAACCCTGGGATCATGACCTGAGCCGAAATCGAGAGTGGGCACTCAACAGACTGAGCCACAGGCGCCCCTTTAGGGATTTATTTTATTTTGTGCTATTGCAGCTTTTGTAATTTAGTCTTTTTACATATGAGTCTATAAAATCTATTTCATTTCCCCACCTCCACTTTTCTGTTAGCTTTTTCTTTTTAATGTTTATTTTTTGAGGGGGTCGGGAGGGTAAGAGAGCATGGGAGAGAGGCAATCCCAAGCAGGCTCTGCGTTGTCAATGTGGGGCTCGATCCCGTGAATCGTGAGATCATGGCCTGAGCCAAAATCAAGAGTCAGACAGATGGCTAACGGATCGAGCCACACCAATGCCCCTCTCTTAGTTTTTTTGGAAGGTTATTATTTATTTTCTTCTTCATGCGTCAGACCTTTGAAAAGTCATAAGGTGGAGCACGTGGGTGGCTCAGTTGTTTGAGCATCCAGCGCTCGATTTCGGCTCAGATCATGATTCCAGGGTCATGGGATCGAGCTCTGAGTAGGGCTCTTGCTGAGCTTGGAGCCTGCTGAAGATTTTCTCTCCCTCTCTCTCCCTCTGCTCCTCACCACTCACTCTCTCTCTCTCAAAACACAAAAAGAAAAAGAAAAAAGTCCTATAAGGTTATTAATGCTTTGCTCAGTATTTTCTTTCATAGCATTTGTCTTAACTTTTAACTTTTGTGCTTTTTCTTGTTATTTAAAAGATTTTATTTATTATTACATGTCTTTATAAAAAATGCAGATTGCTTCATGAATTTGTGTGTCACCCCCATGCAGGGGCCGTGCTCATCCTCTGAATTGTTTCAGTTTTGGTATATGTGCTGCCGGGGTGAGCACTAAAAGGTTTTTTTTTTTTTTTTTTTTAAACTGTAGTTTCAGTATGACTTCTGGGTTTTATAGTATCCTCAGGAGAGGTATACTTAGGAGTTTTATGGTATCCTATTTGAACATTAAAAATACTCTAGGGGCGCCTGGGTGGCTCAGTCAGTTAAGAGTCTGCTTTCAGCTCAGGTCATGATCTCATGGTTTGTGAGTTTGAGCCCCGTATCGGGCTGTCTGCTCCCAGCGTAGAGCCTGCCTTAGGCCCTCTGTCCCCCTCTCTCTGCTCCTCCCCCACTTGCACTCTCTCTCTGTCTCTCTCAAAATAGATAAACTTAAAAAATATGTTCCATATTTTCTCTTAGTGCTTTGTAAATTTATTTTTAATATTTAGGTTTTTAATCCACTTGGAATATATTTTCAGTATAATGTGAGATAAGGATCTGGATTTTCAAAAAAAATATTGGTAGCCAGTTGTCCTAATAATTTGTTACTTATATACTTATTTGAAACTCTCTTGTTAACATATACCCTTTCTTATTTATTTAATTTATTTAAAAAGATTTTATTTGCAAGTAATCGCTATACCAGACATGGGGCTTGAACTCACATCCCTGAGATCAAGAGTCACATGCTCCACTGACTGAGCTAACCAGGCACCTCTCAACATATATTCTTGATAAAGAGTACTTATCTGTGTATGTGTACTGCATGTTTTAATTACTGTGACTTTAGAGAATGTTTCAAAATTTTCTTTTACAGTTGATTCTCCCTCTCTTCTTAAAGGTAGACTAATCATAATCATCAGCGAATAATAATTTGAACTCTCCCAATGTTTATGCTCTTTTTTTAGTGACAACGTTGAAGAATAGTTATGATGATAATAATACCACCTAATATAGTGCTTCTCAATTTTATATGCATAGAAGTTACCTGAGGGATCTTATTAAAATGCATATTTAAGCAATTGCGCTACTAGGTGTTTACCGAAGAATACCAATTCAAAGGGATACATGCACCCTGATGTTTATTGTAGCATTATCTACAATAGTCAAATTATGCAAACAGCCCAAGTGTCCATTGACTGATAAATGGATAAAGAAGATGTGGCACACACACATGCACAGATGGTCACACACACACACACACACACACACACACACACACACACTGGAATATTACTCGGGCATAAAAAAAGAACGACATCTTACCATTTGCAATGACATGGATGGAGCTAGAGAGTATGATGCTAAGTGAAATAAGTCAGAGAAAGACAACTACCATATGATTTCACTCATGTGGAATTTAAGAAGCAAAACAAACAAACAAACAAACAAAGGGGAAAAAGAAAGAGGGAGGGTGGCAAAGCAAGAAACAGACTCTTAACTATAGAGAACAAATTGCTGGTTACCGGAAGGGAGGTGGGTGGGCAGGATGGGTGAAATAGTGATGGGGATTAAGGAGTGTGCTGTCATGATGCGTCCTGGGTCTTGTCTGCGATTGTTGGATCACTATGGGGTATGCCTGAAATGAATATTACACTGTATGTTGACTGGAACTTACTTCAATAAAAACTGAAAAAAAGATGTCAAAAAATGCAGACTTGGTAGTTCTGTCCTTTTTATCCCTGGATATTATCCTGTTATCTGGATGTACCCTAGTTTATCCATTTACCTACTGGAGGACATCTTGGTCGCTTCCAAGTTTTGGCAAATGTAAATAGAGCTACTCTGAACATTCACGTGTGGGTTTTCCTGTAGACCTAGGTTTTCAACTCATTCGGGTAAATATAAAGAGTGTGATTATTGGATCATATGGTAAGAGTAGATGCTTAGTTGTGTAAGAAACCACCAAAGTGGTTTTCCAAAGTGGTTGCACGGTTTTGCATTCTCACCAGCGATGAATGAGAGTTCCTGTTGCCATATGTCCTTGCCAGCGTTCGGTGTTTTCATTGTTTTGGATTTTTGCCGTGCTAATAGGGATATACCCGTATTTCATTTTTTTAATTTGCAGTTCCCCAGTGACAGAAGAGGTGGGCATCTTTTCATATGCTCATTTGCTATTTGTGTGTATCTTCTTTGGTGAGGTTCAGATCTTTTGCCCATTTTTTAATTGCCTTCTGTTGTTTGTTTTTTTGTTGTTGCATTTTAAGAGTTCTTAGTGTATTGTGGATACCTGTCCTTAAGTCAGATGGATGTTTCGTAGATTTTCTCCCAGGTTTTGGGTTGTGTATGTCTTTAGTTTTTTCCATTATTGATGCTTGCCCTTGAGTTGTGACACATAATCATCAAGTTGAGAAAGTTTCCTTCCCTTTTTGTCTTTCTGAGAGCTTTTTTTCGGGAATGGTTTTCGGGGAATCTTTGAAAATTTTCTGGCTAAATGAATAGATGAAGCTTTGTTATTAGCAAGGCATCCCTATTTTATTGTGGATACTTAAAAACACATTCCTTATGGTATTGTAGTTAAGGACGTAACTGAATATTTAATTCCTAATCTTTGTAAGTAGTTTACTTTTACTCCTTCCATGGTCTCTTGTCTCTTTAATGTTTATGTTGATTGCTTGTCCAACATTCTAATCTTGTTCTGGCTTGATCTTTGTGGCTATCTGTTCTCTGCTTGTCTGTAGCAATCTATTCCTGCAGCAGGTCAGACTTCCACCTCTGAAATCACATATTTGGAAATTTTGCTCTCTGGACACAATTTCCTGTCTTTTTAGTTCTGCCGTTTGCTAAACTCAATTCTCTGATTTCACTGAGGCCTCCAGCCCCTTAAATCCTGCCGGTCTCCAAATTCGTGACATTCTTCCTGGCATCCCTTTTGTTCACGTGGACACAGTTGGTCACTTTCAGTGAGTCAGAAGCATCCTCAGTCCTGCACCTTTGTTCTTCTCTCCCATCTGCCACGCACATCTCCAGCTGTGGATTAACAATACTGCCCGTTTTCTGGGTTCCTGCTTTAGGGCCTGAAGAAATGATTGAATCGTGTTTATTTGTTCTATTGCTAATTCATGACTTCTACCCTCATCTGTGTTTGTGATTCTCTTTAGTAGTCTTCTTGTCTGTAGTTGATTTCTTTTCTCTTTCACCAGAATTACTGTTCTTTCTAAATCTTTACCCATTTTTGGTAAGCTCATGTTTACCTCCCTCTATCACAGATGACTCCATAGTCCAGTAAAGTGATCTTAAAAGAAAAAAGAAAAGAGAAGAAAAGAAAAACCAACAAATTTCTTTTATAATACCTTCTGTTATTCAGATAAAGATAAAATTCCTAAGTTTAACATGCCCTTTCTGGTTGTCCAGCCTCTCACCTCTCTCCTTTCTCCTCTCTGAGCCCCAGCTCCCAGCTTCATTGGCCTTTTGTCTAATTCTTCACGTGCCAGACTCCTTCTTAGCATAGGGTCTTTGTGTATGTTTTTCCCTGTGCCAGAGAGTTTTTCTCTTGTGCTGTTTCACTCCTATTCATCTTTGGAAATTCATTTATATGTTGCTTCCTCAAGGAAGCTTTTCCTGACCTTCCATTTGCCTGAAGATAGGCATAGACTCCCCCTGAAATAATAGTGATGAGACTAACCACAATGATAATAGCAAACACATGATATTTATTGTGTGCCGGGAACTGTTTTAGGCACTTTATATATACAGACTTTTTTTTTAAGTCTTCATAGCAACCCTATGGGTTAGATGGGTAAATAAACAGGACCTATAATTGTCCCCATTTTATAGGTGAGGAAACTGAAGTGCAGAGCGTTACATCACTTGTCCAAAGTCACGTGACTGTTTGGCAGTGGAGCTGGGATTTGCACGTGGGCAGTCAGGCCTCGGAGCCCGTGTTCTAAACTGTGCTGTACTGTAATGATTATTATGATTGTGTCATTTTGGTTAATGTCCACCTTTCTCAGTGGCCTCTCAGTTCCTGAGTTCAGAGACTGCCCCTGTCTGGTTAAATTTTGATTTTCCAGTGCCTAGAACAGAGCCCGGCAGTGAGCAGTCTGTGACAGAACGAATCCCCCTGACTTTCTGCTGACTTGAGTAAATAGAGGCTTTGGTGCGAGCATCTTCAGTTTTCGTCCCTTCTCCTTCCACGCACCAAACCCCCTGGATCGAAAGAATAGGTGCTCCCACTTATTTCAAAATTGAATCCCGCCACCTGTTTACTTCATGTGTCCTGAAAGTAATTTTTGCACTTTGTAATTAAGAACGATTGTAAATATCCATAAAGTGTGCTGCCTTTATTCCCTCTCGCACCTTTCTCACTTTCCAGAGGTGGTGAAATGATTATCTTTTCTTGAACATGCACAAACTGTATGGTCACTTAAAATACACAAAAGGGAGTGCATGTAATATGCACATTAGTCTATGTTTGTTTTTATATTAAAAATTAACTTGCAGTATCGAACCGTAGTTTTGCAAGCAGTCACCATTGAGGGCAACCAGGGAGAGGGTACGTGGGATCTCTCTGTATTCCTTTTTATGCTTGCAGGCGACTCTCCAATGATCTGAAAATAAAAGAAGAAAATTTAGGAAACTAGAGAAACCTTTCTACGTCAGCATATTTATCTCTTTCTTCCAAATGACCACATTCGACAGGTCACAGGTATGCAGATGTGCACCTTTTGGCCACCGACGGACTGTTACTTCATTTTTTCCTTTTACCAGCACTGCTGTAGGGGAACACTTGCATTCGTAGCTTCATCCTTGCTCGGGTGGATATTATATGCACAGCCAAGTTTTAGAAAAGGAGAAGAGAAGGGATCCGAAGACGTGCGCACGTGACAGTTGGCAGGCTGTTCCCCGAACCAGTTTATCCTTTCAGCTGCGGTTAGGATACGGAGCCTGTTCTCTGTGCGCTCACCTGTAGTGTCCTGATCCTGTCCCTCCGCTTCTTCTGTGGGACTTGAACAAAATTGATTAGTCCTTTTCCATTTGATATCCCCCCTTCTCTCTTGGCTCTCTCCTGTCTGCCCATCCCCTGGCAAGTCCTTCACATCAATAAGACTTTTCTTAGCAACGGAGTGCTTGATTTGGATTTACTTCTCCTTGTGACACCCTCAGACATAGCTCCTGTGGTTATCCCCATTTCACAGGTAAGGACACTGAGACACAGAGAAGCTAAGGGACCTGCCCAAGGTCACCCGGAGAGTGAGGGCTGGATAGTGATGCGGTCAGTCTGACTGCAGAGTCTTCGGTGCTAACCACCACCCCCTGAGAAGGAGTCAGGAAACTACTGCCAGCTGCTCAAGCCTGTCCTGCGGCCCGTTTTCTGTGTAACTCAGCTAACACGCTTATTATGTTTTTAAAGTGTAGTTAAAAAAAAAAAAAAAAGAAAAAAGAAAATATGGGACAGTGTGTGACCCACAGGCCTAGAGAAAAAGTCGACTGATCTTATTACCATTAAATGAGATCGTTCTTGTAAAAGTATTTAGCATAGCGCTGCTATGTAATAATAGCTTAAGAAATATTAGAGGCATTATTACTTTTATTATCAGAACCTCTCTTTTACCACTAAGCTTCTACGTCATCTCTTTTTCCTCTGTGCCTACTGCAAGCTTAGGGCCGGCCCAGAGCTTTCCCGTAACTGCTCTGGGAAGGGTTTTCAGTGCCTTGTCGCTAATTCTATAACCCAACTTAAACTCGACTTCTGAGTTCTGTGTCTCATTTGACACTAACTACTCTATTCCCTTACAGATTTCCTATTTGTTTTTGAAACAGGAATATTTTCTGTGTTTGCTTTTTCTTCACTGGTGTACTGCTATTAAAAAAAAAAAAAGTTTTTTTATTCGCGGGCATGAGCTGGGGGTGGGGAGGGGGCGGAGAGGGAGAGAATCCCAAGCAGGCTCCCCACTGTCGGCACAGAGCTGGGCGCGGGGCTCGAACTCACGAACTGTGAGATCATGACCTGAGCCGGAGTCGAGAGTTGAACACTTAACCAACCCAGGCGCCCCTGGCAAACTATTACTTCTTAAACCCCTTTCCTACTCTGCTCCTCTGCCTGGTTTGTAAGGGATTGTATTCTGAATTCAGTCCTTGGCACACCCTCCCTACCTGGCTTCTGCCCCACTTGTCTGCCCTCTTCTGAATCACAAAGACCTGCATTTGAGTGTGAGTTCATTATCTTCTGTCTGAGCAACCTGAATGGTTTATTTCCTTTCTTGGTTTCTTTTTCTGTAAGAACAAGAGTAGTGGGACCCACTTTAGGATTATGTGGATTAGATGAAACCATGTATGTAAAACATCCAACAGTGTCTCATTTACAGCAAGGGCTTAATAAATAATAGCAATAGGAGTAATGACAGTAGTGTAGTCGTGTTGCCATTGTAACTCTACCTCTAGCCCTCCCCCTTTCCTCAAGCCCACATATTTGGTGGCCTGCTAGAGGTCCACCATTGGATACTTCTCCAGATGCTTTAAACTCTGAGTGCAAATCTTTGTCTGGCTTCAGTACTTAGTGACTGTGGCCTCAAATAAATCACTTACTTTTTTCCAGTCTCATTTTCTCCATTTTTGAAAGAACGTACCTTATTCACGTTGAATGAGCTCGTTCTTGTACAAATATTTAGCAAAGCGCTGGTACATGATAATAGCTTAAGAAGTGTTAGGGAGATTCACCTGGCTGGCTAACTTGGTAGAGCAGGAGACTCTTGATCTTGGGGTCACGAGTTCGAGCCCCACTTCGGGGCTGGAGTTTACTTGAAAAACAAACAAACAAACCAAAAAGAAATACTAGAGCCATTATTACTGTTATTATCCATGTTATTATTCTTCCTCTTAAAATTCAGTCTTCCTTTCGCTCAGAACGAGAGCCTCTGCTTTGCCTTCTCTTCTTGATCCTCCACAGGCAGTTAGTCACCAAGTACTGTTGAGTCCACTTCAGAGGCATCTGCTCACATTCATCCACTCCTTATCGTTTCTTGACAGAGTTATTGTGTAACCTCCTAATTGGTCTCCTGGCCTCTGGGCCACCTTCCACCTTTCATCCAGATTTATCTTTATCGGACGCAGATCTGCTCACACCACTCAGTGGTAAAGGCCTGAGACAGGCTCCTCTTACCTGAGATAGAAAGCCTGCAAGGCCCATAACACCTCAGTCTTTTACGGCCTCATCACTTGATCCTGGAAGCCCGGCGTCCTCCAGGAGAAGATTATGCTTCTGACTCTTCTTTGACTGCACCATATACTCTAGAATCTTATGCCTGACCCCTCCTGTTACGGCTCCTCCTTCATTCTTGGTGCTCAGAGTGCTGTCTCCCCAGCCACTTCCTGCAAATAAACAACCCTCTCCCCCAAACGCCTTGTCCGTCTGGTGGATGCTTGGTTGCCCTTCAGTGGTGGGTCTCAAAGATGCCATCTACTGTCTTCTGCTCTCTCTTGTCTGAACTGCCCTTCCAGGCAACAGTAATTAGTCCTTCATCAGGAAGCAGTATAGTGGGGTGGGTAGTTTGATCCTTGAGTTACAGGAGCCAGACTGGCTTGGTTAATAATGTGGCTGCAGAGAACTGAGATGCAGTTGTTCAGCCTATCTGTGCTTCAGTTTTCCAATCTGTAAAAAATGGATAATATTAGTCTTGTTGTGAGGACAGTGAATTAATATAGGAAAAATGCTCTGAATAGGGCCTGTACATTCTAAGTACTTCATAAATATTGGCTGTTGTTTTATTATCATCATCACCAAAGCGTCGCTTCCATGCCTCTGTAATGGCATTAACTGCTCTGGATTACATTGACTTTTTTACGTATGTTTCCCAGTAGACTGTTGCTTCTTTGAAGGCAGGACTGTTGCAATCATCTGGGTCATCAGTATCCAGTCCGCAGCGGGCCCTCAGTAAACACTCAATCAGGTGTGCTGTTTGCTCAGCCGATAATAAAACCCTGGATCCTCCTGGATTTCAGCAGTCAGTACCTCACATCTCTGGAAGTGATTGCTCTCTGAAACTATGGCATTAGAGACACAAAACTGTTAGTATAGGACCTCACTGGGCTCTTCAACCAGAAATTTACTATTACAGCGAAGCTTCCCACTGAAAGTGGGCAGAATGCAGCTGATAGCGTGCTGTCATTGGAGGAAGTTTCTCCCCAAGTAGAAGAGGGCCTCTAATGTCATTTGCTTAAAGGGACACAGTCCAAGGTTAGAAAGTCCACTTGCTATCAGACCTGATTTGTTTTGTTTTGTTTTGTGTTTTTGGTTATGGGTAGAGCTGTTTCTTTATTCTTACAAACCTGCTGAAGAATGAAATGTTAAAACTTTTCCCTTTTAGTGATTCAGAGAAAGATTTTTTTATTGTAAGCATGATCTAAATGAATGCCAGATATGGAATCTTTTATTAAATTTTTTCTTAAATGTTTACTTATTTTTGAGAGAGAGAGAGAGAGAGAGAGAGACAGACAGACAGAGTGTGAGTGAGGAAGGGGTAGAGAGAGAAGGAGACACCGAATCCAAAGCAGGCTCCATGCTGTCAGCACAGAGCCCGACATGGGGCTCGAACTCGTGAACCGCGAGATCATGACCTGAGTTGAAGTCGGATGCTTAACCGACTGAGCCACCCACGTGCCCCAGGTCTTTTTTTTTTTTTTTTAATGTTCATTATTTTGAGAAAGAGTGCTTGTGAGAGCATCTGAGGGGGCGGAGAGAGAGGGAGACAGAGGATCTGAAGTGGGCTCTGCCCTGACAGCAGAGAGCCCAGTGGGGGCTTGAACTCCCAAACTGTGAGATCATGATCTGAGCTGAAGTCAGACGTTTAACCGACTGAGCCGCCCAGGTGCCCCCACAGATGAATCTTTATGGACAAGTCCAGAGCATCAAGTCATTAAGCTCCATATGGTCTGGTTCCACTGCCAACCCCTAGCACCTTGCCATGCCTGGGCTTTTGTAACGGTAACTGATCTTTCTGCCTTTGGGCTCTTCCCTCCAGTCTGTCCTCTCCACTGCTGCCATATTAATCTGGCAAAAGCCCTACTTTTATTTTTCTCATGCATTATGAAAAATCCTCCAAGAGTCCCTCGTTGTATACCCGGTAACTTCCAAACTGTAGTTTGACATCCAGGATGCTCTATGGTCTGACTCCTGTTCCCTTTTCTACCTTCTCTTACACTGTGCCCTAGAATGCACTTTGTGGCTTATCTGGGCTAGTGGTGATTCCTGTAATACGAATTGCGTTTTCTTTTCTTACCCCGTTTGGAGTAGTTTCCATTGTGTACCATTCCCTTCCATGTTCCTTTTGAAATCTTGCCTCTCTTTTCAGATCTGTATTTTAAAAACTTTTTATTTTTAAATAATTACAGACTCACAGGAAATTGTGGAACAGTACATGGTGTTCTGTGTTCCTTTCCCTCAGCTTACCCCAGTGATGATATCTTGTGTAATTGTACTATAAGAAACATTTTAAAATTCCATTTTGAGTAATATTTTCAGTGGTAAGGAAAAAAAAACCGTGTTTGTTCGTTCCTTTTTTTTTTTTTTTTTTTTTTTTTTTAAGGCTGGATTGGATTTGTGGAAGTGGTCAGGAATCATTTGGACTCAGGTCTGTAAAACAAATTAGGTGGGTGATCAAGCTGAGTAGTATGGTGTCTGATCCTTAAAAGGAAAAGGGTATGGCCATATGGTGTCAGAAGACCGATTTTATCTGCCTTTATGAACTGGCCTTGGAAGTAATTTCAAAAGAGACATTTCCAAAAGTAGAATGGGTATATAATCGTAGTATTCACTTATGGGATGTGAACATTCTAGTGTGTTGGTTAAGTTTCAGTATTTTATAACCATGCCATTTGTATTCTCTTTTAATGCTCATGCTCTTCCTAGAGATCATGTTTTATAAAACAGGCTAGTTGTTGAAACACACATTGGAATGTGAAATAAAGAAGTTTATTTTCCTCATATGCTCATTTTTTAAAGGAAGGCAGAAGGTTTGTAAAGGAAGATATTTTGGAAAATATATCCAGTTTCCAAACTGGAACTCTCATACGCTGCTGGTCAGAATATAAAATGGCCACTTTGGAAAAACAGTTTGGCTGTTCCTCACGAAGTCAAACACAGAGTCACCATATGACCCAGCTATTCTACTCCTAGGTATATGCCCAAGAAATCAAAAACATACGTTCACACAGAAACATGTATACAAATGTTCATAGCGGCGTTATTCATAACAGTCAAAAAGTGGAAACAACCTCAATGCCCATCAGCCGATGAACAGATAAACAAAATGTGGTATTTTTGTACAGTGGAATATATTTCAGCCATTAAAAGGAGTGAAGTACTGATAATGCAGCAATGCGGATGAACCTTGAAAACAGCATGCTAAATGAAAGAAGCCAGACACAAAGGGCCACACGTTGTATGATTCCATTTAGGTGAAATGTGTGGAATCGACACACTGGCACACCGTAGGGACAGAAAGTGGATTCGTGGTTGCCAGGGGCTACAGGGGAATTGAGAGGGGAGGGGAGGGAGGAGGGTGACTGCTAATGGGTATAGCATTTCTTTTTGGGGTGATGAAAATATTCTGTAATTAGACAGTGGTGGCGATGCGCAGTCTTCTGAATATACTAAGAACCATTCAATTGTACGTTTTCAAAGGGTAAATTTTATAGTACGTGAATTACATTTCAAAAACGTTTATTCTCTAGTTGCCAGTATCGGGTTGTGGTTTGAGGTGGTACCTGTTTGCCTGGTGTGGTAGAACAGGTATTTGAGGTTTCCTATGTTTTGAGCTCCAAGTGAGGCAAGAGATTTTCGGGGAAAGGGCATAACTCTGCTAGACTTAGGACTGGTAACTGCTCAGTGCCCTATAACCCTAGTGGGCAGAGTAAAGGTAGAAGCAGATCAGATAAGGAAGGAATAAACTTCTCTTCAATTCCATGCAAATTTGTTAACACACAGAGAACTCAAGAAGTATTTTAAACAAAGCAGGTTCTGACCTGTTAAATATGATTGGCTGAAGTTCTTGCCATTCCGTCTTGGATGCGAACCTCCCGGATCTTTTTTCATAGATACTGGGAGAGAGAAGTCTTGTCTCTGAATTAAAAGGAATTAAATTAATTAATTAATTAATTCATTAATTAAAATGAATTAAAAGGAAAATTTCAATAGGCTTTTTTTTACCTGTGGAATTAAAGGTATTTTTGTTAATTTTTATTTTTTTATTTTTTAAATTTTTATGTTATTTTTAATTTTTTTACATTTATTTATTGTTGATATAGAGAGACAGAGCACAGGTGGGGGAGGGGCAGAGAGAGAAGGAGACACCGAATCCAAAGCAGGCTCCAGGCTCCGAGCTGTCAGCACAGAGCCTGACATGGGACTCAAGTCACAAACCGCGAGATCATGACCCGAGCCGAAGTCGGACCTTAACTGACTGAGCTACTCAGGTGCCCCTGTTTTTGTTAATTTTTAAAAGGTAAATTCAATCTGGTTTTTCATCTAGGTGTCAAATATGTTTTTCACCATTGCCATACTTATTTTTGCCATGTTTGCATAAAAAACCTTTTGGTTTTTTCTCAAATTAATCTGTATGTGGTGTAAAAGTCATGATATATATATAGAAATGGGTACCAAGATTAGATGGTAGCTGTCCTGAACCATTATTCTTTGGCAGACTGAGCTATATGTACGTTTTAAAAATAAATCATACTGCCATATCTGAATAAGACTTTAATCTTACTTAAATAAAGGTATGACAGATGGGGAAAAAGTAATACAATTTGTCTAATGGTAGGTAACATCCATTGAGTCTTACTATCTGCCAGGCATTGTTGTCAGTGTCTTGCATTCATTATCTCACCTAATCCTCTGGGCCAACTTAATCATTTGACTTAAAAAAAAGAAAAAAAAAAAAAAAAAAGAAAATCAGTACAACATAGATGTTCTTAGTGGCTGACATTTTTTCATTTTTTTTTCCTCCCACTCCCTGACTATTTTTTCTTAAACTATTTTTTTAAATTTTTTAATATGAAATTTATTGTCAAATTGGTTTCCATACAACACCCAGTGCTCCTCCCAACAGGTGCCCTCCTCAATGCCCATCACCCACTTTCCCCTCCCTCCCACCCCCATCTGCCCTCAGTTTATTCTCAGTTTTTAAAAGTCTCTTATGCTTTGACTCTCTCCCTTTGTAACTTTTTTCCCCCTTCCCCTCCCCCATGGTCTTCTGTTAAGTTTCTCAGGGTCCACATAAGAGTGAAAACATATGGTATCTGTCTTTCTCTGTATGACTTATTTCACTTAGCATCACACTCTCCAGTTCCATCCACGTTGCTACAAAAGGCCAGATTTCGTTCTTTCTCATTGCCAAGTAGTATTCCATTGTGTATATAAACCGCAATTTCTTTATCCATTCATCAATTGATGGACATTAAGGCTCTTTCCATAATTTGGCTATTGTTGAAAGTGCTGCTATAAACGTTGGGGTACAAGTGCCCCTATGCATCAGCACTCCTGTATTCCTTGGGTAAATTCCTAGCAGTGCTATTTCTGGGTCATAGGGTAGGTCTATTTTTAATTTTTTGAGGAACCTCCACACTGTTTTCCAGAGTGGCTGCACCAGTTTGCATTCCCACCAACAGTGCAAGAGGGTTCCGTTTCTCCACACCCTCTCCAGCATCTATAGTCTCCTGATTTGTTCATTTTAGCCACTCTGACTGGCATGAGGTGGTATCTCAGTGTGGTTTTGATTTGTATTTCCCTGATGAGGAGTGATATTGAGCATCTTTTCATGTGCCTGTTGGCCATCTGGATGTCTTCTTTGGAGAAGTGTCTATTCATGTTTTCTGCCCATTTCTTCACTGGATTATTTGTTTTTCGGGTGTGGAGTTTGGTGAGCTCTTTATAGATTTTGGATACTAGCCCTTTGTCTGATATGTCATTTGGAAATATCTTTTCCCATTCTGTTGGTTGCCTTTTAGTTTTGTTGATTGTTTCCTTTGTAGTGCAGAAGCTTTTTATCTTCATGTGGTCCCAGTAGTTCATTTTTGCTTTTCATTCCCTTGCCTTTGGAGATGTGTCAAGTAAGAAATTGCTGCGGCTGAGGTCAGAGAGGTTTTTTCCTGCTTTCTCCTCTAGGGTTTTGATGGTTTCCTGTCTCACATTCAGGTCCTTTATCCATTTTGAGTTTATGTTTGTGAATGGTGTAAGAAAGTGGTTTAGTTTCATTCTTCTGCATGTTGCTGTCCAGTTCTCCCAGCACCATTTGTTAAAGAGACTTTTTTTTTCCCACTGGATATTCTTCCCTGCTTTGTCAAAGATTAGTTTGCCATACTTTTGTGGGTCCAATTCTGGAGTCTCTTTTCTGTTCCCTTGGTCTATTTCTTAAACTATTTTGATGCAACAAACATGTACTGAGTTCCAATAAATGAACCCAGCAGTGTGCTTTAGAGCCCTGGTCTTCAAACTGCAGCGAATGTCAAGAGGTATCAAGGCTGGATCGTTTTAAGAGAATCAATTTTCTGGTTCTTAACATACACTTATGCTCTTTTCTGAAATTGATCTGTCTGAAGTCAACACTCACATCATCTTCCTTCTTTCCTACCCTCCCTTTAGTTGTGGCCCTTCTTCCAGTTGACAAGAGAAAAAGCCCTAGTTTTCTTTCATCTTGAATCTCACCATTGTATGTTTCCCTGAGGTATAAAATCCTCCAGGGTTCCCACAAAGGGATCGTGAGAACACTGGCGTGAAGCGCGAAGCTTCCTTCTATCAAGGTGTAGACCTTCTTTCCTATGTCTTGTTAAGACCTGGGACTCCAAAAAGGGGAGTTACTTTTTATATTTTTATGTCTACTTACCAGAATTTGTAGCATAGTTGCATTGTTTTCATCAGTTGTGTACTACTAATAACACTGACAGAATGTCAACCTAAAGGAAATACGTTAAGTAAATAAAAAATAATTAATTTGCGTATTTTTGTTACAGGATTCCTCAGTATGATTAAAGAAATTATGTTAAAAATATTGTGGAAGAAAAATAGAAATATAATTCAAGGAGAAAAAAAGTAATATAACGTTTCACATAAGAAAGGAAGATGCTGTTCTTACAGTTTTAAAATGGAGGATAGTGGGTATCAGATTGCGCAGGTGTTCAGATTTCATTGGATGCATTTATTTTTTTATTAAAAAAAATTTTTTTTTGACAGAGAGAATGGGTGTGAGCAGGGGAGGGGCAGGGGAGGGTAGGGAGAGAGGCAGAGAGAAGAATCTCAAGCAGACTCTATCATACCCTAGCGCAGAGCCTGACGTGGGGCTCAATCTCACAACCATGAGATCATGGCCTGAGCTGAAATCGAGAGTCGGATGCTTAACTGACTGAGCCACCCAGGTGCCCCAATTTCATTGGATGCATTTAGTGACATAATTGTTTTATTTTTTAGATCTCAGTTTTCAGATTGGCATATATTAATCTATAAGGGAAAGTGCAGCCTCTGTAATGATTTGAAGTTTTAATGAAAAATTTTATGTACCAACTTAAACAATATTCAGGGAAGTGCTCCTCCTGCCCCCCAGTTTGGTTTTAGGGAGTGTTTGAGCAAAACTTTTTGAAGAATAGTACTTCATAGGATATAGAGATCCAGAAGAAACCATTTCTGCCGTCAAGCGGCATCGTAGTTGAACGATGGAGTGGGGACATATATACATAATTTGGCTTAAATAAAGCCTCTATTGGGTCATATTTTGCTGCTTATTTAACACGGGCATTGTGCCTCAGTATTGCATCATGCTTATTAAAATGACCTTTGAATAGTGATTTAGCTCATATGTGCTCTGTTTCTACATAGGCTATTGTGTAGAACAGAGAGGAATTGTTTCTTTTAAAAGACAGAGGGATAGGAGAAGTGCCTGCTGCACTTACCACTGATGAATAGTAGGGCTTTCTGTTGTTGAGTTCCTGTGGTCGTGAAGAACATGAGACTGGGAACCAGGAGACCCTAGTTGTTGTCCTGACTCTACCACAGGCCGTGTGACCTTGCCCAAATCACTCAACATATTTGAACTCTAGTTTCCTCATATAAAAAGCATTTAAACCAGATAAGCTATAGCTCCAAAATTTAGAAACCGTCAGTTGATTTTATATATTTTGACACAGTGCGTTAGTTTTACGAGTGATAGCCGTAGCAAACTTCAAGAAAGAGCTGGCAAAATAACGTAGCCGATGGCTTGCTCGTTGTAAGTAATGCTGTGAAGAAGAATAGGGAGTTTCTATCTGAGGTGTGAAGACAGCCTGTCGGATAGCCCATCAGAAGCGTAGTGGTCTCACCACTGGCCTTCCTATTTACCATTTTAAACGGGGAGAATTTTCCTGCCTTTTTGGGAATGAGAACACATTCGACACAGGATTAGTCACCGAGAATCCCAGTTTTAGCTTCATGCCAGTGCCTTTAGTGAAAGTCACATTTTTGTACTGTTCTAGCAGAATGTGAAACTGGATTATAGATTATAGACAGCTCCAGGCTTCACTCTTTATAGGTCAGAGGCGTAAACCAATACAGCAATTACTGTTCTGTCTTGTCATGGATGGGGGCCTCCTAGGTTCTTTGTGGAGCTAAAGTGAGCTTCTCTGGAACAGTTCCACTCGAATGGCTTTCCTGGGGGCTTATGAGGCTTACATTCTGAAACTGATACTCTTGTAGTACAAGAATAACTACAAACCGATGTGGAATTAGGAGGCCATGGAGGGGAGATGCCATATGTAGCTTTCATTCTCGAAAGTCCCTTGGCTGGTGAACAGAGATTTTTCCCGTCAGTAAGCAGATATTTGGTTATATATTGACAGATCCTCTCTAAACAACGTTTAGAATAGAAGACTCTGTTTCTGTTTTGTGCCTTTGGAGGCTAAGAAGAATATTGAAGTGTGCCGAATTAGCCGGTTGGACAGATACAAATATTATCTGTTGAAGTCCTGTCTGTAGTCTTAAATCTGTTTGTTCTTGAACATGATCTCCGTTGCTTGCGTCCAGGAGAGATAACTAAATCAGTGCTTAATGACTGATTTGCAGGTGTTGTTATCCTTTATTTATTATCCTCAATATTAGATAGTTTGACTGGTTTGCCTTGTTTAGGTGGAGATTTAGATTGGACCCTAAACTGTTTTAACTTTTTTTTTTTTTGGGGGGGGGGTGGGCAGTACAAAATGTGGGGTGAAGAGGCAGGTCTGTCCTTAAAGTGACCAGGCCTGTGCCTTTTGATGCTGAATTGGGAAACCCTGTTTCCTGGTAGAGTTTATTGTGTTTGTAGCATCACATCTCTAAGTCAGCAGTTTACTTTTTGTCTAGTAGTATGTCTTGGCTTGTCTGAATGAGTCATAATTAAACCATAGTCACTGGGACTCATAATCTTGTCTAAACAGGAATTATAGTACAGAGATACTATGCCTTGCCTTGTGTAGAATGAGGGTATTACAGATCTGCTATGATCACTGAGATAGGTTTTTATAAATATTAAACTCCTTTGGAAGAACTTTAATAGGTTTCTTTATCACCTACCAAAACAACAACAACAACAACAACAACAACAACAACAACAACAACAAAGAGTAGAAAGTGAAAATGAACAGAAAAGTACGTAAAAATAATAGTTACTATAATTGAATTCTGAAAGTCTCTTTCACCTCCTTGAGTTTTTGTATTGTGTAAAAATGAAATGATTGTTTTGGTTTCCTTGAAAAGATTCAAGGAATCAAACAGTTTTAAAATCAGTTTTGGCATTCCTTTTTTCATTGACAAAAACATTGTCAGGAGTGACAGCTCAGGGCCTGTGGCTTATGATCCACATCCATGATTGGTATTGCTAAGGTTTGCCGTGGTCATTCGACAGAAGTATTTTATTGAGCGAGAGTGGCACTGGGACAGTAGCCTTAAAGCCAATAAACCTGAATTAGGAACTAAATGCAAAGGATACAAATGTGAATAAACATCATTTATATACTGTGTTGCGTTCCACGAAGGATTTGAAGTGGCTGACAGGAAGTTAATGTAGTGATATTGTAAATTATAACTAAAGTTCAAAACCAGGGAAAAGTAGAAATTAGATTTGGAGGCCAGGATGTGGTCAGATAAGAAGCCATGGGCCCCGTGGCTGAGCAGGTCAGCTGAATGTCCGTCCTCGTGGTGCCATGGTGCAGAGGCTGACCATGCCATGTTCCAGCCATGGTGAGGCACGGTTGATACATTGAGCAGGATTATGAAGAGTGCAGGAGTTTTTTGGGAACTCCCACGAAAATGTCACCTAGAGTTGGTTTTGTGAGTGGTAGTACTTTTGTTGGGTAGTGTAATATGAGTTGAGTATCACCTGGATTTCAGTATTATTTTTAAATTTTATTTAAATCTCGCTGTGTTGTGTGTGTGTGTGTGGGGGGGGTGGTGGATGGAGACAATCTAGGTATCTGGCTGAGGAGCAGAGGACTGAGGTTTCACTTTATATGGTAATAGCTTTTGTTGACATGATAAACACAGATTTAATGTTGAGGTGGAAAAAGTGGAAGCGAATGGACGTTTGAAAATTGTTCTATTTCCCTTCTTTCTGTTTTTCTTTTAGTTACTAAGTGTTCTCTTTCCTTAGTTTCTAGACTGGTTTCGCGGCATCTTGGTGGGACGAGAGCAGGGTGTAATTTTTGCTGAGTCAAAATTGTGTTTCTCCAATTGCGCAGGCTAGGGAAACTCTGATCAAGTACGTAATTTGTAATTTGAATATAGAGGGTGTTTTGGGGACTCTTGTGGGCATATCGTGGTTTTAAAAGGGAAAATACACTGTTCTAAGGGGCTATATAACCACCACTTTATGACAGTAGCTTTAGATTTTATTGGTTCAACAAATAGCATTGTTGCACAATACGTCATCTTCCAGTGTGGTAGCTAATGAGATACAAAACTGCATAATTACACCAACAGTTATTTTCCTTATAGAGTTTGGCGGCTACTAACTAAACAATTTTTTTTACTTATCTTAATTAGCTTCGTTATATGCCATCACAGGAGGAGTCTTCTATTTTCCTTCATGTTGTTGCGCTCCACATTTTTAGTTGAACAGAGAAAGATATTAATTATTTTAAAAGAGGGCTTACTCTTACAGTGTTTTAGTCCACTGGTTGTCCTTAATTAGGGTGGTTACTCATATTTAGATGAAATCCAACTCAGAAAGAAATCACGATGAAATACTGACAATATTCAGGTAGCCCGTATGGAAGAAAGCCTTTTAGAAATGTAAAATATTTCAAGGCCGTTTTAAAGTTTATCCTCATTGTTTTTATTCTTCCTTCCATGCGGTAACTGTACGAAGGTTCCTGGTTGTGGGACTGATATTTTGGTGGCGGTCTGTGTTGTGTCTCAAGAGCTTTTGATGCGGGTTCTGACTGAAAAACCAGACACATGTAGATGTGCCACAGGGACACCACTCCAGCCTTCTGTGTTTCTTTTTTAACTTGTAAGTTAACGAACCATCTGTCTTTCTTTTTTAACTCCTAAATTGTGTTTGCTAGTGTATTTCACATTTCAGCCAATAGAATCTAAAGAACGCAAACGGGAGCATCCAGAACCTGTCTGGAAATAGGTTTTACTTTCAGGAGATTAGAAGACACTGTTCAGAGTGCAGTGTATTAGTGGGGAGGAGCGCTTCGGTGGCTGGTGGTATCTACCCTGTGTGTCGTCCCTCGTGTCACTTACTAGCAGCAGAGCATGTTTTCTGGTCATCCGGAAAGTCCACAGGTGCAAGAGAGTGATTTGAGCATGGAGCTGGAAAAATAGAGAGGACAGAGGCACACGGGATGAAAGTGGGCCCATCAAGAGAAAAGCACATATGGATGGAAGAATAGAGAATGAACGGTACATTAGAAAAAGATTGAGGGGGCGCCTGGGTGGCTCAGTCGGTTGGGTGTCCGACTTTGGCTCAGGTCATGATCTCACGGTTCGTGGGTTCGAGCCCCGCGTCGGGCTCCGTGCTGACAGCTCGGGGCCCGGAGCCTGCTTCGGATTCTGTGTCTCCCTCTCTCTCTGCCCCTCTCCCGCTCAAGCTCTGTCTCTTTCTCTCTCAAAAATAAATAAACATTAAAAAAAAAAAAGAGAGAAAGATTGAAAAGACTTGAAAAAAAGAGTGAGAATAAACAGGCTCTACCTCTTGTCTTTTTTGGATTAGGAAAGGAAAATACATTTGTAATTCCTAGGCCATTTGGGGCAAGGGAATTAAATGTTAATTCAAGCTGTATTGTGGTCAGAGTACAGTCTTAAAATTTTTGTTATTCTCAAGGTAGAAAACAAAGTATGATATTCACTCTTGACACTCCTCAATTGGGTGTTTTATTTTTGGGTTTTTTTTTTTTTTCATTTTGCCACTTTGAATAAAACAAAATAAGGGAGACTTCCAGAGTAGCATGGGTTCTTGGAAAAGCCTTTCTGAAAAATGATCATAGGGCTATAAGGTATCTCCTGTCTCTTATGTGAGATCACACCCATCTTTTCAGATATTTTAGGATCAAAGTTTCCCAGAATGAGTTCTCTAGAACACTAGTGCCCTTTAATGTTTAAATATATGTTGTAGGAGGAAAGGGACACATTAAGTAAGTTTGGGAACTGACAGGATTCCAAAACAAAACACAAAATGGTAAACACAATTAGTTTCTGTAGATGTCTGTACAACATCTGAGCTCTAAAATACAAGTGTGCCTTGTGAATCCCTGACAAAGTCAGTGGGGGTGGAGCATGTAGCTTTTCTGATTTAGTTGCCCACCATATGGTTTGAGAAAAACTGGTATATCTGAGTTACCTGTAAACCTGGCTTTCTGTAAGAATTCTGATTTGCTTTGCTGTTTTTTTTTCCCTTACTTTACTTTTCTTCCCCACGCCCTCCCAAATGGGGGGATTCTCTGCTTTCTCATTTCTATATGTATATTTCATTTGGGGAAACTGTTAATACTAGTTTACAGTTATCTAGCCGTGTAATAAACTCTAGCTGACTAAGGCCAGTTAGCGAGGGCTCAGGTGGGTGGTGGGAGTGCTAGAGATGAGCGTGTGGAGAGATGCAGGATGTTGTGTGTGGTCACAGAGGTTCCTTGCTGTGCTGGAAACCGCCGACTTCCTTGTTGAGGGAATGATGGGGGGTCCAAGCCTTGGAGACCTGATAGGTCTCTGAAGGCCTGGAGAGGAGTTTCAGCTTCCTCCCGTATTAGTAGTCTGGGCAAGTTTCTTAACTGTTCCACATCACTGTTTTCCCTTCCATAAAACAGTAATAGCTACTTCATTGGTACCTTTCGGAGGATTAAGTCAGGTAATCACACGAAGCACTTAGCATAGTCCCTAGTACATAGTAAGTGCTTAACAAACGTTACTTAATGTAAGCTTAGTAGTCCAACAGGCAGTTTATTCTCTATTTCATGGCAGGTATGTGAGCACTAGACTAGGAACTCAAAGCACTAGGTTCCAACATTCTTCTTATTCAGTCCATTCGCTTTCTATAGGTGATGTTGGCTGTGTTACTCAGCTTGTGGCTGTAGTCACTGATCAGAGATTTGTAGTGTTTTTTTTTTTAAATGTTTATTTTTGAGGAGAGAGAGAGTGTGTGCGTGTGTGCATGAGCGGGGGAGGTGTAGGAAGAGAGGGAGACAGAGATTCCGAAGCAGACTCTAGACTGTCAGCGCAGACCCCCCCCACACAGGGATCAAACTCACAACCTGAGCTGAAATCCCATGCTTAACCGACCGAGCCTCCCAGGCGTCCCTTTTGCCTCTTTTGATAAATGAAAAAATCTCATGCTTTAATGCCTTTTGTAGTATTTTGAAATAATTACAAAATTGCTTTCTTTTTTTAAATGAAAATATAATCTTAAAAAAAATTTTTTTTAACGTTTATTTATTTTTGAAAGAGGAAGAGAGCATGAGTGGGGGAAGGGGCAGAGAGAGAGGGAGACAGAATCCGAAGCAGGCTCCAGGCTCCGAGCTGTCAGCACAGAGCCTGGCATGGAGGTTGAACTCACGGACCGTGAGATCATGACCTGAGCCGAAGTCAGATGCTTAACCGACTGAGCCACCCAGGCGCCCCGAAAATATTATCTTTAAATACAAAGCGATCTGAATAAAACTGTTACCTGAGGAGAAGAGAAAACATCTGTGTTTATGATAGGCCCTACGAATTGTGGTGCGTGTCCCACAAATATGCACCACAAACATCGTCTCTTAATAGCTGGGCTGTCATGAACCAAGTTTGTTCTGGGTGTTTTCTCTTTCTTGAGCTTTACTTGTGGTGCTGGAATATGAAGACAGTGGGCGTCTATTTATTTATCAAATAAGGTTTGTTACTTACGCTTTTTCCTTTGAACTGTACCCTCAAGAAGCGGATTCCGACCTTCCTGTGCCGAGATCCCTGTAGTCTTGGTGGAGAGAGCTAAGGTGATTCTGATCTGGGAGGACCCCCAGATGAATGCGGTGAATGTGTGATTTCCAAGAATTTCAGCCTTGATTCATCTATAGGAAAGACGTACGAGATTATTAGCAAAGGTAAAAGGAGTGGGGAGTCATTGCAGACAAGTAATTTTGTAGTAATTTATTCTAGACTGGAGCCAGGGGTGTGTTGATTTGGGTATAAATTACTAAAGTTGGTGTTCTGTGAAGTTTTCTTTGAGTGCTGCTTTGTTTGGTCACGCAGGTTCAGACGAGGCTGAGAAAACAGGAAGATTGTGTTTGGGAGAGGAGAAAGTTGTCTTCGGGCCAGGACAGGTCAATAATCTTCTAAGAAGCATCCCCACACAGGATGTTTCTGCTTTTAAAAATACTGTCTGATATGTAAATTCACACATCTGGTACAGAGTATTCTGGCTAAAGTTTCTGTTTTCTTTTGATTCAGAAATAAGACCAAATAGACCTCTACCTCCGAACACATAACAAAAAGGAGAAATCGCGAAACTTTTCAGACCTTCTGAAGTGATAGGATTTCGGGATCCGTTCAGCATTTGAAAAGCCATGAGAGAACAGAGGAAAGGTGTTTGGCATAGGAATTAACTTGTTTCTTGGCAAGGCGGCCAGGCCGTATTTGAATTCCTGGCTCTGTGGTGGTTCTGTTGTTTTCTGTGCCTGTGTTTTTTGTGTTTTGTTTTGTTTTGTTTTGTTTTGTTTTGTTTTGTTTTGTTTTGTTTTGTTTTGTTCTTTCTTCTTCTTGATTGTCATCTCTTTTACAGTTTCTGCCTTGGATGATGTCTCCTTATCTAGGGCAATTACCCTGGTGACACAGGAGGCGAATTCAAAGCAAGCAGTTGTTTTGTTTAACCAGAACTTGGATTTACAGCTGGTCCTAAGCTGAGCCATTGACGTTTTGTTTTACCCAGGTTAGGTCTTGATGCCTGCTTGCTTGCTTGGGAGTGACAGGAACCTTCTTGTTCGTATTAGCAGCTTAATGCTGATAAAAGGGGTCAGATGCATGTCGTCCTTCCAATGTCACCTCCTTCAACAGATTCAGGGCTGAGCGGACAGGACCATAGGTGTGGGGCCGGAGTGCCCTTCCTTACCCCTCTACCATGCATCCCTAACAGCTCAGCTTCCCTCAGCTGCTTCCCAGCCTCAGGGAAGCTTTCTCAGTTTATTCTGGCCCAGGTGATCATTCCCTCCATTGAACTCAGCCTGATTGTTTCTGAGTCTCGTGGTGAGTAATCTTGTGCTTTGTGGTGTCTCTTGTTAATTGACTTATATTGTCAATGTGAAGCTGCTTGAGAATCAAGGCTGTTGTTAATTTATCATTCCTTATACATTTGACATTGACTACAGATTTTTAATCCCTTCCCCCCCCCCCCCGATTTACCTTGGAAAGTTTTCTTGCTTCTCAAATGGCAAGAGGACCCTTTAGAACTTGTCACAAAAACAGTCTTCACAGGCCGTGCTGTGTTTGTCTGTGGCCTTCCTAACAGACACAGCCAAGATTTCGGGTAAAGAGCGGGCACCATGGTCTTCCTAGATTAATACAACTTTGAGTAGTTTTTTTGCAGAGAAAAGAACAGTATCCTTTTAATTTTCACTACCAAATATTTTAAAGATAGAAGCAGATGATGCACAATACTTAGTTATTGGGGGCAGGTAAACAGGCTTAAATTTATTTATTTAAAAAAAAATTTTTTTTTTTTAACGTTTATTTAGTTTTTTGGGACAGAGAGAGACAGAGCATGAACGGGCGAGGGGCAGAGAGAGAGGGAGACACAGAATCGGAAACAGGCTCCAGGCTCTGAGCCATCAGCCCAGAGCCCGACGCGGGGCTCGAACTCACGGACCGCGAGATCGTGACCTGGCTGAAGTCGGACGCTTAACCGACTGCGCCACCCAGGCGCCCCTAAACAGGCTTAAATTTAAAACTAAGATCTTGCATGACTAGTAAATACTGTATAAAACACGTTCTAATTTTGCCACAGCCACTCTGTAACTTTACAGATTAGTGACTTGATTGACACGGTGCTCACAATTTTCCTTTACGGGATTTCTTTCTTCATGAATCAGGGGCTTCAAATTTAAAAGGAATTTACATATTTTTATGTAATATCCCAATTTTCATCAGAGTTATTTTATGGTTTTCATGGCCCTGTGGGAAGCCCTAATTATATAGTATATATATAATATTTATAATATATAAATATAATGAGTATATAAATATATGAACATATATATATATATAATATAATATATTTTACACAGTGATGGGGCTTGGTGGCCTTTAACAATAATTCTGAAGGAACTAGTGATACCTTATTACAAGTTACCTGTGATGGAATAATGACAATAATAATACCAGTTTGAGGGGAAAAAGTCTAAAATTCTACTTCGAAGGAGCTGCTCTGAGCTATTGAGAGGACAGATTTAGAATTTTTTTTTTCCCCTCTAACACATTGTGGGTTATTTCCTAAAATATTTCCCATGATGATTACTATGTTAGGTCTTAAGGCATGTTTCTTCAGGAGCTCTGATTCTTCTACATGTATGTATAGTTGGCATGCTGGCCTTTCTTTAAGTAGAGTCAGAGTGGGCATCCAAAGCTTTGTATGAGTCTGTTAAATAACAAAAATTCAACGAAGTAAATTTTTAAAATCAATTTGGCTTGATTGGACGATTCACAAATCAAGTAGCACCCTGTCTAGCAAGTAGAAAGAAGCTCCAAGGAGCTGAACAAATCCTGCTATACATAGAAAAGTCCTTGTAAACTGTAACAATTTCTTGAAACATCTTGCCTTTACACAACAGCGGTAATAAAGGCATCTAACATTTTTGGGCACTTAAGCACTAGACTCTTGATAAGAGCTTTTGTGTTATTTACACAACAACCCAGTAATGTAGGTAAGTTACTTTGATCTCTGTTTCACAAATGAAAGAATTAAGGCATAGTGAGTTAAGATAAAACAATTTATAGATCGTAGGTGGCAGAGGCGGGCTCAGATACCGCTGTGCTGTATCTGTATTGCTCTGAAAACATGTCAGCGAATCTGATCTAGAAGTTTAAAAAAAATTTTTTTTCAACGCTTTTTATTTATTTTTGGGACAGAGAGAGACAGAGCATGAACGGGGGAGGGGCAGAGAGAGAGGGAGACACAGAATCGGAAACAGGCTCCAGGCTCCGAGCCATCAGCCCAGAGCCTGACGCGGGGCTCGAACTCCCGGACCGCGAGATCGTGACCTGGCTGAAGTCGGACGCTTAACCGACTGCGCCACCCAGGCGCCCCTGATCTAGAAGTTTTTAAATGGCGTTGCAGGAAATTCTAGTTCACAAATAGAATCACTAAATATTGCTTGATTCACACGCGTTCAATTTGTAGTGATTGTTGAATAACTTTCTCAGCTAATTTAAATCTTCATTGTGTGTTTGAAAATATTATCAGTGTCATTAAAAAAATCCCCATTGCCTGTCTTTGTCTTTTATTCAAAAAATTTTTAAAACAGATAAACACATTTTGTTTTATATGTACAGTTGAAATTTTGTTTTAATTTTATCATTGACATCATTTCAGTCGTATGGTGTACTAGCGTTACAACCTTGCATTGCAAAATTGTTCAGAATATTGGCGGGATTCAGCAGCTGGTGCAGCTGTGTTACAGTTGAGAGATAGTAAAGGAGTTTCTTGGGAACCAAAAGTAAAAAAAAAAGTCAAGTTTTTGTTGTTGTTTTATTTGTTTTTTAAAAAAAATTTTTTTTCAACGTTTATTTATTTTTGGGACAGAGAGAGACAGAGCATGAACGGGGGAGGGGCAGAGAGAGAGGGAGACACAGAATCGGAAACAGGCTCCAGGCTCCGAGCCATCAGCCCAGAGCCTGACGCGGGGCTCGAACTCACGGACCGCGAGATCGTGACCTGGCTGAAATCGGACGCTTAACCGACTGTGCCACCCAGGCGCCCCTGTTGTTGTTTTATTTGAACTGTTTATAATGGAACTTGCCTTTAGAGAGTCAACACATTTAACAAATGACAGAGCAGATTCTGGGACTTACATAATTACAAATAACTCTGTGAAGTCTGAAATTTAAATACTGTGCCTTAATCAGAGTGATAATTTGGATCATGCTGGCCTCTTCTTAACAGCTTGTGCTTGTCTGTGGAGCATGTCGTGCTTACTTAAACTACATTTGGGTAATAGCTATTCTAAAAGCTCTACTTCTACGGTTTCTCCTACCCTTTTTTTATTACCACCCATACAGGTCTCATTGTGTTTTGGCCCACTTATTTGAGGGCATACCAAAAATCAATCTAAATATTACTTAATTTTTTCCATCCTAGTGTACATGGTGTTTGTTAAATAAACTTGCCTTATCTTGCATGAACATATCATTAAAAATATTTTGTGATTTCCAGCCTTCGTGCCTTTGCCTTGTTGAAGTTTAAACGTTTCACATAATTTTAGCCTTTGAATTGTTCTCTGGTCTCTGTTTTCAAATAATGGTTCTAATTTTACTTAAGCAGTAGTGTGTTCATCCAGTAGACTTGTTCACAATGTACTAGAATAGGATTTAATAGAAACCTTTCCTCCAGGGTATACACTAGTCCTGAATGTTCTGTGTAATAACGTACCTTGAACAATGCTATGTTATTTTTATTGTCAGATTTAAATTTTGTTTGAACACTTTTCCCTGGTCCCCCTTAACATTTTACTTTCTTTTTATGCTTCCCAGTTTATTTTTCCCCAAAAGCTCATGTAACTTGACAGGGATCATAAATCTATTTTTGTGAGATTTAACTTCATTAAACACATCCGAGAGTTGAGATATATTTGTTTCTGTCTATAAAAGGTGACCTCCAGTGATGAAATGGCTGTTACTTTATTTATATGTGATTCTTTCATTTCACATACTATTGTCAGTGCGTTTACTATCAGTCGAGGAGTTGGTTGGCGTTGGTTTCTAATACTAATTGTTAATTGCCTTGAGTCTGACCAGTCTTGTTATATCCATTTTAATATACTTTTGCCTAAGTCTCAGAATTTTAATCCTATTTTGCTATGGTTCACGGAGGGTAATCATTTTACCTTACAGACTTGTAAGGTATTGAAGAACTATTAAAAGCTTATGAGAATGCCATCATAAATATAAAAGTAGGGCAAGAAGAACCCAGATCTTCATATTACAGGCTCACTTACTTTGTGACAGTCATGCTGGGTCACCTGTACGTGTGCTGAGGCAGTTGCCTGACACTGATGGGGTGCAGCATGTGTGTGTGCTTTTGCCATTTTTTTTTTTTTTTTTTTTTGTGAATGGGATATATCTAGTCCTGAGTAAGAAGAAGAAACGCTAGTGTCCAGCTATAGTCTTCCTAATCAAGGACGCATTTTAAAGAATTTCACGCACAGCAGATGGACAGGGAAGGCTTATTTTGAGTCCTGCGCAAAAGTACATTCTCCTAGTGGGTGTAACTGCCTGGAACTTGTCTCCATTTTATGAAAACTGGCATGTAACTCACATCCATGTGCATTGGTGTTATTGAAGCCTTAAAAAATAGTTACAGTTTATTTAAAAAGATGACAGTAACACAAGTGTTTGCAAATGCCCTGATGCTTTTTGGACATTAGTTTGAAAACCAGCATCTTCAGATAACTAGTTGCGAGCCCACTCGTGTAAATTCAGGAGGATAAATTCAGGATGTCTAAATTCAGGGAGGATGGAGTCCTCGCTAATGAGGCAGAATCTCTGCCCTGAGTTGGCTTGATTTACAGTGTATTTGTCTTGAGAGAAGTTGCACTATCATTATCAGCCAGAGCGTGGATTTTGGCAACACAGGTTTGTTAATTAATTAAGAATAACTAAAAAGTTGGGTGCCTAGGTGGCTCAGTCGGTTAAGTGTCTGACTTCGGCTCAGGTCATGATCTCAAGGTCTGTGAGTTTGAGCCCTGAGTCGGGCTCTGTGCTGACAGCTCAGCGCCTGGAGCCTGTTTCATATTCTGTGTCTCCCTCTCTCTGCCCATCCCCTGCTTGTACTCTGTCTCTCTCTCCCTCACAATAAATAAACATTAAAAAAAAAAAAAAGAATAACTAGAAAGAGGGGCGACTGGGTGGCTCAGTTGGTTGAGCTTGAGTGTCCGACTTTGACTCAGGTCATGATCTTGCAGTTCGTGGCTTCAAGCCCTGCATCGGGCTCTCTGTTGTCAGTGTAGAGCCCACTTCGGGTCCTCTGTCTCCCTCTGTCTCGATGCCCCTCCCCTGTTGTGCTGTCTCTCTCTCATAATATTGGAATTTTATCTTCTGCAGAAATAAAAATATTCATCAGGTATAATAAAAGATTGTTTTATGAGTAAATGAAATCTCAATTAGATATTTATTGGTATGTGAAGATGGAATATTTAATCATTAAGAGGCCTTCACTAGGCTTTGAAATATCAACATTTTATATTATGGTAAGATATTCTCTATTGGGAAGAGTACTGATAAATGAGTCTTAATGATATACCCTGTTGTTTAAAAAAAATGTTTGTATGGGGCGCCTGGGTGGCGCAGTCGGTTAGGCGTCCGACTTCAGCCAGGTCACGATCTCGCGGTCCGGGAGTTCGAGCCCCGCGTCAGGCTCTGGGCTGATGGCTCGGAGCCTGGAGCCTGTTTCCGATTCTGTGTCTCCCTCTCTCTCTGCCCCTCCCCCACTCATGCTCTGTCTCTCTCTGTCCCAAAAATAAATAAAAAACATTGAAAAAAAATTAAAAAAAAATGTTTGTGGATTATAGCTCCAAACTGGAAACAGCCAGCAGATAAATAATTGGTGGTATAGGCATACAGTGAAATACTATTCAAATAAAAAAGGATGAACTTGAAATGAATCTCAAAAACATCATGTTGAAAAAAAGCCAGACACAAAAGGATATATGCTATATGATTCCATTTATATGAATAATAGAACAGGTGAAACTAAGTGATGGTGATGGAAATCAGAACAATGCTTTTTTTCTGGGTAGAAGGATGGAATTGACTAGAAATGAGTAGGAGGGAACTTCCTGGTGGAAGTGACCTGTACCTGGACTAGAGTGATAGTTAACATGAGTACACACATTTGCCAAAATTCATTAAATGGTACCCTGATATGTATGTTTTATTATATATGTTATTTATTGAGGTATACACTTTACACTATACTACATTTTATACTAGTAATAGAAATGACTAATAATTATTGATCTCTTGTGTACCAGACAACAAACCAATGAAGTAGGTTTTATTAGTAGCATTTACATATAAGGAGATTGGATCTTAGCGAATATAAGTAACTTGTACAAGGACACAGAGCCATATATCTCTATTAAGCCAGTGAGCTTAATAGTGACCCTTTGCTGGGTCTATGTATTTAACGTGTTCAGTATTTTCTTGTCTTCTTAAATAGAACATATGAGTATAATTCAAATTTATTGTATGGCTTAGGGTCATTATGATGAACAGTATTTTTGTTCTGAAATGTATAGGATTCTTTCCCATGAATTTAATGAACTAAATGTTTTGTTGATTTTTTTCTAATACTTAATGCCTCTTCCCTTACTGCTACTCTACGAATTTTTTCTCCCATGGTTCCCCTTTCCAATTTTTTCCCTTTTTAATATGCTGTGGCTGGAAATGAAACTTAATAGTGATTTTTATGTAAAATAAGATTGTAGTAAGGACCCAAGGGGCCCTTCTCTTCAATGTCATGCTCGAACCTTTTGATTTATTTATGTTGGCTGCTCAAGAGCCATGAGGCCCGTCCCCCCGTCCGTCTTTCCCCCTTTTAATTTACCTTCTGGTTTTTAGTTGTGTTTTAGTTAGATAATGAAATTAGAGACGTAAATAGCATTTTTTTTTTTTTTTTGTGATGACTAACAACTAGTACTTACACAGTAGGCCCATTGTTTATTTATTTATTTATTTATTTATTTATTTATTTATTTTGCCCATTGTTTATTTAGCAAATTAGTGTAGGTCAACTGGTTTTAGGCTTAAAAGAAATCAAACTAGAAGTAAATGCTTACCAAATATTGATGCTGAGCTGGGAACTTGCAACTTCCATTCTACTTGAGATGACAGTTTTTTTTTTTTTAAATTTATTTATCTATTTTTATTTTAATTCCAGTGTAGTTAACATACAGTGTTATATTAGTTTCAAGTGTATGAGGTGACCTTTGGGTATAGTGACATAGAGGATGGGTGCTTTTTATATAAGGAAACATTTCTAAGTTAGTAGCTTGAAAATAAAATCTTTGACAAATGTTTTAATTTGTGGTTTAGCCTGACTTACAGAATAAATAATGGCTCTACAGAGTTTTGCAAGGAAGACCTGACTGTGTGTATACTATATCTATATCTTTACTGAGCGGAGGCCACTCTGCTCATTTTGAACTTTACCCACCTGACTTTTTGGTAGCCATGGGAGAGAGACTATTTTAAATGTTCCGACTATTAATAGAATCTTAGTCAATGGAAAGATTCTAGAAGGACTCTACAAAAACCAGACAAGTAATTTTTATTATTTTTTATTATTTTATTATTTATATATTAGATGTTATAATTTGAAATCCCTCCTTTCATTTAGTCTTCTCCTACCTCATGTGAAAAAAAGAAGCCCATTTTTATTATTTGGATGAGGTATTTGAAAAGTGGGGAAAAAACTGTTTTTGGTTGTAAATATTCATCATACTTAAATGTTGACGTAGTCTATTCTAATTCGTACTCAAGGGATTGAAACTTCTGGCCTTTCCTTTTTTAAAAACCTGGTGGCACCTGGGTGGCTCAGTCGGTTAAGTGTCGGACTTCGGCTCAGGTCATGATCTCACGGTTTGTGGGTTTGAGCCCTGTGTCGGGCTCTGTGCTGACAGCTCAGAGCCTGGAGCCTGCTTCGGAGTCTGTGTCTCCCTCTCTCTCTGCCCCTCCCCAGCTTGTGCTCTGTCTCTCTGTTTCTCAAAAATAAATAAACATTTAAAAAAAAGTTAAAAAAACAAACTGTGTAATGATTCCATAAAATAATGACTTAAATTAATAGTTTTATTTGTTACTTGCTGTGCTCAAGGCACAGTACTGAGGAGTATAAACAATGTGTGGCATAGTCTCTGTCATTACTGTATTCAGTAGCCTAATTGCCCAGGTTAAACTGGGTTACCAGTTTAAAACAAAGTTATTGTCTTATCTTTATGACCAAGTTATTCTGGTAGGAAATGACTGATAGGAAATATCATGGCTGAATTAACATTGTTAGAGAGTCGTGTAGAGCTTACCATAGAGCGAACTGCTTAATAAGACAGTATATGTTTTGCTTTGTGAGGTTTTGCCATGTGAGAAAGTGACAGTGAGAAACAGGTAATTGCTTTTCCGTTTGTGATACATAATCTTAGAAGGTCTCAACCGTTTTGAGCATAACTTCCCCAACTTGGTAAAGAGCATCTACAAAAACTCTACAGCTAACATTACGTTTAATGTTGAAAAACTGAATACTTTACTTTTTTTTTTAATTTTTTTTTTTAACGTTTATTTATTTTTGGGACAGAGAGAGACAGAGCATGAACGGGGGAGGGGCAGAGAGAGAGGGAGACACAGAATCGGAAACAGGCTCCAGGCTCTGAGCCACCAGCCCAGAGCCCGACGCGGGGCTCAAACTCACGGACCGCGAGATCGTGACCTGGCTGAAGTCGGACGCCCAACCGACTGCGCCACCCAGGCGCCCCTTAATTTTTAAACGTTCTTTTATTTATTTATTTACTGTAATGTTTTGTTTGTTTTTTTTTTTTTGATTTATTTTTGAGACAGGGAGAGACAGAGCATGAACAGGGGAGGGTCAGAAAGAGGGAGACACAGAATCTGAACCAGGCTCCAGGCTCTGAACTGTCAACACAGAGCCCGACATGGGGCTCAAACTCACGGACCGAGAGATCATGACCTGAGCCGAAGTCGGACGCTCAACCGACTGAGCCACCCAGGTGCCCCAAACGTTCTTTTATTTTTGAGAGAGAGTGCATGTGGGGGGAAGGGCAGAGAGGGAGGGAGACACAGAATCCTAAGCAGCCTCCAGACTCTGAGCTGTCAGCACAGAGCCTGACGTGGGGCTCGAACCCACAAACCATGAGATCATGACCTGAGCTGAAGTTGGATGTTTAACTGATTGAGCCAACCAGGTGCTTCCTGAATGCTTTACTTTTAAGTTTGGGAATAAAGTGAACATAGTGCTGAAAGTTCTAGCTAGTGCAATAAGGCAAGAAAAAAAAAAGGCATATAGATCAGAAAGGAAGAAACAAAATTTCCCCTTTTACAGATGAGATAATTGTCAATATAGGAAGGAATCTACAGATAAACTCTTAGAAGTAATAATGTGTGTTAGAGAGGTTGCAGAATATAGGATGAACATACAAAAATTAAATATATTTCGGTATACTAACAACACATGGAAATAAATGCAAGTATCATTTACAATCACTGAAATAAAAAGTGATGTTTAAGTGTATATCTAAGAAAACATGTGTAGGACTTATGCTGAAAACTACAAAATGTTGACAGAAGAAGCCAAGGTTAAAATCAGTGGAGAGACGTATTGTGCTTATGGATTGGAAAACTCAGCATAGTAAAAAAAAGTCAGTTCATCTTAAATTGAAATACAAGTTTAGTGCAAATCCTATAAAAATTCCAGCAGGATTTTTTTTTTTTTACACACAGACAAGTTATAAAATATATGTGGAAATAAAAAGTACCTAGAATAACTAAATATAAAAAAAGTCGGAGGACTCATTCTCCCTGACTTCAAGAATTATATAGCTATGGTAATTAAGATTGTGTGATATTGGTGTAGGAATAGACACATAGATCAATGGAACAGAATAGAGAACCCAGAATAACAGAATAGAGACCTACACAGATAATCCCCAGTGGGTTTTTTCTTTTTGTGTGTGTGTTACAATTCATAAACCATAAAATTTACCCTGTAGGTTCAGTGGTGTTTAGTATATTCACACAGTCGTTCACCACTGCTTAATTCCAAAACATTTTCTCTCACCTAAAACAGAAATGCCATACTCATTACCCATTGTTCAATTGATGTTTGACCAAGGTGTAAAAGCCACTCAGTAGAGGGAGAGTAGCCTTTTCAGTAATCGTGCTGGAGCAGTTGGACGTCCATAGGCAAAAAAATTAACTTCGACCTCAACTTCACATATTATACAAAAATTAACTCAGAATGGATCACAGCCTTACATGCAAAACATCAAACTATAAAACTTTTAGAAAAAAATTAAAAAATTTTGGAATCTAGAGCTAGGCAAAGAATTTTCAGACTTATCACCAACTACATGATCCATAAAAGGAAAAAATGATAAATTGGATTTCATAAAAACAAAAAACTTTTGCTCTGCCAAAGATAATATTAAAAGGATGAAAGACCAACTACAGACTGGGAGAAGATATTCAACAAAATACTAGTGTCTAGAATATATAAAGAACTCAGTAGTAAAAAAACAAATCACATAGTTAGAAGATCGCAAAAGACATGAAGACACATTTCACCAGATGCCACATACGTATGTGAAGGGATGTTCAAGGTCATTAGCCGTTAGAAATTACAAATTAAAACAACAATGAGATATCTCAAAATAAAAAGTCTAATTAAAAAAAAAAAAAAAGGGAAAAGACACCTGTCTGGCTCAGGTTGTAGAGCATATGACTCTTGATCTCAGGGTTGAAAGTTCAAGCCCCACTTTGGGTGTGGAACCTACTAATAAATAAGTAGATAAATAGTAAATATTAAAAAAGGAAAAAATAAGCCATGAACATGATTAAGTTTGGTAAATGCAAATGAAGCTAAAGAAGAAAACGAGAAGAAGTAATTTCACTACCTGTATAAACTTCCACCAACATTCTCTTGTGTCTTATACTTTTTTTTTTTACTCTATGCATTTTTATTTTACACAGTTAACTGAACATGTGTGGTTGTATCCCCCTCTTTTCAATAAGCACTACCATGAGTATTTTTCCATATCACTTAATATTATCCATGAGTATAATTATTAGATGGTTTATCATATTCATTGTATGGATGTACTATAATTTATTCAACCATTCCTCTTTTATACATTGAAAGTATTTCCATCTTGTTGCTATTGCAAATCATACTGTGATGAACATTTTTGAATATAAACCACAGTCAGGATTTCTGATTGCTTTCTGAGAATAGATTCTTCGATGTGGATTACTGTCATTGGGTGTGGGCATCTTAGAAGCCTTTGGAAACTACACATTGCCAAAATGCCAGATTGTTTACAGAAATACCATTTCAGTTTATGTCCTTTTATACTCCTCTCTTAAAAAAAAAAAAGTATTTTTTTATTGTGCTAACCCCCTGCTCTTGAATTTCTTTTAGGTTTCCACACTTTATCTTGGCTTTCCTCCAACAACTCCATTCTCTTCTCAGCTTTCTGACATTGTTTGTCTCTGTCCCTTAAAAATTTGGCTTCCCTAAGCTTCTGTTCTCAATCTCTTCGCCCTCTATAGTTTTCTTGGGCTAACTAGAACCAGGCCCATGTCTTTCCCTACAGCTTACACCCTGATGACTTACACCCCATGTCCCTTCTGAGTTTCAGGGCTCAGTTTCTAACTGCACAGTGGATTTCTTGCCCTGATGCCACAGTGTATTATCACAAACGTACCTCAGTGTCTAAAACTGAAGTCATTATTTATCTCAGCCAAACACCTTTTACATCTTCACCTTGTAGCAGAAGCCAGAGGTCTGAGAGTTGTCCTAGATGACTCCTTAAACCTTGTTTGCCACTTAGTGTCCGTCACTGAGTTTTAAGGTTCTGCTTCCAAAAGAACTCCCCCATTTGTTACCTCCCCTCCGTGCTTTTTCTCACTGCCTGAACTTAGGCGCTCATTTTTCTTATCCTGCTTCAGTAGATCTTAACTGATAGGCCTCTTTTGGGCCTTGTATCTGCCGGTTACATCCTTCATACTAAAACGAGTTTGATCTTTTTAAACCTAAATTTCAGCATGTTACCACCTTAACTGTCTTCTGTCTTCTGTAGAACAAAGCCCATTTTCCTTCGCATGGCATGAGTGAGCCTGGTCTTGATTGACAAGGCCCCTGCCTGTTTTCCAGCTTTATCTCTCACCATGCCTGATATGGCTCCCTGTCATGCCTAGCTAGTTTCCTCAGTATATTACATACACATATATATATATATACACATATATATATATATATATGTATGTATATATATATATATATATATA
>NW_024412402.1:9277906-9295041 GCF_014898765.1 Herpailurus yagouaroundi | reverse complement strand
ATATATATATATATATATGTATTTATATATATATATATATATATACATACATATATATATATATATATATACATTTTTTTTTCCTGGCCTTTATGCCTTTGCCTATCTTGTTTTTTCTTCCTGACATGTTTCCTTCCTGTCCTGTCCACTTGCTAGATTTTTTTTTTTTCATGTTCCAAGATTCAGATAATACTATACCTCCTATGGGAAGCTTTCTTGCCTTCCACAGGAAGAGTTAAGGGCTTCCTCATCTTTGTTCCTGTTGTGCCACATACCCATTTCTGTTTGCCACTTCCTACATTGTTGTTGTTGTTGTTGTTGTTGTTGTTAATCTGCTCTTGGACGTTCTACTGGATTGCAGTATACCCTCTCTACTACTTAAAGCAGGAGTTGTATGCTTTTTTGTTTCCTCAACATGAGAGAACAATGACCGACATATAGTAGGTGTTTAATAGATACTTTTTGAGTAGATAAAGGAAGGAAGGAATGAAAGGTTCCGTGAATGAAGTGTTTCATGCTGACGAATGCCCAAAAGTTTTAGGTTGAAGGAAAATTACAGAATTTGAGGTCCTAGGGATTTTGAGTTCTCCCATCATCCTGGAGTATCAGTAATCTCAGGCCAACCATTTCCTTTCTCTGACCTTCGGTTCTTTTGCAAACTGGAGGCAGTAGCAGTAGTAATAGTAATAATAATACTTACAATAATACAAATGCTTTTTAAACAGTAAATACACTAAATTTTAGGTAATATTGTTATCAGTAATAAAAAGTATCCTGTATGTTCCACCTGGCACACGGGTAATGTACTGTCTTCGTTGAAGTGAGTGAACAACTACAACTTTGGGTAGACATACCCCCAGTTACAAGATCAGTTGGCCTGGGTTTGCTATAATTTGGTTGCCTGATAGAAAACAATCTTGACTAAAAGTAGTCTGTGATGCTTATGGTCTATGATGTGAAATTTCCAGGTTGATGAAGTGTGTAGCTGTGAACAGAGTTCCACGCTACTTTCTAATGTGGTTTGACTTTTCTAACTGTTGTTAGTGACAAACTTGTGTACCATTAGTCTGCCCTGTTTTCCGTGTTTTCTATACAGAGATGTATAGTTAGTGCAGTGATGAGTAATATGTTTTCAAGAAAAGCTATCCTGTAACCTTTAAGTCTAGATGGGTAGATTGAGCATTTAAAGCTGGAGCTTTTTCACTGCTTCTGCATGACTGTATGTTCTTACCAAATGAATCACTTTATGAATATGCATGAGCTTATAAATGCTGCTTTTTAAAAGAAATTTTTGTGTTCTGAAATAAAATTGGTAGTATTTTCCAAGTTTTCTGTGAGAAGGTTTCCATTAGTCTTAGAAATTCTTTGAAAAAAAAAAATGTGTGTGTGTCTGTATTTCCCCTTCCCTACTCATGCTACATTTTGTGATATCTCTGGCATTTTTTCCTCCATTCTTTTTTCCATCAAGTTTCTTTTCTTTTTTCTATCTTTTTTTTTTTTTTTAACATTTATTCATTTTTGAGAGACAGAGAGAGACAGAGCACAAGCAGGGGAGGGACAGAGAGAGAGGGAGACACAGAATCCAAAGCAGCCTCCAGGCTCTGAGCTGTCCGCACAGAGCCCGGCGCGGGGCTTGAACTCAGTAACTGTGAGATCACAACCTGAGTCGGAGTTGGACGCTCAACCCACTGAGCCACCCAGGTGCCCCTCCATCAAGTTTCTTAATTTCACTGTTTCCTCCTTATCCTTTAGGCAGGTGAAATGGTAACAAGTCATTTTAGACTTTTGAGTTTGGGAGATCTGGTAGACACTGGAGCACCCTCTCTTTATTGTCCTTTCTTTATTGTCCACGTGGGGCTTGTGGCAGAGATAAGCCCATTCAGGTTTTCACTAATGTATGACTTGTAGGTTAGAGCACATCATCAGAGTGTATTTACATTTGACCTGGAAGTTCAACCCAGTATTGCTTTGGGAAAGTTTTTTTTTTTTTTAAGTTTATTTTAGAGAGAGAGCGAGCGAGCATGTGAGAGTGTACTGTACGCGTGTGAGCAGGTGAGGGGCAGAGAGAGAGAGGGAGAGAGAGAATCCCAAGTAGGCTCTATGATGTCAGCACAGACCTGATGTGGGGCTTGATCCCACGAACCACGAGATCATGACCTGAGCCAAAATCAAGAGTTAGACACTTCACTGACTGAGCCACTCAGGCGCCCTGGGAAATTTTTGATTGTCAAAAATCACCATTGGTAGGGGCACCCGGGTGGCTCATTTGGTTGAGCCAACTTTGGCTCAGGTCATAATCTCACAGTTTGTGAGGTTGAGCCCCGGTTGGGCTTGCTATCAACCTGCTTTTGGATTCTCTGTCTCCACTGTGTCTCTGCCCTTCTGCTTGCGCTTTCTTTCTCAAACATAAATAAACATAAAAAGAAATCAGCGTTGGGTTGTGATCATTGTGTACACCCTCAAGTTACTACTCAGCCACGTTATGGGCTTTTCTCTTAACTTCAGTCCGTAACAGCAGACTGCAGCTCAAAAAAGTCACAATGGTTTCATTCGTGCCTTAACAAGTATTCACAGTGTATCTTCTTGTAGAATGCCAACATACCCTTTATCTACAGTTCCCTCTTTTGGCTTGCATCGATTGAAAATTCCTTGCATTTACTTTTAGTTCATGTAATGTTAAAGATTTTGTTTCTTTTGCATGACACCATTTTGTTTTCCTTGATAAAAAGTTATTATAAAATCCAGATTTGAGGAGTCGATAGGAAGGGCTTAGCACTGATGAACACAAGTGTTGTGTGAAATAGTGGAAACAGCCTTGGAGAGGCAGTCAGGAAACTCGAGTTCCAGGTCTGGCTGTGCACTGAACTCACCCTTAGTCATCTTGGCTAATAATAACTGAACAATAAAAATAATAGCACCTTATGCAGTGCCCTGCTGTCTACAAAGCACTTTTATAGAAAGTATGTTGGGCAGAGAGGTGATTATTCCCATTTTATGATGAGGATACTAAACCTCAAAGAGTAAGAGATTTTCTCAAGGTCACATACCAGGCAAGGGCTAGAACCACGATTGACTTTATTCCACTGTGTCCTTTTCAGTTACTCCATGCTGCCTCTCATTTTGCTTTTAATTGAGAAGTGAGGGGTTGGAGCACATCAGTGATTTTCAAGTCACTTTCACCCAGAGCCCTAGCATTCTGCAGGCTAGCTTCCTGGTTTGCTTTGGAATAAGGAGAGAAACATAGGGAAAGAGGTTTAAAGTGGGCACCAGCGTGATATGTTGGGGTACAGTGGTGGTTGTGCATTTCCAAATGACCTACAGGTCTTTTTCAGTCTCTTTTATTATTGATGGATGGTTTTATGTCCTTCCAGTGTGAGGGGGGCAAAAGGAGGTGGAAAGGCATCTGGTGTTAACTTTTCTTTTTAATTTTATTTTTAAGTAATCTCTAAACCAAACATGGGGCTTGAACTGACTGAGCCGTCCAGGCACCCCTATAAACTTTTTTTTTTTTTAATGGGTGAAGGGATTTCACAGCTCTGAACAAAAGTTTGAAAATGACTACATTAGATGATTTTGAAGGCCATGTTTTAGCCTAGGAGTCTGAAAAATATTGCATCCTTAACTTAGTTAGGTAGCATTACCAGATGGGCCCATGATGACTTTACAGACATTGCAAACTTACATCAGTTTAATGTTGTGGGGCACTGTTGAAGCCCTGTTTATCCTCCAAAGATAGGCAATTATGATCAAGCCTCTGTCTTTAGGGAAGAGGCAAAATGTCTGAAATGAGTATGGGTAATTATGTATAAACAAATAGCCAGATTTGGTAATGCGTTTTTTAAAAGACTGATAGTGAGAATCAATGACTTTGGAGTTGCACTAGGGTTGTTTTAAAAAATGAACATGTTGGGGCAACTGGATGACTCAGTTAAGTGTCCGACTATGGCTCCGGTCATGATCTCACAGTTCCTGGGTTCGAGCCCTGCGTCGGGCTCTGTGCTGACAGCTCAGAGCCTAGGGCGGGCTTCCGATTCTGTGTCTCCCTCTCTCTCTGCCCCTCCTCTGTTTGTGCTCTCTCTCTCTCTCTCTCTCTCTCTCTCTCTTACTCTGTCAAAAATGAATAGACGTTAAAAAATTAAAAATAAAAAAAGAACATGTTGTCTGTTAACTTGGGTGTCATGTGTTTTCTACAGCCTGTGAATGGTTAAACCTGGCATTTCTATCAAGAAGGAGCTACCGCTGTTTTCTTTATTTGCTTCAGGAGTAAAGGTGTTTTTATTAACCCTTGAAACAGATAACCACTTCCATATTCATTTCTGTGTTTGAACAAAATAGACCTGGCCTTTTGGCTAAAATATTCTTTTAGCTCCTTAGAGATGAAAGTGGTAATTTCCATTTGTAATACTGATTATTTACATTTGTACCCTTTTGCATTCCTCACCTGTCCTCTACAGTCCAATAAGGATTGTACTGACAGGTATGACAGACTAATTTGGGCCCTGGAGTTATTAATGAAATTTCAATTCATTTCTTCTCAGTCTGCCTCAGAGGAGAGGTCTATGAAATATCCATGACTTTTTTGATGATACCTTTGACATAAGGGTGGTTTTTGTTACTTTGGCTGATGTATGAAGCAACTCTAGTTGATGTGTTTCTGAGCTTATAGGCACATGCAAATGTCTCCACTGCCCTGAGACCCTCTTCTTTCTACTTACGCGAGGCTGTGAAAGCCCATGGCTTTTTGATTCTTTAAGAATTAATTAGTGCACGGAAGTTGGAAATACAGGCTGAAGGAAAAGAGAGCAAGTTTTTTTCCAGCTGGGATTTTTGTCTTACTGTGGAGTGATGTGGGGCTTCCTCTTTGGTGATTCCTTACTCAGTCAAGCATTTGGCTATTATTAAATAATTACCTTTGCTTATATTTTTTTTATGTGAAATTTGCCTGCTGGGAAATGCACAGATCTCAAATGTATATGGTTTAATGAGGTTTGATAAATCCTATAACTCACGCCTGAATCAAGATAGAGAAAATTTCTATCACCCATGCGGTTCTCTTATGTTTTCTTTATAGATGGTCCCCAGACACATTCACTTGTGTGATAAAAGGATCCTGACATGCCCCAGTAGGAAACCATCACACCTTTCGTTCTATAGCAACTGGTAGTCTAAGTAATGAAAGGAAAACTTACTCAAGACGAATTTATTTTCTTTTCGTATTGGCAGAAGGTGCTCAAAAGCTACTTCCTTAACTAATTAACAGACTTTTTGAGAATAATTGACAAAGACAGTGATAAGCAGAGCAGCTCTGCTACCTTTGGTATAGAATGTATGTCTTAAAACATAGTCTTATATGTGTGAAACTGAGAGCAGCTTTCTCTAGTCAAGTGGTAAACAGAGACCTCAAGTAGCTTTTTTGAGTAGTACGTAAACCAAATCAAAGGCAGAGGGGGCCAGGACCTGACCTTTTTTTTTTTTTTTTTTTTTTTGTATCCCCAGGGTACATTCTCCCTGTTTGTAAAACATTAATTACCTCAAGGCTGCCATGGGCATCGGTTATTATCTGGAAAGTTCTGGGTAAAGAGTGAGGTTGTGTCCATGTTGTCTTACCAAAGACAGCGAACAAATTTGTACACGGCGATTGCCCTCTGATAAGCACCACAGCCTCCCATCCCAACTTCTGATTCCATTTTCCTTTTGCACAAACAATTCTGGTGGTTTAGTGTTTAGTTTTCCACTGCACACACAGCCTGCTTGCCCTTGTGTGGAAACTGTCCCAATGACCGTGGATGACCCAGGCTCCTCTCAAGGGTGTGTGCTCATGGGAACTGGCCAAGTTGGCTGTTACACTTACTTTTTCTGAACCAACAAATATATAGTTTCATCTGGCTCATGTAGTCAGACCTCTGGTCTGGGAGGTGGTTGTTTCTTTTTGTGTATTTGTTGTTTTTGTTTTAGGTAGTAGTAATTGATGTGGTAGAGGTGGAGCTTCTGGGGGGGGGCGGGGGGCGCCCCCCGCACTTTGAACTCCCTTCCCTTTCCAGTAGACGTAATATAGCCTCTTACGGCTCCGTCGTATCAGTGAGTACTTATTTTAGATCCTTTTCTTTTACTAAGGAAAATACAGGGGCAGAAAAGGATTTTGTTTTGTGGCCCTGATGTCAATTAACAGTGATTTCTGGAGATACCTCTTTTTCTGATATTGAACATAGTGTTTATTAGGGTTATTTGTCTACATTTTTAATTTTTTAAAAATAATATCTACATCCAATGTGGGGCTGGAACTCAACCCCAAGATCAAGGTCACGTGCTCTACTGACTGAGGCAAACAAGTACCCCAGTTATCTGTGTACATTTTGGAAAAATGACTTCAGTTTCATGCAAAGGAAGGAAATGTATCAGCTCTCCATTCTGCTAAGCCTAAAGTTCTATTAGCAGATTAGGTGTCTGGGGCTGGTAATATATGTCTCTGGAGAGCAAGGTCATAGCAAAATGATACAAATGAATGAGTACTGAGGAGTGGAAATGTGATATGAAATTCCTTCAGGCTTCCTAATCCACCCCCACTTTGTTTCGGGGGAGGGGTGGAATTTATGTCACTGTGCCTCATATAAGGCCACCAGTCTTTAGTGTCCCTATTCCTGAAATTGTGTGGGGCATTATGAGGCTTCCGTTTAATTGGTTCAACATGTGTCCCTTAGAAAACTCTATGCCACTTAGATTCAGAGTAGCAAATTTCCCTTTATTCTTTGAAGAGATTATTAAAGGAACAAAACATTCTTTAAAATGTTGTTCCAATGATTTGTTTTTAAAATTTTTGTTTTAACCTACTCTATTTGTTGAGTCATGTTTATGTGGGACCTGAGTGTTACTTTGTGACCTTTAATGCTTATTTATTATTCACAGTCGCTTAAAGATTTTGGATTTGTCCAGACCTACAATGTAAATTTAGTTCATGTCAGTCATTTTTATAGTTTTAAGAAAAGTTGGTAGACAATTTACCTATAATTTCCCCATTAAATTAGCTTCTTTCTTCCCTCCATTTGATCACCTGTTGTCAGATTCCTGATATAATCTCCATTTTGAACCTCAGTGACTAAAGCACCAGATTCTTTATTTGGAAAAATGTCACTTCTAGTCTCTATCATTATTGTTTAGACACCTTTGTCACTGTGGGATTTGCTGTTCACTTGCCCGAGGTCAAAGATTATTGCTTATAGTGAAACAAAACAGAATTCAAGATAATTTGACCTTACAGGGGCTGAAGTCTACATATTTCAATCTATTAAGGAAGGATTGACTCTTAAATTTAAATGTTGGGAGGGAAGGAAGAGAGGAGGAACTTTTAGTTTCTAATGAACTTTGTTAATTGTGAATGAGTCCTAACTGTTTACTGGGGACTTAGTTTTGAATTCACTTTGTGATCATCTACTAGTAAAATTGACCCTTACTCAGTCTGACCTTCACTAGGTCAGTTCTACAATTTGGGCATCACTGGTTTTTGTTCTGTTTTGTTTCTCTTTTTTTCAATTAAAAAAATTTTTTTTAAGTTTACTTATTTATTTTGAAAGAGACAGAGACAGTGAGAGCAATGGCGGGTAGAGAGAGAAAGAGAGAGAGAGAGAGAATCTCTGCCAGCGCAGAGCCCGACTCGGGGCTGGAACACGCGAAACTGTGAGGTCATGACCTGAGCGGAAACTGAGTCAGATGCTTAATCGACTGAGCCACCCAGGTACCCCCATTTCTCTCTGTTTTAATAGACTTTATTTTTTAGAGCAGTATTTATTAGAGCAGTATTTCACAGCAAAATTGAGCAGAAGGGACTACAGAGATTTCCCCCAAACCTCCTATCCCCACTCATGCACAGCCTCCCCCATTATCAACATCTACCACCAGAGTGGGACAGTTTTTACAACTGAGGAACCTACATTGACACATCATTATCACCAAAAATCTGTGGTTTACTTTAGGGATCATTCTTGGTGTTGTACCTTCTATGGATTTGGGTAAATGTATAATGGCAAGTATTCACCATTGTAGATAGTATCAGACAGTAGTTTCATTGACCAGACAGTTCTCTGAGATCAGCCTATTCGTTGCTCTGTTCCCCAACCCCCTAGCAACTGTTGATGATTTTACTGTTTTCATAGTTTTACCATTTCCAGAACGACATGTAGTTAGAATCTTACACAGCATAGCCTTTTCAGACTGGCTTCTTTCACCTAGTGCTATGCCCTTAAGTTTCTTCCATGTCTTTTCATGGATCGATAGCGCATTTCTTTGTAGTGTTGAATACTATTCCATTGTCTGGATGGACCACGGTTTATTTGTCTGTCCACCCACTGACATTTTGGTTGCTTTCAAGTTTTGGCAATTATTAATAAAGCTGCTGTAAACATCGATGTGCAGATTTTTGTGTGGACCTAAGTTTTCAATAGTTGAGTAAGTACCAAAAAGCACAATTGCTACATCATATAAGAGAATGTTTAGTTTTGTAAGAAACCGAACTGTGTTCCAGAGTGGCTGTGTGGTTCTGCCTTCCCACCAGCAGTGAATGAGAGTTCCCGTTGTTCCACATCCTTGCCAGCAGTCGGTGTGGTCAGTGTTCTGGATTTTTGCTGCCTGATAGGTGTGTTCTGGCATTTCATTGTTGCTTTAATTTGCGTGTCCCTGATGACACGTAGAGCATCTTTTCACGTGCTTATTGCCGTCTATAGCTCTTCTTTGGTAAGGTGTCTGTTATGGTGTTTGGCCCATTTTTAAATTGGGTGTTTTTTTCTTACTGTTGATTTTTTTAAGAGTTCTTTGTATAGTTTGGATAACAGTCTTTTTATCAGCTGTGCCTTTGTGAATATTTTCGCCCTGTCTGTGGCTTGTCTTCTCATTCTCTTGAGGCTTCGTATTTTTTTCATTTGTAACATTAGGACTTGTATTATGATGTTTAGTATCCATTCCGTTTTGGAAATTCTGTGACCTACCCATTTCCTTTACGATGCTACAATAATTCAGCCTTTTACATATTCAGAATTGCTGTTCTGTGATATGGTCATAGCGTTTCTCCTTATGGCCTTCACGGCAACATTTTCCTACTTGCAAAGGATTGGAGTTGATTGAAGGGGCAGGGTGCTCTTTCCTTCCTGTTTTTCCATTTATGTTACACCTAAAGCTCCTTCTAAAGATGATTATGATCATTTCCTACCATCGAAGACAATACGATTTAGGACTAGGTCAGTGGTAGTTGATGAGTAGTGTGCCCTTTTGGAACCGTCCTTTGGTCAGAGTTAGCAAATGCTGTTGTATCAGCTGCAGGTTTTCCCCTAAGGCACTTTTCCGTTTTCATATTCTCTTGAATTCCATCCTTTCTCCTCTTGCCCTCTCAGATTGTGTGCCAATTTAGGGGCGTCATCTCCTCCTAGACCCAAAGTGAAAGTCAAAGTATGAAGTATTTGTATTTTCATGTTCTGTGGTATTTACTCTCTATGCTTGATTTACCTAAAATAATATGGCGCAGTAGTTTAATAATACCATACATTTGGTGCTTTACCATGCACGATGTGCTTTTACAACCATTGTTTTATTTGAACCTCATGATAAGCTGTATAGATAGATGGTATTTTCTTAGTTTGACGGATGAGAGAACCGAGATTTGGAGAGATTAAGTAATTTGCTCAAGGCCAAGTCACTAACATTGAAACAAACCCACGTTGCCTGCTTCCAAGAACAGTGTGCTTTCATATACAGGACATGAGAGACACTGCTATCTCCTTTCGCTGTAAAAGAGCTAGTCAACCAGTTTATTTTTTTACTAGGGTTATGACATACTCAGTCAGGAAACAAACAACTTTTGCTTCATATGTGACTGCTTCATACTCACAGGTACTTTGTCCCAAAATAGATCACATCAATTCAGTAGTGTCTTGCCTTTAAAAACCAAAACCAAAACAAAACAAAAGAACAAAAAAAAAAACCCACTTATACTATGTTTTCTTGAGTGATAACTACATACTGCGCCTGTGCTTAGCATTTTAAAAACGTACTTTGTTAAGAACTTATCAAACTCAACACCCAAAAACCAAATAATCCAGTGAAGAAATGGGCAAAAGACATGAATAGACACTTCTCCAAAGAAGACATCCAGATGGCCAACCGACACATGAAAAAATGCTCCACATCACTCATCATCAGGGAAATATAAATCAAAACCACAATGAGATACCACTCCACACCTGTCAGAATGTCTCACATTAACAACTCAGGCAACAACAGATGTTGGCGAGGATGCGGAGAAAGAGGATCTCTTTTGCACTGCTGGTGGGAATGCAAGCTGGTGCAGCCACTCTGGAAAACAGTATGGAGGTTCCTCAAAAAAATAAAAATAGAACTACCCTACCATCCAGCAATTGCACTACTAGGCATTTATCCAAAGGATACAGGTGTGCTGTTTCAAAGGGACACATGCACCCCCATGTTTATAGCAGCACTGTCAACAAGAGCCAAAGTATGGAAAGAGCCCAAATGTCCATCGATGGAGGAATGGATAAAGAAGATGTGGGGTGTGTGTGTGTGTGTGTGTGTGTGTGTGTGTGTGTGTATTGGAGTATTACTCGGCAATCAAAAAGAATGAAATCTTGCCATTTGCAACTACGTGGATGGAACTGGAGGGTATTATGCTAAGGGAAATTAGTCAGAGAAAGACAAAAATCCTATGACTTCACTCACATGAGGACTTTAAGAGACAAAACAGATGAATATAAGGGAAGGGAAACAAAAATAATATAAAACCAGGGAGGGGGACAAAACAGAAGAGACTCATAAATACGGAGAACAAACTGAGGGTTACGGGAGGGGTTGTGGGAGGAGGGATGGGGTAAATGGGTAAGGGGCACTAAGGAATCTACTCCTGAAATCATTGTTGCACTATATGCTAACTAATTTGGATATAAACTTTAAAAAATAAAAAATAAAATAAAAAAAAAAAAACCTTTTTTTGGGGGAAAAGAATAGACATAATGAAAAGCACATAATAAAATTAATACACAGCTTAATGAATTGTCATAATATAAATACTCAAGTGCATAACATGCAGATCAAGAAATAAAACAATATTTCCAGCACACCCAGAAGCCAAGTTCTTGTGTACTGCCTCAAGTCAACATATTAACTTAAAAAATTTTTTTTTAGTGTTTATTTCTTTTTGAGGGTGAGAGAGATAGAGCTTAAGCAGGGGAGGGGCAGAGAGAGAGAGGGAGATACAGAATCCAAAGCAGGCTCCAGTCTCTGAGCTGTCAGCACAGAACCTGATGCGGGGGCTCAAACTCATGGACTATGAGATCATGACCTGAGCCGAAGTCAGGCACTTAACCAACTGAGCCACCCAGGCTTCCCCAACATGTTAACTTTTTGATACTCATTTCTTTGCTTTTCTTTATGGTTTTTCCTCCTAAATATGCAACTTTAAACAATATAGTTTGTCTAGTGTTTGGCTTTATGTAATTGGAATTACACAATATGTATACTTTTTTCACCCAGTTTTGGGTTTTGTCCTATTGTTATGTATAGCTACATAGTATTTTCATTGATATATAGTATTCCATTGCATGAATATACCACGATGTATTCATTCTACTATTAGTGGACATTTGAGGTTGTTTACAGTGGATAGCTATTATGCATTTGCCTGTATGAACACTCCTATATTTGTATTCTGGTACGTATCAGCGATAGTTTCTTTTGGGTATATACCCTCAGAAATGGAATTATTAGTAGGTTGTGGGATTTGTTCATTTTCAATTTTACTAAATACTGCCCAGCAGTATCCCTAAGGTAGTGGTAACAGCTTATATTCTCACCAACAGTGTAGGAATGTTCTCATTGCTCCCCTGTCTTTAACACTTGTTATTGTCAAACTTTAACATTTTTGGCCAGTGTAGTAGGAGTGTAGCAGTATGTCATTGCGTTTTAGTTTGCATTTCCCTAGTTAATAATGGGAACTTGGGGTGCCTGGGTGGCTCAGTTGATTAAGTGTCTGACTCATGATTTCAGCTCAGGTCTTAATCTCAGCTCATGAATTCAAGCCCCGCGTCGGGCTCTGCGCTGGGCACGAAGCCTACTTAAAAAAAAAAAAAAATGGGAACACTTCTAAATGAGTTTATGGGCCATCTGTGATGCCCGGGTCTCTTGCAGATTTTCGATTGTGTTGTCTTTTTTTTACTGACTTGTGATAGTTCTTTAGTATTTTGGATATGAGCCCTTCTTTTTTTGTGCTTGTTACAGAGGTTTTTTTGTGACTTGCTGTTTCACTCTTGATGGTGTCTTTTGACACTATTTTGATAAACAAGTTCTTAATTTTAATGTAATGACATTTTATAGCATTTTTCAGTATGATTAGTGCTTTCCGTGTCTTGTTTATGACATAAAATCATGACGATAGCCTCTGATATTATCTTCTAAAATTTTTATTGCTTTCCCTTTAAAACATTTTACATTTAGATTTCTTAAGAGCAGAAATTATTAGGTCACTTACTATTAGTTGATTAAGTGTAATTAGTGAATGAGTATTTACTGTAACTTCAGCTGTGTTGAAGAGCCAGTGGAAAGTATAAAGAGATTAAGGCATGGCCCTTGCCCTAAAATAGTCTGCCTTCTACCTGTGTAGGTGAGGCCCTTAGCAATCGGCATTATATGTAACAACATTTGACTGAGAATCTAGAGACTTCTATTCCGTTCCAGAAGCCTGGCTGTGACATTACCTTTGTGACTTTAGATAAACTCTTTTCCCTCTTGAGGTCTAAATTTTAACTTACCTGTAAAGTAAGGGGCGTGGCCTAAGTCAGTGGTTCCTGATTTTGGTTCTTCAGATTTTGCTAAAGGTCTGGTGAAAAATAGCAAATGGAAGCTTTATTTTTAAAGGTGAGAGATGGGGCGCCTGGGTGGCGCAGTCGGTTAAGCGTTCCGACTTCAGCCAGGTCACGATCTCGTGGTCCGTGAGTTCGAGCCCCGCGTCGGGCTCTGGGCTGATGGCTCGGAGCCTGGAGCCTGTTTCCGATTCTGTGTCTCCCTCTCTCTGCCCCTCGCCCGTTCATGCTCTGTCTCTCTCTGTCCCAGAAATAAATAAACGTTGAAAAAAAATTTTTTTTAATAAAAAAAAAATTAAAAAAAAAAAAAGGTGAGAGAAATTATGCAGTTTTAGCCATGACGAGGCTGCACAGGTTAACCAAAATACCAAGTGTCTTTGTGGGTTTTTTTGTTTGTTTGTCTGTTTGTTTGTGTTTTTTGCTTCTTCAAGTATCTTCTTTGTTTTTAACTGGCGTCAGATATGTTTCTGTTTGAGAATTGCATTGAACTGAAAGAAGCTCTGATCGACAACAAAAGTCTTTATTTTTTTTTAAATAATGTTTATTGGTAATTATAGTTTAGTAGATAGTTTTTATTTTTTTAATTTTTTTGTTTATTTATTTATTTTTGAGAGAGAGAGAGCATGAGCACCGGGGGGGGGGGGGGGGGCAGAGAGAAGAGGGGCCAGAGGATCCGAAGCACACTCCAACAGCAGAGAGCCGGATTTCACAAACCGTGAGATTATGCCCTGAGCTGAAGTCAGATGCCCAACCAACTGAGCCACTCAGGCGCCCCTGTAGGCAGTTTTCAAAATGTGGCCTTCAGATGTCAACCAAGAGGCCAAAGAGTGAGAAGCAGGGGTAGGGGGGAGGTGTTAATAACTAATGAAAAGTGTCCTTAGCGTTGAAAAAGTTGGGTACCTACTAGTCTATAATGACTTTTAAGGACCTTTCTAATTCCAAAATACTATGAATCAGTGAAAAGATGTTATTTACAGCTTTGCATCATGAGGTACCGAAAGCTATTTACAGCTTTGCATCATGAGGTGTCCAGTTAATCTGGACAGCCACCATAACAGAGTGTGTGAAGAGGGACAGAGAACCTGTGGCTGACTGGGATAGTCAGGGGAGGAGGGCTTCCCGGACGAGCTATGATTGAGCCGTGTGATTCTTTTATAAGTAGGGAGAGGCATGGAGCGGGAACTCTAGATGGAGCGATGAAAGACGGGACAGTACAAGTCATTGCTGGGCACAGAGAATGAATCCGTTTTGCATTGAAAGGTGATGAAAAGGCAGTTTGAGGTTAGGGCACCGAAGGCCTTCAAACATAAGGCGAAGCACAGACAGCTTTGGAAAAATTAACCATTACAAGTATGATTGTGGCAGGAGGATTCTATTCTGGCTTTTCTAGAACTGGAGGCTTGTGGATATAGGCCAATGACTTTAGGATGTCCTCCGTGCTTTAGTATATGGTGCTGGCTGGCCCTGAACAACATTAAAAAAACATTTTTTTAAGTAGCTGAGAGGTAACCAGGTAGCGTGGCATTATATTGACAGCTGAACTACAAAGCAGGAAAGCTTATTTTATGGTAGCTGTCCATCTGTATCTTTCTGAATTTATGTGTAGAATGAATCCCCGGTAAATCCCAAGACGCTTCTCTCTATGCTAAAAAGTGGCTCATAAATGGTGTTGAATTCTTTGTAAAACTCACCAATCTCAACAGAATTTCTGGTTCTGGAAAAGAAGGATCTTCTCTGTTTATTTTCTGTAGAAAACAACCACTTAGGAATAGTCCACTCTCTATTATGTGTAACAATAGAAAGACATTCTTCTCTGGATGGTATAAAACAATGACTCATCCCAAGCCATCTCTTGGAATTAAGAATGTAATCATAATACACCCATAAATGCCCAGGTATACATGCTTAGGCAGTCCCATTCTGCCTTCCTTTTTATTACTCCCTCTTACCCCATTGTGGTTTAGCCTGACTAACCTATTTGCAGCACATTAACATTCTTAGTACAAAACTTTTGCAGCCTGTTTGAGAGGAAAAAAAAGAGGTGTGGAGATGTCAGATTTCATCTCTGACACTGTTTCTTAAACTATATTAGAGATGTATTTTTTAAAAAAATAGTAACCATTTTCGGTTGACTCGTCTAACGTAATTTAATGAAGGGAGGTTATCTGCCTTGGGCTTCTTCCATAGAAACAGCATTTAAACACTTAAAGGAAAAATTAAAGAGCGCAGTGGCCTTGGGGACAGCGAGTGGGAGCATGGACAGCATAGGATTTAATAAGCTGACAGAGGAGAGAGGAATCCCACGCTAAGTGGAGACAGCCCTGGTGATGTCATAGGCAAGGACTGGGAAGAGGGGGGTGTAGGCGGAGAAAAGAGAAAAGTAATAGGTCTTGCATACCTCACCCTCAATATCCCTGGGAACATGACAGGCAAGCCCTCTTGTCTCCGGTTTATCAGCTCTCTCCTCGTAGGGGTTCCTCTCACACAGCTTTTATCCCAGGACTGGAAAAGTTAGGCCATATGGGCTTCAGAGGTAAAGTTTTGTGGGATTGGTCAATGCTGATCTGGAAGTTGAGCAGCAAACGAAAATGGTACCATATCAGCATTAAAACAAAATCGCTGAAGTAAGTGTTCTTGACGAGTAATTGAACACCCGGTTGGATGAAGATTTAGATCCAAAGAGAAAATATTTAGGATGATGAGCAAATTATTGTTATCTTGAAAAGTTTTAATGTTTATTTTTGAGAGAGAGAGAGAGCATGAGTTAGGGAGGGGCAGAGAGAGAGGGAGACACAGAATCCAAAGAGGGCTCCAGGCTCTGAGCTGTCAGAACAGAGTCCGATGTGGGGCTCGAACTCACAAACCATGAGATTATGACCTGTGCTGAAGTCGGACGCTCAACTGACTGAGCCACCCAGGTGCTCCAGGAGTAAATTATTAAGTGGGAATTTCTAAAAGATTTTGGTACAGATGTTAGAGCATGCTAAAAAGTATACTTAGATTGACAGCCTGTAGAGCAACTGGGACTATTATCGTAATTATGAAATGGTACATTTTAAATAATAAATCTCGACTTTGTATACCATAGGTTCTTAAAAATACCAGTTGATATCTTTGTCTTCCTACCTTTATTCCGTCTAATTTTGGAATAATTTATTTCTGGGTTGCTTTCTGTGGTCTTGGTAGAATTGCAGATTTTACAACATGTTTCAGGAAAGTAATTTCAACAAATGTAAGATTATCTGCAATTTAGTTTTCTGATTCAGCAGCCATAACTATTTGCCAGATTTTTGTTGTTGTTTGTTTATTTAACCCTTACCAACAAGATTTTGAGTAATTCTGGAATTTGAGATTAACATATTTGTAGTAAAGAAACCAGTGTCACTTTCTGCAGGAAGAGTGTTTTTTTTTTTAAATGTATGTAAATATACATATGTGTATTTAACTGAAAACAAGGTTTCTTGACTTCTCTCCATAGAGAACTTGAGTTGATTTTTTTATAGTTTTGCCTTTCTTTCCTTCCTCCTTTGTTTCTGTATTAGCAGATTTAGAGTTTGCAAGGATCTGATAGAAAAAGCAAAGAATTTGGAGTCAGAAAGTACGAGGCTCAGGATTCTGGCTTGATGGTAGCTGGGCAAGTTACTTAGCCTTTCTGAGCCTCAGAATCCTCACCTGTAAAATAGGATAGTATCACTCATCTCTTGGGGGTTTTTGTATGGATTAAACCAGGGGGAGAAAAGTGCTTAGCAATAAAGGTTAGTTTGTTTCCCTTTGGCAGTCTTTTAAGCTTAAGGGTCCAATTTTCCACTTGTTTTAGAATAAATCAGAATTTTATGGTTATATTTCCATATTTTTCTTCAAAGTCAGGCTTTTTTATGTGCCTTCCTCCCAATTTTTAAAGCTGGGTTTTCTGTCTGCCACTCTGTTTCTTTCTAACTTAGGTTTTCTGTAAGGTATGTATTAGTTATTGAAGTATCTTTGAAAGAAAAATGGTGTGCATTTTTTAGTGGGGACCATTGAACAACTTAACAAAATGGTTAACTCACATTCTAAACTCTTAGAGTGTGCCTAATGTCAAATTTCTTAAAAAAAAGTTCTCTAAATCTATTTATTGTGATAAACCATATTGTGATATGTGATTATCATTATTGTGATACACCATAACATAATTGTGAGACGTGGTGGGGGCTGCTGTAAAGATACAACTTTGTTTAGGATCCTTACCACACAAGAGCCTGTGATTGAATGTACATTGGCATGGGCACCAATGGACATTCCCCCCCC
>NW_024412402.1:9272949-9277806 GCF_014898765.1 Herpailurus yagouaroundi | reverse complement strand
GTGAGCAGAGAAGGGGCAGAGAGAGGGAGAACAGAATCAAAAGCAGGCTGCAGGCTCTGAGCTGTCAGCATAGAGCCCGACGCAGGTCTCCAATTTATGAACCATGAGATCATGACCTGAGCCGAAGTCGGACCTTAACCGACTGAGCCACCCAGATACCCCTAAATTCTCAGGTTTATCATAGATACTTAATTCACCAAATTATTATTTTTCATCCCTTTGCTTTCAGTAGGAAGCTATTGCTGTGATAGAGCATGGGCCAGAGGGAAATACTATGGCATTGATGGCATTCTAGTGAATTGTGGATGAGCTCAAATTCTAGAGTTAGACTGAGCTCAAATTCTAGATCCATCATTTACTAGCTGTGTGACTTTGGGTGAGTTATTTAACCTCTGTCTACCTAAATTTCCTTATCTGTAAAAGGAGGCTAATAAATTGCACCCACCTTTGGGGTTGTTAAGAGGATTAAAGGAGATAATGCACTTAAGTGCTTAATAGAGTGCTTGGCACATAAGCTTTCAGTAAGTGTTAGCTATTAGTATTTTTTTATTTGTTCCCAGTGCTTCATCCTTTGTCTTATATTCTGGATATTATATAGTAAAAAAGGAGAGGAAGTCATTGTACAATCTTCTGAAAACTGATCTCAGCGACGTAGTAGGAAAGATGTTGGATTGCGATCTAAGAGTTTTGGGTTCCATTCCTGGCTTTAATGGTAACTGGTTGCGTGAGACTTGGGCAACTCTTTCAGTTTCTTTACCAGTGAAATTGTGATAGCTATCCTATATGTCTCTAACGTGCCTTCCAATGCCCAAGCCTTAGGACATTAAGTTTACTTAGAAGTCTTTGGTTTGGGACCTCTTCATTATCTCATAGCCTGTGACCTTGTTTCCCTTCTCATCGTTCAGTAGGAATTGGACCAGAGTTGGTGGAAGGTGGGATGAGGAGAGGAGCTAAGAGTTTCACTGGTTGGAATGTTACTGCCAGGCGGGAAGAAGTGCTCTTGTGACTTTTAAGATTAGAAGGAAACAATTGAGTCAGGTCTTAATTAATAGTATTATTCTGTCATTTCCACCTTCCACCATTGTATTATTATATTTTGTCAGAATTGATTAGCAAAATGCATTTACCCAGGGGTTGTCAGGGTTCCTGTTTGTAAGGTCCAAACAACATTGCTAGTTACTTCAATCAACGTATGCCCCTAAGGGTAGATTCATCGAGTTTACCTGTCAAAGCTTAATTAAGGACAAGCTCCAGGTTGAGTTCAGGCTACTCAAATTCAGGGTTACGTTCTGTCCATTTTGCTTCTAATCAATGGGTGGTAGGATGTCATTTGGACAGGATTTTGAATATTTGCAATTTCTGAGGTAGCATTTTGCTGCTTAATAAGTACCTTAGTGTGATTTCTTACTTCGTTTGGTTTTCTTTCTCCACAATTTCTGCAGATGCCCAGATGAAGGCAATAGCACCTGGATAATCAGAGCATATCCTTTGGAGCATTTGTTGCTAACGTGTAGGTTTTGAGCAATGCTTGGCAACTGAAATGGGAATCTTGTATTCGTCTTTTATAGATGAGTCTGTTAATAAGTAGGTTGCTCTGCCTTTCAATTCTCAGCTTGAGTTGTTTCTTTTTTGTATGTGGAATTCGTAACCCTCTTTGATGTCGACCTTCTGTAAAGCAAACAATAGCTGCAGGAGCAAAATCCAAGTAACAGTAATAATTGTGTTCATAATGTGCTCACCGTGTACCTGGCATTGTGTTGAATATACTATTTTATGAAATCCCAAGAACAACCCTGTGAGCTAGGTACTTCTGTCGTCTCTATATTACGTGAAGGAAATTGTGATTGAAGATGTTAAACAAATTGTGCAAAGTGCAGGACTGGTAGTCAGTCGTGGAGCTTGATCTCCAAGCCAGATCTGCCTGAGCCAAGGCTTTCTTTTATGTTGTCCTTCACTAAAGACTCGCTGAACAGAAATGAATGAGTGCTGGGCACATGCCACGCGGTTAATTCTGTATAAATCCGGTCAGATTCTGAATAGTGTCGACCTGGTAGAGTCAATGTGAATTTCTCATCATAACAAGAGGCTTGGTGTGGCAAAAATCAATATCCTAAGAAAGGAGATGTTAATGCGCTGTGCAGACTGCCCTTTTTGGGGGGAGGGTTGTTGTTGTTGGTTATTGCTCTAGCAACTACCACAAAGGCAGCATTTACTTGACAAGCCACGTATACTTAAGGCAGAACACTGACTGCTTTTCATGCTGGCAGATCTGTACTTTACCAGCACTGGCTACCTGTGAGGAATGTGAGCAAGTTGGATTTTAGGACAGGAAAAACACAACTTCCACCTCATTTCACAGTAGGGTTCATTTAGGGATACAGACTTTTGGTGGCAGCAACTGTTACCTTCTGCTTGTTATTTCTGATACTTGCAGAATGCTTACCTGGTGGATATTGTCAGGTGACAGGCCTTCCTCCTACATGTTCTTCATGACAGAACTGCTAGTGACAAGCGTTTTATTATATTAGAATTCTACTTAATGCCGCTTTAGCTTAGAGTGTATTTATTGCGAAGTCAAGATCGTGACACATTCTTTTTTCCTCTTGTTCTTCCTGAGTCTGGTGTTCTTTCCCTCAGTAATGGACTAAGATGCAAGTGTGTTGTGAAGAAGGAGAATTTCTTGCCCAGATGGACCCCAGTGAAAGTAACTTACGTAACTAGACTCCGCTTCTGTTTGGGAAAATGATCTAAGATGCGCGCGGTACTTTTTTCTTTGGAGACGAATACTTTATCCTAATATTTGGCCACTTACGATCAGTCTGTAGCAGAATCAGGAAGTGTTCTATATGTTACCATGAAGTTCAAACCATAGCCTTTGAACACTGGGAAAGGGAATTGAGGGTAGATGCAAAGACGGGTTTGGAAAAGGCATGGTAAGTTCAGGAAAGTGTAAATGGTTTCATCCGGCCAAAGCACAGTAGCAGTGTGAGGAAGTGGTAGGAGGTGAGAAAGGATAGGTTGTGGGGACCAGACAACAGAGGAGCTTTGTATTTTATGCTAAGGAGTTTGGATTTTTTCCTGTAGATAGTGGGGAAACTTATAATACCTTTTTTATTTTTTATTTTTTGAGAGAGAGAGAAAAAGAGGGTATAAGTGAGCAAGGGGCAGAGAGAGAGAGAATCCCATGAGGGGCAGAGAGAGAGAGAGAGAGAGAGAGAAAGTGGGGCTTCTGACGCAGGGCCTGTGCTCACCCGATGTGGGGCCCGTGCTCACCTGGAGTGGGGCTCGTGCTTATCCAATGCTTACCCATGCGGGACTCAAACTCCCGAACTGTGAGATCATGACCTGAGCTGAAGTCAGTTGCTTAATGACTGAGTCACCCAGGTGCCCTCTCATACCTTTTAAGAAGGGGACACATGGAATCAAGTTTGCATTTATGGATTCGTGTGGCAATATGGAGTGTGGATTGAAGGTAGAGAGACTGTTTGTTCGTCAGGAGAAACACTCATTATTAGGAGACTCTTCTAGTATTCAAGCAGGAAATAATGACCTGAATTAGGAAACTGTTCTAGGCAGGCAGAAAAGGGTGCCCTTTATTCATTCAGTGTTTGAGAAATGTTTATTAAGTTCCTGTTCTATGTCTGACACAGGATTAGTTATATATTGGGTTAACAAGGTGAACAAGGTACAGTTACTACCTCCAGGGAACTATCATCTGGTGGGAGATTGGACAAGCAACAAAAACTGCAGTTACAAAGGCCAAGTGCTGCACGAGGGCATTTATGACAGCATGTAGACCCTAACCCAGTTCTGGGGGGTGGGAAGGCCTTTTTAGGAGACAGCCAAGTGAAGTTGTACAGCTTCCCACTTAGGGGTGGGGTTAGGGGTGTTGGAAAGAGCTGAGCTGCTTCACTTGAGGAAATAATATCTGAAAATGGCTAAAGCAGATGAGAGAAAAACTCTGGTCCTTTTAGGGCCCTGCACGTCAGTTAGTGTGGCAGGATTGTGTAGAGCAGGGAAGTGTGGAGACAAATGAGGCCAGGGGAATTAAACGGTCACCTGGCAACCCCCATGAAAAGAGTTTGTCTAAAAACACATGAACTGTTTTAAGCCAGAGAGTGTCATGACCAAATTAGACCTTTAACAAATATCCTTCTGGCTGCTGTGGGGGAGGATGGGAAGGGAGGGGGAGGAATAGGGTCAATAATAAAAGAGGTACCAGAGAGGTAGGGGAGGGTTTGTTGGGAGCAGAAGGAAGAGTTGAAAGAAGGGAGTGGTCAGTTCTGGAAAATATTGCTGGGAAGTCATTAAGATGGAGACTGGGAAGTATCTATCAGTAGGTCAGTTGGTGACCTTAGTGGGACGAGTTTCACTAGAGTCGTAGGGTGGGAGGCCAATACTAGGGGATTGAGGAGTGTTAGGTAAATAGGTAACACTAGTGATTAAAGACTACTTGTCATAGAAACTTGGTCGTGATAAGATAAGGAGCAATTTCAAGAAAAGGGAAGGAGAAGGGGTCAAGTGATGGAAGGTTCTAATGACGTTAAAGAGTGTTTGTTGATGTGGTTCTATAAGGCAATGAGAACAATGACAATAGACTAATCTATTGGGGGGGGCGGGGATTAACATTATCTTGAATCCTTGTTAGTTGTTTCTTATAATTTTGCAGGACAAGTATTATGAATGTTGGAAATTGGAAAAAAATCTGTCTAGCTGATGCAGATATAGTACTTTAGGATTTCAAGACTGGACTAGCTATGGATTATGACTAATCTAGGAGAGGAGACAAAGGTCCTTGGCAGTAACATCTCAATAATGGGAGGTTGGCTAGAAGGATGGTTTTTTTTTTTTTTTTTT
>NW_024412402.1:9257831-9272849 GCF_014898765.1 Herpailurus yagouaroundi | reverse complement strand
CTAGGATGGAGAAGACTGAGCCAGTGCCAAATTATTCTCGTACTTTGAAAGGTGGGCTGGAGATGAATTAGAACATTGACTTAGAGAGTCATATGGTTGAGTGGCATGAACTTCTGAGGAGAGGAAGTTTTCCCCACTCACAGAAGGTGGGAGAACTTTGGGGAGAGAGATCAATGATCCCAGATTCTAGTTCCATGTATGAGGAGAATTTGCCAAGAATTCTGGTAGACTTTTTTAACTGAGCTTCTTTGCCGAGGAATCAGTGAGTACTGTTGTATGAATAGGTTCAGTCTGATTTTCTGTGGAGAAGATTACTGTCAGTTTTCTTCATATGAATGCATTTGGAAAACTGCTGCTAAGCAACCTGTTGTCTTTTTGAATGTTACTATAATCTGGTGTCAACGACTAATGATCTCATTGGGCCAGTTTTCTCCCCTCCAGCTATGCTGGCATAAGTAAGTACATTAATAGTCTTTAAGAAATGCATTCATCACAAACCAGGTAATCACTCTGGAGCTGGCCTTGGCAGTGTCTGAATGAATTGGACAAGTTAGAGAAAATGTTGAGCCCAAAAGCTACTTAAGTCTTTTAGGTTTGTTCGGGCAAAGTAACAACGAATGAATCAGCTGTAATTTAATGGGGTCTGATATTACTTTTTAAGATAGATCACTTTAATATGATGCTTTGTCATTAATGTTTTAGTAATCTGACAGCATTAAAGAGAGTTGATAGTCCCTGTTTCATTATTTCTTGGCTCCATGACAGAACTATGCATTAAAATGCACTTAAGATTTTAAAAGGGATGTCTAGGAAAGTAGTTAACAAACAAACCAATCCCAAGTGGGTTGATCTGACTTATAAATTCCAAACAATGTGTAGCTAATTGCAGATAGACTTTATTCCTCCAGGTGTTGTATCAGGTCTCCTGTGTATACCTTTTGTATCAGAGCCTAAGTAGCGGAGATGTTTTCTTGCCAACATTAGCTTTGAGGAAGTAGTTTCCAGGACAGGAGTATCAGGATAGTTTTATTTTATGGTGTATTTCTCTTTTTTTTTATAAGCCTGCTAAAATTCAGAGGTTGAGCAAGAGGCTTTTGAGCTAAAAATGAGCTGATAGAAATTTTTAGCAGCAATGAAAAAAACAATTATCCAATGTACATATCTAATATTAGATATACCTTGTGTGTGTGTGTCTTTATATATATATATACCACCCAGTGTCAGTTATGTAATGTCAATTATGATGTAATTCTTTTTTACTTGCCCAAACGGTGAGGTTTTATTTGGAAAAAAAACAAACAAACCCATACTCAGTGTTGCTGTGGGGTGAGGGACTAGGTAGGTACAATTTGAGGAGTATCTTAAAAAGTGTATATTTGTTGGGGTGCCTGCGTGGCTCAGTCAGTTGAGCGTCTGACTTCGGCTCGGGTCATGATCCCGCAGTTCATGAGTTCGAGCCCGCGTCAGGCTCTGTACTGATAGCTCAGAGCCTGGAGCCTGCTTCTGCTTCTGTGTCTCCCTCTCTCTCTCTCAAAAACAAATAAAAAAAAAAATTTAAGAAAAAAAAGAAAGTGTATATTCGTTGACTTAGCAGTTTTGGTTTTAGGAGTTTGTCTTGTAGAAATAAGCATAGGTCACAAGAATGTAGCCATAAGAATATTTACCACGACATTGTTGAGATTAATTGCATATGATCTGAGGATAACAATGAAAATGATTGTTTATTTTACTCATTTTGTACTCTTAGCATGGTCAATTGATGGGATTATTTTGGAAAGACTTTAAATTAAAGCCAAGTATAGAGAGATGATTTTTATTTATTTTCAACTTTTTACTTTTATTTTTTATTTTTGGGACAGAGAGAGACAGAGCATGAACGGGGGAGGGGCAGAGAGAGAGGGAGACACAGAATCGGAAACAGGCTCGAGGCTCCGAGCCATCAGCCCAGAGCCTGACGCGGGGCTCGAACTCACGGACCGCGAGATCGTGACCTGGCTGAAGTCGGACGCTTAACCGACTGCGCCACCCAGGCACCCCGAGATGATTTTTATTTAAAGTCACATTGCTAGATTGTGGAAAACTGAAGCGTTTTACTGAATTGCTTCTTCAGATGAAGAATATTTTTCAATTAAAGGCCTTCTTACAGATCCACCCCCCTCCTGTGTCTCACAAGATTATACTCCTACTGGTATCATAAGCACACAAATATGCTGAACTTAAAGCTGATGTGAAGCCAGCGTTCATCTGGATCGACTAGACAGCAGTTAGCATCATGAGTTGTTTGTCATTGCTGATCTACCCTGAGCTTAGAGGAATCACAGATTTTAAAGAATTTTAAAGGAATTGAAGTTACAGCTTTGGAGAAGTCATAGACATTTAAGTTTCCAAACTGTAACTAGAGTGCAAACATCTGTCTCTGGCTTAATTATCACACACTTGCCCTGTTGTTAACAGCTTGGGGTAAAGAAGTGAAGAACCTACAGGTAAACCATATCTGCCAATAAAAACATAAAAATGCTTTACACTTGGGCGCACCTGGGTGGCTCAGTCGGTGAAGTGTTCAACTTCAGCTCAGGTCATGATCTTGTGGTTCATGAGTTTGAGCCCTGTATCGGGCTCTGTGCTGACAGCTCGGAGCCTGGAGCCTGCTTTGGATTCTGTGTCTCCCTCTCTCTCTCCCCCTCCCCTGCTTGTGCTCTGTCTCTCTCTCTTAAAAAAATAAATAAACATTTTAAAAGTTAAAAAAAAAATGCTTTACACTTGGGACTTAAACCAGTTATTCCGGAACTGTTCTAATATTTTAAATTCTATGGCCAAACTCTAGGCATGTTTGGTTTCCCTATATTTGTAAAAATGTATTTTGTTCGTAAGTCTTTTGAACTAAAAGCCAAGAAATATCATGGCTTGCATAAACCTGGAGTCTGGTTTGAAATGTGCCTTTATTTCATATACCTTTGTTCTTGGGGGTTGCATACCTATAGTTGTCAATTTTCTCTTCGATTTGTTCAAAATGGATCACTTAGTAAAATTAGTTCTCTAGCTATACGCTTTTAGTGTAATTAAAAGCAAGTTCTTTTTTTTTTTTCAACGTTTATTTATTTTTGGGACAGAGAGAGACAGCATGAACGGGCGAGGGGCAGAGAGAGAGGGAGACACAGAATCGGAAACAGGCTCCAGGCTCTGAGCCATCAGCCCAGAGCCCGACGCGGGGCTCGAACTCACGGACCGCGAGATCGTGACCTTGCTGAAGTCGGATGCTTAACCGACTGTGCCACCCAGGCGCCCCTAAAAGCAAGTTCTTTGGACTGGTTTGGGATTATGGCTAACTTTTCATTTTTGTATGGCTGATAATTTATACTTTTACTGTATTAAGTAAAAAGCTCATGTAACTACACACTTAAAAATCGTGATTCTGTGAAAAACTTAAGTGATCTCGGAGGTGTGGGAAGAGTGCAAAGCACTAGATGAGATGAGACCTTTCTGTGCCAGGTGGGGGCTTCCCGAGGCATATGGTGCTCAGGTTTGGTGAGGAAATGGTGAAAGCCACAGCCTTGTCCTGCCGGTTCTCCATTTCGTTTCTTTACCTGTGAGATCACGGTCACAGTCCCTGGCTATCATGGTGGGAATTGAGATTTTAAACATTTATTTCTGTTTACATCCCAAATCCACCTTATAAAGAGGAAGGAGAATTACAAGTATTTTTTGAACTACAGTTGTCAGTCTGTTACTTACTTTCCCTGAACATTAATGGAAGTGCCACTATCTCAACTTACTCTATGTTTTCTAGGCATTTCTAAAACTGGTAAAAAGGGAAACACTAATAATTAACTTCAGAGGCTAGTAGAACCATGAAAATAATCGGGTTGTTAAATGGATCCAAAAGACCTTTATTAAGCACCTACTATGTGCTTGATAAGTTGCTCTAGGCATTGGTTGTTACCAAGATCGTGAAAGACCTGGGAGGGAGTAAAGAGATACACGAAGTACTAAAGGATGTAGATGAAGAGATGATCAAACCTGTTCATGTGTTTTCTAGAACTTCTTACACACTTTTTTTTTTTTTTGAGCAACAGTATTCAATTTTGTCATTTAAAAAAGGAATCAACCTTCTTTGTCAACAATAGCCCTGTTGTGCTTTTTTGAGTCCCAGCCCTCCCTGATTGTCCTGATTGGCTGAGATCTGTTGTTCCTCCAAATTCATAGTATTCTGTTTTCTATACACTGTACATTCGTCGCTCTCTGGAAAAATGTTAAAGATCCCATTGTTCTCATTTTAGTACACTAACATCTTTTTAAAATCTTGTATTCCTAATCTCATTTTCTCTTTTTCTTTCTTCATTTTATATTTAACCAGTGTGTATTTATGTAAGTATACGTATCTAAACATTTCCTGAATCAATGTGAAATACAAATATATTAACAGTAAATGCTGCATTTGCCTTTTTAGTGGTGTATGTCTTACACCTTTTATTAAAAATGCAAGCCACCATGGAATGAGTCTTTGTTTAAGTACAATACCGAACAAAATGCCTTGCATATATAGTATAGGGTGCATAGATGTAGATTTACATTTAGTGCCTTGTATGTTTGTTGAATGAATAATTGATACCCATGTGAGATACTCTGCTCCTTGGGGTCTTTTGTTTGTCCACGTCTCATTTGCCTCTGTAGCAGACTGCCTGCCCTGTTAGATCCAGATGAATTGGCTGAGTAAATAAGCAGTATTTTGCTCAGCACATCTCTGTTCATGTGCGTGGATTTATGTCCATCCTCAGACTAGTTGCTATGGAGTCAGGTGCCTGGCAAAACAAAGGAAGACTGGCAGTGAAAGCATCTCAAGATGGGTAATCTAATAATAATGGCCAGTGGTTCCTCTGAATCTTGTTTCCTCCAGTTGTTAACTTCAGAGAGATGTAAAATTGATTGTGTTAGAATAGACACGGGTGTTGTTTTTTGACAATGGAATAAAGTGGAAAGGTCCTGATATTGTTGTGGATGAATGTGATACTGGTCAGAAAACACGAGCCTGCCCATGTGAAGTCTGCATGATCCCGTTAACAACTTAAGAATGGTAGACAGCTACCTGTTGTTTATTTATTTATTTTTTTTTGTATCGAGGATAGAGAAATGCCATATTTTTCATTCTGTTGGATCTGCCCCTCCTCGTGTGACTGGATTTGGGCAAGTTTATGTGTTGATATTTTTCTGGTCATAAAATTATGGCTACATTTAAGAGAATATTATTTACAGCCTCCTGACATAGTCAAAGCTGTAATATGGAATGAAAGATTTATCATTCATTGTGTTTATTGAATAAAATTTTGTTCCTTGTTTTTAGTTGTACAAACAAGTGAGTGGAGAGCTTATTACAGTGCACAGCATTTTGCTGGAAACCATGGATGATGTTTAGGGAAGATCTTTAGGAGACGAGTACTTTGTGGAGTTTGAACTAACAGACATGATTAGACAGCAGTGTACGTTATCCTCTGCAGCTAGGTTCTTGAGAGGATTAGGGGCAGTCACCAGGGGATCAAAATATCGGCAGCTTCTCAAAGAATCCGGACTGTTTTCTGGAAGTGTGGATAACAGTTGCACAGGCAGAAGGTAGGGGTGAGAGGAGCCTGGAAAGCGGGCCTTTTAAAAAGACTGTACTTGCTGCAGAGGCAGATGCAAAAGAGGTGTGTGAAGGTAAGTGATAAGCAGTAGCAGGACAAAAAGTGATTCTCCGGGGGCAGATGTGTATGGAAGTTGTGTGGGGACGGGTTTTAGAGGATCGTGAAAGCCGGACCCATAGTCTGAGTTTGGTATGAGCAAACACAGGTTCTTGATGTACTACGGAAGGAAGTGTTTTAGGGAATTGAGGCTGGCGGTGATATCACAGGAGGATAGTATATATATAACAGTGGTCAAGATGAAGAGATTAATTAGGTAATGTCAAAGGGATTTTATGGTCATTTATTGAATCCTGAACAAGCACTGTTTGTCCTAAGTCGTTTAATCATGATTTCGTTTAAACCTCACAACTACCCTGTGAATTAAGTATATTATTGTCTTCACCTTAACAGATGAGGAAGCTGAAGCGCACAGCAAGGGCAAGCAGCCTTCTTGAAGTCACACAGCTCAGAAAGAGTAGAGCAATCAGTCTGGCTTTGGAAGCTGAGGTCTTACCCTGTGTTCTGTTTCCCAGAGGAAATAAAACTAGCATTCTTTCCTTCTATGTGATTTTTTTTCTGTATTAATTCCCCGTCTCCTTAACTACAACATGGTTTATTGGCCTTCCAACAAAGGTTTGGCTTTGGGATTTCAAGTAGTTTTGCTCATTTTGAACTCTTCAAAATCAGTGACTACTGGTTACTTATAAATGATACTTTGTAATTTCACTTTTCCCCTCTAAACTGAGACAAATCGAAACAACTTTAGACTGGACTTTAAGGTTGGAGGGCCAGAGGTTAGCTAATGTCATAAGTGTTTCCAGTTTGCTGAGTTTACCTAGGTGATATTGTAAACAGTAATGGTTTTTGTATTTATATCTGTTTAAAAATACAATTTACAACTATTAAAATTTTTTTAAAATGTTTATTTTTGAGACAGAGTGTGAGTAGGGGAGGGGCAGAGAGAGGAGACAGAATCCAAAGGAGGCTCCAGACTCTGAGCTGTCAGCACAGAGCCCAATGCGGGGCTTGACCCCACGAACCATGAGATCATAACCTGAGGCTCAGTCAGATGCTTAACCAACTGAGCCACCCAGGCGCCCTACACCTACTTAAATGCTATAGCTGACAGGAGCTCTTTTTTAAAAATAGCGTGCGCGCGCACACACACACACACACACACACACACACACACAATTTGGGTTTCAGCAGGTCACAAGATTCATCACAGATTCCTATTTCATCCGTGGCCACTCTGATATAGACGTACTGCGCAATTTAGAAAAGGCAGATGCTTGGCTGTTGGTATGCTCTGGGGTCCCTATGTCATTTGTGACCATTGATCTCTTTGCTGCGGGTCTTTTAGGACAAGGGATTAACCTCCTACAAAGGCATTTCAGAGATTTTCCAACTAATGATTTTTCCTCTTAGACTTTACTGTTTGGTTTCTTTGGCAACCAGACCTCCCTCAGCATCCTACGGCCCCTCTTCCTCTCCACTGCTTCTCCCGTTACTTGAGGGTGTTTTTCCCTTGCTCCTTTAGCACTGTACTAGAAGAATATGCATGTTTTCTTAAATCTCTGTTTCTCTTTGCTTCTGAGAATAATTAGAAGGATAGAGAAAGGAATCCCTTTTAGAAGCTAAATAACTTGTATTTTTGGGTTTTAGGGTTCCAGCCATAAAAAGCTAACTTTATTCTGTTACTGCATTTTCCTTCCTTCCTTCCTTCCTTCCTTCCTTCCCTTCCCTTCCCTTCCCTTCCCTGCCTCCCTCCTTCCTTCCCTCCCTCCCTCTTTTTGTTAAACAGTAATAAAGAAAATATTTTCCAGTTAAACCAAACATTTTACAATCAGAATATTTTAGGATGTAGGGTGTAGAGAGAAAAACAATCTGAAAATGACATGTAGTTTGATTATATAGAGTTATGCTGTGATTTGTCTATTTTAAAAATCAACTGTGGGGGTGCCTGGGTGGCTCAGTCAGTTAAGCATCTGCCTTCAGCTCAGGTCATGATCTCACGGTTTGTGGGTTCGAGCCCCACATCGGGCTCTGTGCTGACAGCTCCCTCTCTCTCTGTGTCTCCCTCTCTCCCTGACCCTCCCCTACTCACGCTCTGTGTCTCTCTGTCTCTCAATAATAAATAAATGTTAAAAAAATTTTTTTTTAAATAAAAATCATTCGTGTCTATGGAAAGCACTTTTGTTACTTTGGGGTTCAGGGGAGGAAATAAAAATCTATCCCATTGTTCGTTCACATTTGGTCCTTAAATGATACTTTAAAATTTTTTTTAAGTTTATTTATTTATTTGGGAGAGACAGAGATAGCGTGAGCAGGGGAGGGGCAGAGAGAAAGGGAGAGAGTGAGAATCCTAAGCAGGCTCTGCACTGTCAGCACAGAGCCCGATGTGGGGCTTGAATGCACAAACCATGAGATCATGACCTGAGCCATAATCAAGAGTCAGATGCTCAACCGCCTGAGCCGCCCAGGCGCCCCTTAAGTGATATGTTTTGAATCCCAATTCCTTGACCCTGTTTGTAGGAGCTTCACTCTTCTGGGCAGAGGCGGCCGTTTCTACTACCTAGAGCACAGTGACAAGCCCTCCTTCTTTAAGTGTAAATGAGACCATTTGTACAGTACCATTGTACAATATATATTGGGTACCACATGGTTGATCCTCACTAGAGTCTTAGTAACCATGTCATTTACTTTGACATTTGGAAATACTCCCTTTGGCATACACTCACTGTATTTATTTTTTTTAACATGCCGTGGCGTGAATATGGTGTAGGGAAGGAGTGGGTAAGGGAACAGAAAGAGGAAAGATTGCTGCACACATGTCTTCCCCTACAGGTACACAAACATATGGGGTTTCAGTATGTGTGTCCCCATATTTGAAAAGATAAGATGACTCCCTTTTCGGGATCTGTAATAAGTTTGATGATGTATGTATGAGTGTAATGTATATGTCTGTAGATACGTTTGCTGTAAGGTAGGAATGAATGAAAAGCCTGCTTATCGAAGCAAGAAGAAGGAGGAATTAATTCTGGCTGGAGAAGTCAGGGAGAGCTACATTGAAGAAATTGACTACAGACCTGGCCTTGAGGAGAGTGAATGAGAATTACTAGTTGCTACAGTGGTTAGCATCAAAAAGTGTGGATGGGGTGAAGGGGACTGTCACTGGGAATATGGGAAGATAACAGGTGAGAGGTAGGGTTGGAGCCAGATTGTGAAATACTCTTTGTCTTTATCATTTAAGACAATGGACAAGCACCAAAATATGTTTTTGGTTTGGTCTTTTAGATCACTAGATTTGTGTTTTGAGAGTACCTCTAAGTATAACATTATCTGGAGTCTGTGGCTAGAACTGCACAGTAAATAATGAATTTGTAACTTAGCTATTGCAGTAATCAGATGATACCTGGTTTTTCCCTTCCCTCAGTCTTTAGAAAAGTGTTCTGTATAATGAGGCAGTTTCATATAGTGGTTAAGAGGTGGTATCTGATATTGAACTCCTAGTCTCCCATTTACTAGCTATCTCTTTAACTTTGGATAAGCCTTAAGCTTGGTTTAATTCGTCTGTGAAACAGGCATAATAATGCCTACCCCAAAGAATTGCTCTAAGATTGGATTGAATGAGATCATGTATGTAAAGCCCAGCACTTAACACAGAAAACATACCTAATAAACAGTAGCGATTATTATTTTGTGGCACTGCTTTCATTATAGAAGAAATATTTTGGAATTTGAGGGATTAATGGTTTGGGGGAGTGGGAGGAGGAGACCTTTGGTAAGTAGATTAATTAGGAAGTAGACTAATTATTGCTTTATCCCAACAGTGCTTTTAGGTGACAGGGGAATTCAAGGTAGAAGAGGAGGTTTGGCCAGAGAAGAGAAAATGTAATCATTTTAATTATGGATGGGCTGACTGTCGGGTAATGGAGTATATGAGGGTGATGTCCAGGAGGTGATGGTCGGAAATATTTGAGCCTGCAGGCACAGATGTGGAAGTAATCACTGTCTGCTGGGAGGTACCTGGGTCAGGAAAGAGTGATCGAGTGAGTAGCAGTAAAGAAAACCGATGGTTAGACTTGGGAGCCTGACAGAGATTGTCCCTATTTGACTCTAGGGGTATAGTGCACTAGTCTTTCGTCTTACATTCTTGAAAAAACTAGGGACCAAGAGAAATTAATGATTTCTTTTTCTTAATGTACTGCCAATAAAATAATATCTACCATTACACTGAGGCTTTAGACTATATATTTAAATGGCCTGTGCGTTCAGATTTGCTGCTTTACTCATTCGTGTGTACAGGATGGACCCAGCTTTGGTTAGCCTTCCGACCGTTGGGCCTCCCTCACGACATCGTCTCCCCTTCTCCCTCAAAGTGGGGGAAAAGTTACTTCTTTGAACTGGGGAAGCTGTCTGATGTTGGCAGGTGTCCTCCTTCCCAAATCTAGACACTTGGCCTCTGTAGTCGCTTTTTATTCGGGAAAGTTCCCACCTCTGAAGTGAGGACTTCGTGTAGCTTTGCTGGAAATGGGCTAGTCGTGATCACTATGGGGATTGGTATGGGGAGGTACCATGTTCCGTTGCTTCCAAGAAGCTGGCACAGTTAATGCGTTCAGTCACAGCCTTCTCTTTACATGACCGCAACATTAAAAGACGCATTGTCTTACTGCCTTCTCACGGGATGTCTGCTGTTTCTAGTTAATTTTGTTTTTTTTTCTGAGTGAGAAGTCTTTTGCCATTGTCTTCAAACTGAAATTTAAATTTCAGCAGCTTTTGATCTGATACAATAAAATATTAAGAGACTCAGAAATTATTCTATTAGAACTTAACTCCTGAAACCAGCACTATGTATGTTAGCTAACTTGAATTTAAATAAATTCAAGTTAAAAAAAAAAAAAGTTTGAAATGTTTATTTCCCAGTTGATAATAGGATTTAAACCTTAACCCCGAGGTGTGTTTTTAGTTACCTTTTTGAATTAAATTGTCAGACACTCTCTTGCTTGGGTTGAAGATTTATGGCTGTTAATTGTCCTGCCTTATCCGACTTCATGTACCAAAATCTAGAGATGGGGTTATAATTGGAAGTCCACATTAATAGGAAGTTAACAATTCCACAGGGTCAAGTCTAATTTTTCATTTTAAATTACTCCATCCTTTCTTTACTTCTGGGGTACTAACTGAAAATAACTTGGGTTGCCTTTAGTTTTAATTTATAACTTTTTTAGGATCTCACAGGGCTGACCTTGTTCTTGATTTTTAGGGACTTAGGATAGTTTGTATTGGTGTTGAACTAGCAACATCCTGCCTGTTTTCTTTTTTTTTTTTTTTTTAATTTTTTTTTTCAACGTTTATTTATTTTTGGGACAGAGAGAGACAGAGCATGAACGGACAGAGCATGAACGGACAGAGCATGAACGGACAGAGCATGAACGGGGGAGGGGCAGAGAGAGAGGGAGACAGAATTGGAAACAGGCTCCAGGCTCTGAGCCATCAGCCCAGAGCCCGACGCGGGGCTTGAACTCACGGACCGCGAGATCGTGACCTGGCTGAAGTCGGACGCTTAACCGACTGCGCCACCCAGGTGCCCCCATCCTGCCTGTTTTCAAGAAGCATAGTGGATAAATACTGAGGTGCAAGTTTGTGCAGACTTTAAATAAGTGTATGGTGAGCTATAAAGTTACAGTGTTAAATTAGCTTCTGGCCTGCCTACTTTGTTTCCAAAGTTCACTTTGCATTTTAAGAGCCCTTCCTGATTTTAAAAGCAGATACAAAGAATTGCATGGAAATACAGATAGATCATCATCTGAGGGACTTTTGAAGTTGGAAAAATAGTGAATGTAGCAAAAGCGAGGGTGCTGTTGGCTGGGCATTATGGACTAGAAACCTGCATTTAAAATTTAAACCGTTTGGGTAAGACGACACATTTTCCCTGGTTTATACTCAGATTTTTCCCTCCTTCTCCCCTTACCACTGTTACTCACAACACAGAAAAATATTATTTACTGTGGTCTTATTTGGAAGAGAGACTAGAGTGTGGATTATTTAGGGGCAAAGAGGGAGCATCGAGGTCTTTTCAATATGAGGTATTTCTGTCTATGGACATAGCACAGGGCTTAGGTCCTTCACAAACGTTTTATAGTTTTCTCTGTAAAGTTCTCACATATTTTTGGAATGTTTTTTCCAAGGCTTCTGATAGTCTGTGGCTACTGTGACTGTGTTCTTTGAAAAATTATCATCATCATCATCATCATCGCATCTTCTTACAAATCGATGTTAGTGTGTTAAAAAGTTACTGCATTTTCATATGCTGGGATCTCATCATTTATTTCATACTTAGGTTTTATTTATCCCCTCAATACTTCATTTTCATCATCTGTCCATCCAAGGGGTTGGGTTAGAAAGATATTTCCAAGGATCTTTCTGGCGTCAACATTACGTGCATCTGTGATGAGCTAACATCCTTTACGTACTTTATGAGGTGAGTGGGAGTTGTACCAGCCAAACTGCAGATAAGTTCTGTGAATGCAGCCAAACTTAGCTTTGTTCATATATGTTTGCATGTGTTTAACACTCTTTGTATAATGATTCTTAAACATATTGAGGCAAAGAGTAAATACTTAGCATTTTAAAAACAAACCTCAGAAGTACAGTTTCTTTTCTGCTTAAAATGGTTTACTGTTCTCACCCCGCACTTTTGTTTGTTGCTGTGTTAGTTGTACTGCATATATTTTTTCTCCTAAAAATACATGATCTTTAAACCATAGTTTTTATAAACATTTGCATCTCAAGTCAGATTTTTTCCTAGAACATGGATTTCATTTGGTGGGTTTCATTAGAACAGGTTATGTTAAGAGCGCTTTCTCGTACATGTTTATTCTCTTCCATACCTCTGTTCCAAGGATCCTGTGTGCAGACGTCAGAAGATTCCATCGGGAGGGTGGGTGGTGTTCTTGAAGAACTATTTTAATATAATATTTATTTCTGCTGGGTGGAGGGAAGCAAAAGCTGTGCTTGTCATCTCTGAGAGTATTCAATCCTGACCCCAAGTGTAAGTCAGCAACAGGCCATTTTTTTATACCTTTCAGAAAGACATAGGCTGTATAAGTTTCTGTCTAGATGGTAGCCAGGAACTTGAACAAATTGAAATGGCTAACTAAATTTAAGTCATGGTTTGAGGAGGGTTCCCCAAAATGAATTCAGGGCAAAGGTTGCTGAGGTCGTAGTGAGGTGGTACTGACTAGTACCAATACGCACGTAGGTACATATGTATGTTTATATTTAAATTGTGCTAAAATTAGCATGTAACATAAAACTTACTATCTTTACCATTTTTAAATATACAGTTAAGAATAGTGTGAAGTACACTTACATTGTTGTGCAACCAGTCTCGAAAACTCTTTTAATCTTGCAAAACTGAAACTCTATACCCATTAAATTAAATTGGACTAAATTAAATTAAAAAATAATTTTTCATTTTGTATACTTTTTTAAAAAAAGTAACCTCTCCGTGCAGTGTGGGACTTGAACTCACGATCCCAAGATCAAGAGTCACGTACTCTACCAACTGAGCCAGCCAGCCAAGTGCCCTTCTATATCCATTGCTAGAACTCTGTATTTTCCCCATCCCCCTGCCCTTGGCTACATTCTGTTTCTATGAGTTTGAACTGGTAGTTATTTTTTGGAGAACTCGTCCTCCTTTATGCCAGCTAAATGGATTTTGAGGGTAAAGAGTAGAGTAATCTAGTAAAATCAGTAGCCAGTCTCCATAATCACATGAATGTTGGTAGTTGGCAGCCCTGAAATTAGAGCATCAGTAAGGCTTCTGCAACACAGAGTTTAGAAATTGCTACCACTTTTGTTTGTTTGAGGAGGAGGAAGAGGAGGAAGAGGAGGAGCATAGCTGGTGACTCTTTTGGGTACTTGTTACTTGCCGGAGGTTGGAGGAGAGACCTACTTCTTCTGGGATGAAACAAACAGGACAAGTTTGGGTGCATGCAGATGCACAGAGACATAAAAGAAATCGAAGGAATTTTTCATGTGCCTTTTCCATGTCAAGTATAAGATCCCATCATCTGTTGAAAGTTAGGGGTCTACAGTTGGTTAGAAGACTGTTAGGAAGTGACAAAGTTGGGGTTCCTAGGCAAGGGAGTAGAGACCTGGTCGAGGATGAGTAGAGTGATTGTAATTGTAACAACAACAACAACAACAACAAGAATAGCCAATACCTACTAGTTTCCTGTTCTGGGCCAGCTCTCGTTCTAGGTGGTTCTGTGCTTTAGCCTTTGTAGCAGCTTTATACAAGCAGTTGTTCTACAGGTAAGAAAATAAGTGGTGAGAGTTAGGATTCCAATGGCATTTGCTTGCCCCAAGCCCAGGCTCATTTCTCTCTCTGCACTGTTAATGACATTGGGAGTGTCTGGGTGGCGTTGAGAGCCAGAAGTTTAGGGTGGAACTTAAAAGGTTGTTCTTCAGAGAAATCGGGAGAAGGGCGGACTGAAAAAAATGGATCTGTCCAAAATAGAACAAACATATTGATGCCTTTTTCAAGGCACCGAATGATCGGTGCCCATGATGGGCCGCTTCACTGTCCGGAGTGAGCTGCCACACTCTTTTTCACTTTGTAGAGAAGAACTTGAATTTATCTGTGGATCCGGTTATGTGACTTCACAGAAACACCTGAAATTGCAGACTCATTTTCTCTTTAAAGCCCGTATGTCTGAAATACGGGGTTGAAGTTACTGCTAGTAAATGCTTTCATTTCTGTCTAGGGGGAAATGAGGGCCTTTTCATTTGTAATTGTTACAGTTATTGAACAGGAGTTAGTTGTACTCCTCTTTTCTATTAAGAGACTGTGTTGCAAAGTATAAAACACAGTATGCTGGGTTTTTTTTAAACTGTAGTATCCCTTTATGCATGTTCATTATTCCTCTAAATAAGTTGTCAAATTTATAAAAAGAAAACCCCCATTTTTCTTAGAATCATGAATTTAAGCTTAAGTTTCTTGTTTGTTTTTTATGTGACATATGTGCAGGTAATTCCAAACAGCGAAAAGAACAAATGGAGGCCAGAGGAGTCTGTGGTCCAAGAGGCCAAAATGATTTAAGTCATAACTGAGCTTCTGTACCCACTTTACTGTCCACATGGACAGGCAGGCTCTTACTAATTTATGAGGGTAAACTCATCTGGTAAGATCAATTAATTTCTAGGCTATAGCAAATTTATATGAATATACCCTTAGTACTCACATGCGAAAATTCGTTACTGTTATGATTAGATTTACATTGTCTAAACCTGGGGAATGTAATTTCACATGTGGGGGGGGGGGGGGGGGGGGGGGGGGGGGGGGGGGGGGGGGGGG
>NW_024412402.1:9253167-9257731 GCF_014898765.1 Herpailurus yagouaroundi | reverse complement strand
TTGCATATGTCAATTTACTTGCAATTCAGACTGAGGATTTACCCCCTTCCAGGTTTAACCCTTTTAAACATAGTAATACCTCCTAGGCTTGATGTAGTCTGTGTACTATCTACCCTGGTAAGAAGACTCTTTGATTTTGACGTTAGGAGAAAAGCTAGCAAGAAGGTATGAGATGAAATGTAACATAGACGGATTCTGTCAACTTGGTAAACACACTGCTATACAATAGGGGTTTGTTGCAGACTTTTTTCATAAGTAGAAAACTCTTCCAAAAGGCATTTTTGAAGTTTTGCTGTGAAGAAAGATTGCTAGTGAATGAAAAGAACCTTTTGTAGACCCCTCTATCTCAGAGCTTGGTAACTGGCACTTTTGGATTCTGTACACAGAGATCCATGGCTGGGAGAATATCTCAGGGTAAAGCTATCTGAGTTTTGAATCCAAAGCCATTAATTTCTTCAGTTATGAGAAGAAACCACAGATTGCGTAATGGCCTTGGTATTTTGTTGGTATGGAGAGGGTGATCGCAGAGGGCTTGTAAGCCTGTGTTGGGATGTGTGTGACACGTGCCTTTTTTCTGATTTTTAAATTTCACCAGTCTTCGACACATTTTTGAAACTGTGGATATCCTAAGTTAGCAAATCCAAATCAGTGCACAAAGCAACCATTTTTGCCAGTGCCAAATGCATACTTTGCGGAGTTTTCTAATCTGGGCTCCAGAGTTTATACATAGCAAATTCTCACATCTGCCAAGTTCTGTTATGACCCAGAGGGGAGGAGAGCAACGTGGGACGAAGAATCTGGAAACGCATACTGCCCATAGGGGAAGTGGCATTTTGGAATTTGTTTCCATGTGGATTTTCTCCTCCTAGACCACTGTGATGCTTAGCAGGCTGAGCTGGAAAGTTCATGTTGCACAAGATGAAGAACAATAACTGGTCTGTTCGGTGGCTTGCTGTTAAGTCTCCTGCCAGTGCCGACTAATAGTTGTGATAGCCATTTCTCCCCTGGGATGTAAGAGTTTGGCTGTCATCTTCTGGGGAATATGATAATTTGTTGCCATTGCTTTCAGCATGGTGGAGAGATCTAACATTTAAAGGCTCTTATCCCAGTGGCTTACAGTTTTTCCCCCCCCCCCCCCCCCCCCATAAACTGCTGCTGCTGCTTTTGAGCCTTGACTGTAACTTAAAAAATATAGTAAGGGCATCTGTTTCATAAAATGCACATGAATATTAAATCTGCTTGCATATGAATATTAAATCTAATTGATTCATTTTCATTTTGCCAAAGAGAACTTGAATTTATCTCTTACAAGACATTGGCCTCATCTTTTTTTTTTTAACCTTAAGACATTGACACTAGAAATTGTTTGTTTTCTTTGCTTTTCTTTTAAATCAGTAAAATGTCCTTTTTCTTGGGTTGTGGTGCAGTTTTAAATCATGTTTAAAATATGCATAGGGGCACAGACCCCAATAGGGTTTAAAAGACATGAAAAATCTGGGATAGAAGTTAGTATGTCTAATAAATTTAAGTTCCATCAGATGGCTTTATAGGAAGCGTATTAATATTTTCCAAAGCGTTTCCATTCAAGTGCTAGATTTTACATAGCTGCCTTTTAAAAATATAAATGTATTCCTGAAATTATTTATCAATTAAAACAATTTTTTAATGTTTATTTTTGAGAGAGAGACGGAGGCAGAGAGACAGAACATGAGCAGGGGAGGGGCACAGAGAAGGAGACCCAGAATCCAAAGCAGGCTTCAGGCTCCAGGCTTCAAGGCGTCAGCACAGAGCCCAACGTGGGGCTTGAACCCACAAACTGTGAGATCATGACCTGAGCTGAAGTCGGATACTTAACCTACTGAGCCACCCAGGTGCCCCATTTATCAATTTTTAATAAGTAAAATAACTTAAAATGAGTGATGAGTAATTTCTTTTGCAGTAATACAATAGATTAGATGTACAGAGAAGCCCCTTCTGGTCAGAACATTTTAATTTTTTTTTTTTTAACATTTTTTCATTTTTGAGACAGAGAGAGACAGAGCGTGAACGGGGGAAGGTCAGAGAGAGAGGGAGACACAGAATCCGAAACAGGCTCCAGGCTTTGAGCTGTCAGCACAGAGCCCGACGCGGGGCTCGAACTCACTGACCGCGAGATCATGACGTGAGCCGAAGTCGGACGCCCAACCGACTGAGCCACCCAGGCGCCCCTGGTCAGAACATTTTAAAAAGAAGCTGGGGAAAGGAAAAAATATGTGAACACATATCTATGTAAAATGCTGGAGCTTGTGTACAACAAAACAATAGAATGTCTCAAAAGGGCTAGAAAGCATGATTTCATAAGGTAAAGTAAGCCCTGAAGATGGTGTTTATGCTGAGGGTTTCTTACAGGATTAGAGTAAAAGAGACGAGAAGAGAAAAAGAATAGTGTCCGAGCAGAGTAGTGGGAGGTCATACTGGAGACTGCCTGTCAAAAAATGGGACCTCAGAAAGGTGACGTCCTCAGCGGATAAAAGGTGCTCTGCACGCAGAGACTTGCTTTCTAATGTCTTGGATCTGGAGGGCGGGGGGAGAGAGTCTTTAATGAAACTGCCTAAACAGAAGCTCACACTCACGTGGATTTGCAGCCAGATTTCATACTATCCATGAGGCTTGAAAATCCCATAAAGTGATAACTGAGTTGAAAGTACTCCCAGTTGCTGGGTCACCTGGGCGGCTCAGTCGGTTAAGCATCCGACTCTCCATTTCTGCTCAGGTCGTTATCTCGCGGTTTCGTGAGTTCAAGCCCCACATCGTGCTGTGTGCACTGATGGTGCAGAGCCTGCTTGGGATTCTCTGTCTCTCTGTCTCTCTGCCCTTCCCCTACTCACGCTATCTCTGTCTCTTTCAAAATAAATAAATAAATAAACACAATAAAAAACAAAAAAGGAAAATACTTGCAGCTGGTTATGATTCCCAAGTGTCTGAGAGAATAAAATTCAGATCCAACATGGGAGCACCCAAATATATAAAATAATAATAAAGATAAAGGAACTAATTGGTAACAATACAGTAATAGTAGGGTACTTTAACACCCCACTTACATCAATGGGCAGATCATCTATGCAGAAAATTAACAAGGAAACAATGGCTTTAAATGATACACTGGACCAGATGAACTTAACAGATATATTCAGAACATTCCATCCTAAAACGGCAGAATACACAAGTGCACATGGAACATTTCCAGAATAGAATACACATTAGGTCACAAATACAAAAAGATTGAAATCGTACCATGCCCCGTTTCTGAACGTAACAAACACTGTGAAGCTAGAAGTCAACCACAAGAAAAAATTTGGAAAGGGGCGCCTGGGTGGCACAGTCGGTTAAGCGTCCACTTCAGCCGGGTCACGATCTCGCGGTCTGTGAGTTCGAGCCCCGCGTCAGGCTCTGGGCCGATGGCTGGGAGCCTGGAGCCTGTTTCCGATTCTGTGTCTCCCTCTCTCTCTGCCCCTCCCCCGTTCATGCTCTGTCTCTCTCTGTCCCCAAAATAAAAATAAACGTTGAAAAAAAAAAAATTAAAAAAAAAAAAAGAAAGAAAAAATTTGGAAAGACCACAAACGCAAACACTGGAGGCTAAAAATGTGCTATGAAACAATGAGTAGGTCAACCAGGAAATCGAAGAAGAGATGAAAAAATATATGTGGGAAAAAAATGAAAATGAAAACACAATGGTCCAAAACCTTCAGGATGCAGGAAAAGTGGTCCTAAGAGGGAAGTATATAGCAGTAGAGGCCTACCTTGAGAAGCAAGAAAAATCTCAACTAAACAACCAACCTTACACCTGAAGGAGCTGGAAAGAGACCAACCAATGAAACCTAGAGCCAGGAGAAAGAAGGAAATAATAAAGATGAGAGCAGAAATAAATGACCTAGAAACTAAAAAAACAGTAGAACAGATCTTTGTAGAAACACATTTTATAGAGTGGCCTCAACAAAGTTTTATAAATAAAATGGCAAGAAGTGTGAGCTTGCACAAGAAAACAAGCAACTATGAGTTAGATTATTGTTTCCAAAGAGGCCTCAACAATATTTCCTGACCAATGTCATGTGCTCTTCTAGAACCTTGCTATTCTACCATCAAGAACTAGTCTGCTCCTTTCCATTAAACCTGGGCAGGCTTTTGTGACTGCTTTTTTTTTTTTTTTTTCTCCAGAAGAATCTGACAGAGCTGAGATTATGTGATTTCTGAGGGTAAGCCATAAAAATGCCACACATTTGTTCCTTATTCTCTTGGGATATACATTTTAGGAACACATCCGCATGCTGTGAAGAAGCCCATGCAGTCCACGGGGAAACCCATATGAACAGGAACTAAGGAACTAAGGCCTCGGGCCCATGACCCCGGCTCAGCTCCCAGCTGACAGCCAGCATTAACTTGCCAGCCTTATAAGTAAACGTGTTGAAAGTGGATTCCCAGCCTCTGTCACGCTGCTTTAGGTGATGCCACATAGAGCAGGGACAAGTTGTCCTTTCTGAGCCCTGGACAGATTGCAAATTTGTGAGCAAAAGAAATGATTATTGTT
>NW_024412402.1:9226459-9253157 GCF_014898765.1 Herpailurus yagouaroundi | reverse complement strand
GTCCCTTTTTGTTTGTTTGCTTTTGTTTTTGTGTTTTATAAAGAAGTAGTTGGCCTCTAAACATACACACTTGTGTGAACGAATGAATGAATTGAAATAATAGCTTGGACTAGGCACCCCATTTAAGCATCACTGTGGTTGCCTAGTGACTGTTACTCCACTTCTTAGTTACTTTATTTGTTATTTTGCTAAGTTGGTAGGCGATCTTTATCCCAACTTTTAATATTTGCTTTCTCAATTGATTTTTTCAGTAATAAAATCTGAGTTCCCCTTAAGCCATAGGCAAAAATGTTTTTGGTTTGGTTCTTTAACATTTGCTAAATTACAACTGGGTTCTGGTCCTCCTAGGTCCTATATCAGGTGCTTGATACTTTATTAAGCCCATTGTTTTGTTTCCTAAGTAAGGTAAATGTGAATATCTGGAACATCAAGAACTAGGAGGCAAGACAGTGTGCACAAGGATAGACATACAGATCATTGGAGTAGATTCGATAGTCTAGAAATAACCCTTGTATTTATGGTCATTTGACTTTTGACCTAGAGTGCCAGGACAGTTAAATGGAGAAAGAATAGTTTTTTCAAGAAACGGTTCTGGGACACTGGATATCCACTTGCGAAGTGATACTACCTTTGCAGGTGACAAAAGTAGGCATGCTTACTTTTTCCAGTGAAGAATTTACCTGTGTTTTTTTTTTTAATTTTTTTTTTCATTTTTTTTTTCAACGTTTATTTATTTTTGGGACAGAGAGAGACAGAGCATGAACAGGGGAGGGGCAGAGAGAGAGGAAGACACAGAATCGGAAACAGGCTCCAGGCTCTGAGCCATCAGCCCAGAGCCCGACGCGGGGCTCGAACTCACGGACCGCGAGATCGTGACCTGGCTGAAGTCGGACGCTTAACTGACTGCGCCACCCAGGCGCCCCTACCTGTGTTTTTATGGAAAGGGTTTGCCAGGATTCCTGTAAGTAGGGCCAGAGCTTTTGTCATGAAAGAGCTTTAGTTCTCTTTTTATGCTTGAATTCTTTTTGAAGCTCCTAGATTTCTATACCATAAATTATGGAAGAGATTTCCTTGGCCTAGAATTTCTTAGAGATGAGAGTTATGTACATCATAAAGGACCGTGGTGTATTAGTTTTCCTTTGTTGTGTAACAACTTACCCAAAACTTAACAGCTTAAGAGAGCACACATCGATTATCCCCTGGTTTCTGTGGATCAGGAGGCCCGGCACAGCTCAGCCTAGTCCTCCACTCAGAGTCTCATAAAGTTGCAATCAAGTTACTGGGTAGATTGTGTTCTCATCTGGAAGCTCAAATGGGAAAGAACTCCCTTCTGAGATTGTTCAGGCTCTTGGTAGAACTGATTTCCTTGTGACTTTATGAGTGACTTTTTGCTGGCTGTTGGCTGGAGGCCACTGTCAGGTTCTAAGGATGTTGCCTATAGTTCTTTGAGATCACCCGCAGTTGCTTTTCCTATGGTCTTCTCAAACATGGCCACTTACTTCAAGACCTCCAACTCGAGTTGGATGTGAGAGAAGAGATGACACAAAGATGTGAATCTGTGTATCATTGTATATGTGGAATCAGTGGAGTTTGACCACCCTAGGGTCCATTTGCTACATATTATATGACTTCTGTAGAGAATATTTAATTTTGAGTCTTACCCAGTGAGTCACAGATGACAGTCACAGATACCTTCTAAACAAATACCAGTTTGACATGGTAGAGCTGGTTGTAGTGAAGAGAATAAACCTTAGAGTAACTGGCATTATGTTAAGTGGAGGAAAGTTGAGGTGTTCATGAAGCATACCCACAGAAGCTGAAGAAAGCAGTCGGAGAAGAGGTGAGGTACTCGAATAGATTTTCTCTGTTACAACTTTTGCTGACTTCTTTTTTAAAAAAAATTATTCATTCATTCATTCATTCATTCATTCATTTATTTAGAGAGTATGCAAACAGGGGAGGGGGCAGAGAGCAAGGGCGAGAGGGGGGCGGGGGGAGAGAATCCCAAGCAGGCTACTTGGTGTCAGCACAGAGCCCATCATGGGACTTGGTCTCACAGACCATGAGATCATGACCTGAGCCGACATCAAGAGTCAGATGCTTAACCATCTGAGCCACATAGGCGCCCCTAAACCTGACTTCTGATGTTGTCTGTCATTAATTCCTTTATGAGCCAGTTTTCCTTGTTTATTTTCAAGAATAAAATAAACAAAATCTAGTTTTCAGAGGCAGGAAAACATAGTAGTTAAGGGCTTGGGTCTAAAGCTCCACTGCTTGGGTCCAAATCCCACCTCCACTGTCTAGTATTGTATTATCGGGGCAAATGACTTCACTGGTGTGTGCATTAGTGTTTTATGGGAATAATCGTAGTACTTCATAGGGTTGTTGTGAGGAAGAAGAGCTAATGCCTGTAATTATTCATTTTTTTCCAGTGCAATGATGGTTCCATGGTTATATTTTTTAAAAGAGTGTGAATCCTTTTAGAGATACATACTGAAATATTTCCAAATGAAATATGGTGATGAGGTCTTGGGTGAGATTGGTGGAGGTAGAGAGCAGACAGAATTGGCGATGAGTTAAGAATTATTGAAGCTGATTGAAGCTAATTACGTTACTGTCTACTTTTATGAACATTTGATGTTTTCCATAATAAAAAGTAAAAAGAAAGGAACAATACCATGGCACACATTAAGTGCTCAATATATGTTGTCTATTCTTATTATGTTTATGTTTAATATATTGGAATTGTCTAAATCACAAAGAAAAATGTAAAACAAACTAAACTGGACACTTTAGTTTTTTAATTTCTAAGACTTTTGCTATAGATGGAAACTTTATCAAATTTGGATAGCATGTCCAAGATCTTAGACTTGGATTTTTGTTTTTGCTATTTGCTTCTTCCTAGTTAAGTTGTATTTTACGGTTTACTTAGTTTGACCTAATTGTGGCTGGCATCACACTTCATTTATAAAGTCTACTGTGGTTTCTGTAAGTGGGATTGAAATTAATACCAGTATTATTGATTATTTAGTGTAATTAGTACCAGTGGTAGGAGACATTGACTTCACCATTAGTGAAAATATTAGTAGCAAATGCCAGGGTTTTCCTCGGCAAACAGTGGTGTTACGCTTTTTGTTTAGTGTAATGGCTGCTTAATTTAAGTGAGAAAGGTAATACTCTTTAAGGACTAATTCGCTGAGGTTATCTTAGCTGTAGTAAATGAAGCTTTTTTAATATGGTCTTACATTATAAAGTACTATAAAAGTGGGCTTGAAATATTTTTATTTTTTAATAAAGAATTAAAAAAATTTTTAGAATTTACATCCAAGTTAGTTAGGATATAGTGCAACAATGATTTCAGGAGTAGATTCCTTAGTGCCCCTTACCCATTTAGCCCATCCCCCCTCCCACAACCCCTCCAGTAACCCTCTGTTTGTTCTCCATATTTAAGAGTCTCTTATGTTTTGGCTCCCTCCCTGTTTTTATATTATTTTTGCTTCCTTTCCAATAAAGGAGAATTTTTAAAAAAATTATTTATTTTGAGAAAGAGCAAGCAGCGAGGGGCAGAGAGAGAGAGTGGAAGAGAGAGAATCTCAAGAAGGCTCTGCACTGACAGTGCAGAGCCCAACTCAGGGCTTGATCCCATGAACTGTGAGATCATGACCTGAGCCGAAATCAGAGTCAGACAGTTCACCAACTGAGCCACCCAGGGGCCCCTTGAATATTTTAATCATTCAAGGTTAAGAGTTATCTAACTAGTGATTCTGATTTATTTTATATGAATGAAACTTAGAACTTAAAAAAATTTTTTTGAAAGAAGTGAATTTGAAAGAAGAAGAAATGTTGGAGTTCTAATTAGGAACTGGCACAGCGAGAGCCTTTGTGTTGATAGCTCTGCTTTCACGTGCACGCAGGCACACACTTATGTAATTGACAAGTATGTCGAGGACTACAGAGTTGGTGACTTGCCCGAGGTTTGCCACAAACATTTTTAGTGACAGAGTTGGGAATTGAACTCTACATCCCAGCTCTCCATCCAATGCTCTTTGGCCATCCCATTTCCAGATTGTTGTCTAGAACCCAAGGGTTCTAAAAAGTTTTGTCTATTTCTGAACCTTTTACCCAAAGTTAACCACAGTAGTTGTTTTCTTTTTTCTTTCTTTCTTACGTATTAGGGTTTCTTTTCTAATAGCAAGATTTTGTTCAAAGGGGAAAAGATTCTGCTACTGTGTATTTTAGTTTTGATGTCTTTCCTGCCCTGAGGTCTTTATTCTGTACCATCTTCTACTCAGAAAAGTACATTTGATTTATTGGCGGGGTTTTGTTGGACTTTGTTTCAAAGAATGCCATTGTGTCCTCCATAGAAATCTGTGACCCAAAGACCTCTGGAAAATTCAAAATGACTTTTAAACATGGAGGGATAATTATTTTTAGTATGAAATTATTATCAATGAACGTTTTATTTCTTTCCAGTTCTCTACATTCTCCCTTTGTTTTCCCATCTCCTAAATCTCAGTCCTTGTGATTTTCTGGATGGTGTTTCTCATGAGCTGTTGTTTTTAAAGAAGATATTTATGCACATATATCTATTTTAAATGAAACTATTTCTGATGTCTGGAGGTTTTTTTGGGTCTCTTTGATAGTAAGTTAGGGTCATATCAATTTGCTTAAAAATAGTCTTGTCAAGACCAAAAGAGGGCCCAAAAGATAGTGTAATGGGTTGGGCTTTGCTTAAATTGTGGTTACTTTTAATGATTAAATAAGCCCCTCACTGTTATTAACTGTACTCAGTGTTTGAGTCAATTAGTACACAATTACGATTACTTAAAATCCTTGATGATACTTTAGAAACTTGTCAGAATTCTAGACTTGTACCATAATGTCAGATTAGGACTGTCATAGAAGGTCAGAATTGAGGATGCATGTAGTCCTGCTAAAGGAAAGGATAAGCAATCTTATTATATGTCAAGTCTGTTATTTCAGGTACATGCTTCATGTAGTTGTGTTTTTACATTTAATGCGGATATAAAGATATTAACATATATGGGATATATATATATAATAACAATACATATGATAATGCATTACATTTTAATAGAACATTTTTTCCTATTTTTCTCTGGCAGTGTTAGCAGTAGTCTTCTACCTACCTTTACATGTCAGAAATTTGAGAATTAATTAATGTTTACCATTAGGCTTTCCAGAGGAGTGATTTAAGTTACTTTACTGTTCAGCACATGACATACAAACATTAATTTTGGAAATGTAAGATCTATCGGTTTGAACATGTGATGACCATTAAATGCAAGGAGCTCGTTGAAGCCAGAAGCAGTGCGGAACGCCATCACACGAAATATTCCCATTTTGATGGAATCCCAGGGGGGCATTTTTCTGCCAGCACTAAGGGTGAGCTGTGAAGGAAGCCCGTCAGAAGGTACTTGGTGCCGTGTTCCTAACGAGCACCAGGAAGCTGGCTCTTGAATTCTGGGCTGCCGCAGGGAGGAGAGCGCGGCGTCATCAGTATTCAGGTTAGGAAGCGTGGTTGGACACAGGTGTACATCGTGACAGCTCATAGTACTGGCACGCGAGGACGCAGGACCAGGAAGTTTCAGAATCGGAGGATAAGCTAGATGCTCTCTGGTGATGGAGATGGCTTCCCGTGTCCCCTTCGTCTCCGTTACCAAATAATCAGGCGTAAGAGATGAGGAATTTCGGGTAGTTTTCCGGCTGTTATTGTGTTCTCTTGGTTCGCTCAACCTTTTGCTACCACAGGCTATCTTACTAGGCCTTGGAGGCATATTAATATAGTTTAAAACAACTTAAAATATGAACTGTTGCTGACTTTGTTCACCAAGAACAACACCACCATTGTAAGGTTAGCAGGATGTTCAGCGTAATAAATCTCCATCGGGGAAGTTTAAGAAAGTTACGCCGTGCCAGTTGAATTCAACTTTCTTTCCAGCTGGTGCTTTAAAAAGCTCTGAGTGTTCTAGGTGCTACATCTAAATGTGCTTAACAGTACACAGGCTCCTTGACAAATGCCGTTCTTGGGAAGAGCACAATCCTTCTATGAGTGTGTGTTATTTTTACCTATGAGCTGGCACTCCAGGAAAGAGTGGCGTGTACTTCATTAAGAAGATGCATCTTGAAATTCATTCAGCTTTCTGCCTCCTTCTAACCTCACAGTTGAGGTCATTGCCAAGTTTCACCCACATGTCTCATCTTTCTTCTCTGGGACTAAAATTCCATCCTTCATAGCTTCATTCTCCACCATAGCTTTACGTTTTCCCTCGGACTACCTGCTGTTCCTTGTTTGTCTTTTATTTTAGAACATTCCTGTAACAATTCATATTTTTTCATAGTATCATTTTCTTAGATCTTGTTCTTTGGTGGCCACTTTAAATCATCGGAAGTTGCTTATTAAACCACTGAGCTCTTACCCTTTTCTTCTTCGTCTCTTGAATGCTTTTTTTGCTCAATTCTTCTATGTTCAAAGCATCTTCTCTTTGCCCTGCATTCTTCAGCCCCACTCCCTCTTTCCTGCTCTTTCCCCTCCTGCCCTTTCTCATCCTTGTAAAATAGCTCCCTAACCTTGGAATGAAGCCATCAATCCCATTCTGAATCTCTCTTTTAAACTTCGAAGCCATGGTCAACTGAAAATAGATACCCGAACATGGACAGGGCACTGATATTTGTAAAGAATTCTTCATTGCTGTGATCAGCTTCTCCTCTTCTCCACTCCTTTTTTCCCTTTTGAATATCTTTTTATTCAGTTCATTTAAATGGGAAACTTAAAGACCAGAAGTTGATTTAATGTTCTAGAAAGCATACAAAACGTTGGCACTGTGTAAACGTTGAAATGACAACAGTGATGGTAATGCCAGTGTGGCTGAGAGAGTTGCCATTACATTAGAGATAGTCTGAGGGCTTCTGCCCTCCAAGAGGGTAAATGTTAACCAGATGGGAATTATTGCAACTGAGAAATCATTTTCTTTTTGTCTGAACAATTTCCCTTCTACTCCTTGAATTCCAAGTAATCACCAGAAAATTTCCATTGATCAATTATGCGCAATATAGCCATGTTCCACCTTAGGGATTTTTCCAAGAAGAATGCATGTTTCATGGTAGATTTTCTCACTTTGCTAAGCTCGCAATTCTCTATCCTCCAGACATTGTAAATGCACAAACGATTTCATTGTCACCATTTAGTACAGCCCAAACTGAGAAGTAGAGAAAAATAAGTCACCTAAAGACCTGTTAGATACTGCGAACTATTTCCTCAGGGGTTCATTGAAAGCTGATTTACCCTCACTTTTGGTGGTCATGTGGCGGCCTCCTGTGTGGAGTTGGCTGGGATCCTAGCATCTCAGTCATTCTTTAGGCTTCACAGCTTTGTATTTTTCCAGAAACAGTTGTGATTGGTATGTAAAATGGATAGAATAATCAGTTCCTCCCAAATATATGTCTTTGCTTTGCCCCTTTGAACTTGATTTGACTATTTGTTACAAAATAAAATATGTAGTCCTTCTTGATTGGTTCCGGGTCAGAGGTCAGGATTTCCCAAGAATATGGCCAGCCTGCATCCTGACAACTGCCACATGGCACATCATTAATCATGGCCAGTTAGTGCCTGGCAGGTTTAGCTTTATAGTCCAGCTTGTATATCTTGTGATGGTTTGGAGTTTCATTAAACCTGTTTCCTGATGACAGTTCTATTTTCCAGTATCTTAAAAGAAAGAAGTTTGTGTGTGTATGTTTAAATCAAGGCTGATTGCAAAAGGCATTCACATTCCTTTTCTGTAAGCTGTTCGTAACTGGGAATGCATCAAGTCCTACGGAAAACAATTTGAGTGACTATATTTTCACCTTTCCCAAAGATATACGATTTAAGATAATAGGAAAGAAGTTAATTGATCACATACAATGATGCCTCATGGCAGTTGTTCTCAAAGTTTGATCCAGAGACCCCCAAAAGAGAGTCTCCAGAATTGTTCCAGTGAGTCTTAGAGGTCAAAATTGTTTTCCTAAATATTTAAACATTATTCTCATTTTTCACCCTCCTTCTCTCACAGTTATACAGTGGTGATTTCAAGAGATTATACATGATAGATGAGGTAATTACTCTGATGGCTGGTCAAATGTGTGCTGTGTGTTCTAGTGTTCTAAAATTTTCTGTTTTCATTTCTGATTTTAACCAATTTCTAAGTAAATCTTGATAGATATTACTCATGTAAACAAAACTTCTTTGAAGGTCTCAAAAATTTTTATTTAAAAATTTTTTAATGTTTATTTATTTTTGAGAGAGAGAGAGAGAGAGAGAGAGAGAGAGAGACAGAGTGTGAGCAGGGGAGGGGCAGAGAAAGAGAGAGAGGGATACACAAAATCTGTAGCAGGCTCCAGGCTCCAAGCTGTCAGCACAGAGCCCGATGCAGGGCTTGAACTCCCAGACCATGAGATCATGACCTGAGCCGAAGTTGGAACCTTAACCGATCGAGCCACCCAGGCATGCTTGGTCTCAACAATTTTTAAGAGAAGGAGTCCTGAGACCCAAAGTTTTGTGAACTGCTAGCTTAATAGTGGAAAACGTAATTCTCTCTCAGAACCCTGCTGAGAGTAGCCTCCAGCCGGCTGCACCAGGGCGCTGCCTTAAGCCAGACAGTTGTTCAATAAACAGTTTTTAATGGAATTAAATTGAGTTCTTGGAATGTAACTTTTCAGACCTAATTTAAGATTCTCTCCCAAGGCAGCGTTTGAGCATTGAGTGCATTGCACCCTGCCAAGTTTCTTCGAGATCAGTAACTGGCAATCCTCAACATTGAGTCAAGTATTTCAGAAGTCATTGTCATGTAATACCTGCTTTAACTGGCATCTTACTGGCATCGTCTAACATGTGGGCCACATATATGATTTTAAATTTCCTAGCAGTCATATTTAAAAAAGTAAAAAGAAACAGGTGAAACTCATTTTTTTTTCCAGCTTCAATGAGGTATAATTGACAAAATTGTAAGATATCTAAAGTGTACAATGTGTTGTTTTGATATGCTCGTACATTGTGTAGGATCCCCACCCCCCACCTCCCCATTGAGTTAATTAACATGTTCATCCTCACATATTTGCAGTTTCTTTTCTGTTGGTTGTTTTTTTGTTTGTTTTTGGTGAGAACATTTAAGTTCTAGCCTCTTGGCAAATTTCAATAATACAATAGTGTTATCAGCTATAATCACCATGTTTTAAATTTTTTTTTTTTTTCAACATGTATTTATTTTTTGGGACAGAGAGAGACAGAGCATGAACGGGGGGAGGGGCAGAGAGAGAGGAAGACACAGAATCGGAAACAGGCTCCAGGCTCTGAGCCATCAGCCCAGAGCCTGACGCGGGGCTCGAACTCACGGACCGCGAGATCGTGACCTGGCTGAAGTCGGACGCTTAACCGACTGCGCCACCCAGGCGCCCCAATCACCATGTTTTATATTAGATCTCAGACCTTATTCATCTTTTAAATGAAAGTTTGTATCCTTTTACCAACTTGTCCATATTTCTTCCACCATCCCCCAAGCCCCTGGCACCTACTTTTCTACTTTCTATTTCTGTGAGTTTGAATTTTTCTTTTTCTTTCTTTTTTTTTTTTTAGATTCCACATATAGGTAATACCACGTGTATTGTGGTATTGTGGTTGTCTTTGTGTCTGTCTTATTTCACTTGGCATACTGCCCTCCAGGTTCATCCGTGCTGTTCCAAATGACAGGCTTTCCTTCTTTTTTAAGGCTGGATAATATTTCATTGTATATATGTATGCTGCATTTTCTTTATCCATTCATCTGTTGACAGACACTTAGATTGTTTCCATACCTTGGCTATTGTGAATAATTCTGCTTATGAATACGGAAGTACAGATATTTTTTGAGATCATGATTTCACTTCCTTTGAATATACACCCAGAAGTGGGATTGCTGGGTCATACAGTAGTTCTGTTTGCAATTTCTTAAGGAACCTCCATATTGTTTTCCATAGTGATTGCACCAATTTATATTCCCACCAGCAGTGCACAAGGCTTCCCTTTTCTCCACACCCTCACCAGCATCTTTGGTAATAGACACCCTAACAGGCATGAGGTGGTATCTCATTGTGGTTTTTTCATTTGCACTTTCCTGATAAATTATAATGTTTTGGCCATTTGTATGTTCTCTTTGGGAAAATGCCTACTTAGGTCCTTTGTCCATCTTTGAATTGGGTTATTTGTGTTTTTTCTGTTGAGTTTTGTCAGTTCCTAGTTTATTTTGGTTAGTAACTGCTTATCAGATATGTTGTGGTCTGAAAATATTTTCTCCCATTCTATAGGTTTCAGTGAAATTAGTTTTAATAATATATTTTATTTAGCCTGGTATATCTAAAATGTTATTTCTTCATGTAAGCAATATAAATTTATCAATGAGATCATTTATATTCTCATTTTAATATTAAGGCTTTGAGTTCTGGTATATATTTGACATTCATAGCACATCAATTTGCACTGGACACATTAGTAAGAACTAAAAGGGGCAAATAGCTATTCCTCTCCCCCTCCCCCCCGCTTCTAGAATGAATAATGAACTGTGACTTTAAATTTGGCATGATCTGAGTTTAATTTTTTGTCATACCACATGCCAATGAAAAAAGGAGAGTTTGTTGAATGGAAATCTCTTGGGTAGAGACTCCCAGCAAGCTGTATCTGTTCACCAACATATTTGATACAGTGCCATGTTTAATTAATATTAGTGTCAGTTCATAAAATCCTGCTCCTTGTAAGAGAAAAGAATTCTATGTAGAACAAGAAACTTTAAGAAATCTATGGTCCTTGGTAGTGTGTTGGAAGTTTCCTTTTTTCACTTGTTATGCTTTTTATATGTAAGTACAGGGATGTGATTCATAGATTTTTCAGCACCAAAATTTTTTTTTTAATGTTTATTTTATTTTTTTGAGAGAGAGAGACAGAACATGAGCAGGGGAGGGCAGAGAGAGAGGGAGACACAGAATCCGAAGCAGGCTCCAAGGTCTGAGCTGTCAGCACAGAGCCCGATGCGGGGCCCAAACTCATGAAACGCGAGATCATGACCTGAGCCGAAGTGGGCCGCTCAACCGACGGAGCCACGCAGGTGCCCCATAGCACCAAAATTTAAACACATTCTTTAAGAGTTTATCTTCTGTTTACCTAGCAGTTAACCTTTTGTTGTGGATGCATTTCATTTTTTAAGCAACTGGGGCGGAGTAGGGGAATGCGTGGGTGACTCAATCAGTTGAGCATCCGACTTCAGCTCAGGTCGTGATCTCACGGTTCATGAGTTCGAGCTCCGCGTCAGGCTTTCTGCTGTCAGTGCAGAGCCTGCTTTGGGTCCTCTGTCTCCCTCTCCCTCTGCCCCTACCCCACTCACACGCTCTCTCTGTCTCTCTGTCTCTCAAATATAAATTAAAAAAAAAAAAAAATTCAAGCAACTGGGATGTAGTTTAAAACGTTTATTATGTAGTCACCAGTAATCTTTAGCCATAAAAATTCATGATCATTGATCTCTTCACGTATTCTTAAAATAATCATACCTGCTTGCCAGCTCCTTGCTCTCTGACTTGGTAGCTTCTCTGTTTCATCGGTATTTTTCCATTTTCTCAAATCTCCACTTTTCAGTTTGCAGCTAAAATTGGAGCCAAGTAACATGTGTGTCCTCCTCTCTGGTGTTAGTACTTAGTGTGGAGGGCGGGGAGCCCGGCCTGCCATGAAGAAGCAGAGCTCGCTGTCCCCGGCCCAGCCCTCAGGATCAGGTCTTGCTGTGGGTTCCATCTTATGGCTTGGTGTGACTTTCCCAAATGGAATGCATTTCCCCCCCTAGCTACATTCCTTCCATGTTCTTCCCACATCAGCTGGAAGTAACCAGTTGGTTCTGGATGCTGCCCACAAATTCTTAGCTCTTTTGCTTCTTGGTCCCCTCAACTTGCCCCTCGATTTAAGGGACTGATGTTTTTGAGATCCAGGATTATGTTGTTGAGTAAAGCAAATCTCATTTTTTCCGAGGAATGCCTGAAGTTTAAGGCTTGATTCCGGAAAACAAATCACGACAGCAGTACCTGTAATTAATGTGTATTGCGTGTTTACCACATGCCAGGCATTGTACTAAGCAGGTTGCATCCATTAGCTTAGTACATCCCCGGCAACCCTTAAAAGCAGGTTCAATAGTTGCCCACAGTTTTTAGGTAAGGGGCATAGAAAAATTAAATAGTTTGCTCCAAGTTATACATTAAAGGGCAGCTCCAAGATTTCGAACCCAGGAGCTTGACACCAGAGTCCTTCCTCTTGACACTGTATTCAGCTGGTAGACAAAGCTTTGCCTGTGTCTTGTTGAATCTTGAGTCTCATTGAAGAGTAGACGGGAATTTGATGCTTTAACGTATTAAAACCTCTCTGCTTCCGCCTTCTAAGAACAGATTATACTTAATGCAATTTTCCCTGAAAAGACAGGGATACATTTCAGTACGTAAGACCATATTCCCTTTATGTGAAGTCAGATTGCTTGTTATGAAATGTGACACTACATCCATGCTATACCGTTATCTTTATTAAATTAAAAACATTTATTAGGTGCACAGAATATAAGATCTTAAAACCAGTTTGTTCTCATAGGTGATTAGGTTTGGTTTTCTCTTTCCCTTGATGAAAATCTTACTGCCTCAGAGAGCAAATGAAATTCAGAATGAGTTCACGTGAATTAGGAGGCCCTACTATAGGACTCCCCCAATTACAGTGTGACTCAGTATTCTCTTGGGTGTGAAGAAGTACAAAAATATGGTTAAATGCATTAGAAGCCCCCATTAACTGTCTTCATCCTCGACCCCCATTAGTTTTTCAGTGCCATCCATTGGTAGGCATAGGCAGGTTAGGGGATTTGAGGCCCAGTCCTTGGACAGTTGGTGATCAGCAAAACTAGTATTGCTTCCCAACTTTTTGTGTGTTGTGGCATACGCAGAAAATGATCATATTTTCTCTGGGGTAGACAGATGAGGTTTCTTGAGGCCGGAGGTGATCCACTGCCCCGACCCATGGCCTTGGGTACACTTGTAATCCATTTCTAGGATACCAGTTGGAAAGCTCTGCCACGGCATATGGCTGCAAGTTTATAAGCATGTCACGTATATGAAAGTAATCTGTAAGGTATAATGTGCTATTTTATTAATAATTAATTAAGACCGAGATATTTGTTATATAAAAAGACATTGTAAACTGTGATTTTTTTTTTTCCCCCAGTTTTGGGAGCCGTTCTTAGAGAAGCAGGTGCAGATGCCAGACTAATTGCTGGAGTTAAGGTCCTGTGTGTGATATATGGCACAGTAATGAGGAGAAGTAGAAACGCTAACAGTCCAGGGTGATAGGCAGTCAGATGTTCTACCACTGAGCTATCCCCGCTAATCTGGGGTGATTTGGTGCAAGGCTTCTTATAGGAGATCAGACAGCCGGTGAGATTTGTTAACGGTTTTACTATTTCTCCTGTAAGATTTCCTACCCTCTTTTCTGCCTGTCCCACTTCTTTCTTTTCTCAAGTTCTGCTTTGTTGGTAAAGTCTTTCTGTAGGTCAGCTTCTCCCGCAGGTGAAGGTCACACTCGATCCTCTGTTCCACCATCATAACTTGTACGTAGCTTTGCCGATTGTGTTTCCAACGTTGTATTGTTGTCTGTTTCACACGTCTTTCCCCAACTAGATTGTGAGTCCCTTGAAGTTAAGGCTGCGTCTGATTTAATTATTGTAGGCTGAGCTACATCCAGCTCACTTTATTACTTTCCATCATTAGGCAGGGCTTAAATGTTCTTTGAATTGAGCTGAAATTTGTCTCCCTGGGCCTTTCTCCCATTAGTCTTCATTCTAACATCTGAAACAACTGCAGAGTTACTTTTATGTTAGCCATTCTTACATTTGAATCATCTCCCATGTATGGTTCTTTATCGTCTTTATTGCTCTGGACTGAACATTTTTATTTTGAAATTTTGCTTCTCTGGTTTTTCTTCTCTTTTTCTTACTAGTAAACTTCCTTTCCCTCTCTCAGTGTGGGGAATCACAGAATTTTAGTATTGAAAGGAGCTAGAATTTACCTTGTCGTGGTCCTTCATCAAACTAATATTCTTTGCTTACTTGCTGATTGACTGAGATGGAGATACAGATATTTTGGGGCAACACAATATTTTGAGTGTTTAATTCACTAGGAATAATGACGAAGTTTAGATACAATGGATTATAAACGTTCTTCATCTTTCATTCTGTTTTAAAATGTACCTGCTGCTGGATGTCTTAAGAATGATGAGCAAAATAGATGTTTGATGCTGAAGGAGTGTATCTGCGGTACAGAAAGAGCTTCAGATTTTTATAGCATTACCGTTAAGAATTTGACTCTAAAGTCAACCTACCTGGGCTTTAATCCTGGATCTACCACATGCCAGTTTACATTACTTAATCTTGAGTAAATTACTTAATCTGCGTATGTCTCAGTTTCCGTATTTGTAAGATAAGGTTAATAATAACGTAGGGTATTGTGAGGTTTAAATGATTTAGTGCTCGGAAAGCACGAAGAGCAATGCTCGGCGCCCAGCATATGTTCAGTGTGTAGTGACCTCTGCCTGTTCCACCCCCAGGACTGTGGAGTTACGCACGCATCTGGTGAGATGTGGGATGCATCCGTGTAATTTCTAGTCCAGTCTTACCGACTTATCATGTACTTGTGATATAAGCCTCTTATCTTAATAAGAGGCCCAACATCTCATGGCCTGCATCAAAGCATGATTTTCCCAGAATGAGACCACATCTGTGGAGCACTGAAGTATTTTGTTTGCCATAAGGTTTTACTGTAGGAGTGGTTTAAGAAATGGCAGAAACACCCATTAGCTTTTGGAGTCTGTTCCTTTGAAACCAACTTGCTAGGAATACATTTCCTGACTTTTTAAAAAGTAAATTCATTTTCTTCATTGACAGTCTGTAAACACAATAGTGGCAACTTCTATTTTGTGGAATATAATGTGTTCAAGTGGATTTAATTTTCCTTAGTAAACTGCTTTTAATAATGCATCAGAGTAAATTTTTTTCCTCTGTTCTCAGGTTGCTATCAAGATCATAGACAAGACCCAGCTGGATGAAGAAAACTTGAAGAAGATTTTCCGGGAAGTTCAAATTATGAAAATGCTTTGCCACCCCCACATCATCAGGCTCTACCAGGTAGGTTCCCTAGTGGGGTAGCGTATGGCAGCGAAGAATCCAGGATGGTCATTTTATGTGTATAGGTGCCTTTGAGGAAAGGGTGTCTGGGTGAACATCTCCAGCTTTTCTTGGTTTCTGTGTTCATATGTTTATCCTCCTGTTTTCCCCACCCTTTTATCTCCACATTCAGCACTCATGTTTTACCTGGCTCTTTACTAGTAAGCTCTACCTTACCCATGTAGGCCTTTCACATTTGTTCTTTAAAGCTTGGGGACCATTCTTTGTGAGAATTACACAAAAAGATTATTCAGAAGATGACAAGAACTTATTTATGTAGGTCCAAATCCTAAAACAGAATGGGAAAGCCAGAAGGAACGGAGAATTCTTAGGGATGAAAAGCTAGAGGTGAATATAACATTATCTTTTTCTAACCTCACTTAAATGCTCATTTCTGTGATCCCGGTATGACGTATGATGGAAAAGGATATTTTAACTATGGCCCCTTTGGTCAGTCAGAACCCACCTCTTTTCTAGTAGGGTCCTAGATTACGTTTTCTGAGGTAGCATTTGATTATTTTGGTAACCGTGAGATTGATTTTGTGTAATGGAAGAGATTTCCCTTCTAGTTCTCTTACCTTTCCGAGAAGCATGCATATTTCATGCCACCCTCAACAATTCCCTTGCTTTGCTGCAAAAGCAATAAGTCTAATGGCTGGAATTTCAAGCCAGATAGGAAGAGAGAACCTTGCCTTAGCAGGCTGGTGGAAGAGATATTTTGGGAGAGGTGGGGCTTTGGGGTGCTTCTCAAGTTGCAGTGTGTTGGCAGTCACAAGCTCTGCCTCTGCATGAGGCCAGCCCTGCTTGCTGCTTTCTACCAGAACAGCCATCACCTAGTTGTTCAGGAAGTGGCCACCCACTCGGTTCATTTGCTGCTGTTACTCTGCAGTAAAGGTTACTGGCCCAGACATGGCACCATGTGTAAGGGTGGAGGCACAATGGGCAGGCTTTCAGAGTCTATTAACTTTATGGAAAGGAAAGCATGTTGTGATGTTAGTGTGTGTGGTTAAGGCTACAGCTTTAGGGCTCTTTTCTGGCATCAGCTGTTCACATAATGAAATGAATTAGATCAGCAAGAGCAGACTTGTTGAAATTTATCAGACCAAATTCTGTTGCGCCACACCTACGTTGTGCCCCAGAAGCAAACTCGTGAAAGCTTCTTGGTGTTGCCTGAAGACTTAACGTCTGCAAACTTGGAGGTGTCTAACCTCTGTTTCCTTCCTATCCTGATCAACTGAGTAAACTTCTTGACCTCACTTTTTAAATTTTTTTTTTTCAACGTTTATTTATTTTTGGGACAGAGAGAGACAGAGCATGAACGGGGGAGGGGCAGAGAGAGAGAGAGACACAGAATCAGAAACAGGCTCCAGGCTCTGAGCCATCAGCCCAGAGCCCGACGCGGGGCTCGAACTCCCGGACCGCGAGATCGTGACCTGGCTGAAGTCGGACGCTTAACCGACTGCGCCACCCAGGCGCCCCTTGACCTCACTTTTTAAAATAAATCATCTTTAAATAATTGAAGGGTTATTAGGCCAACTTTCCTCAAGAGGTTAACTTGGAGGTATTAACCTTACAACTGAATTCTCCAAGTTTATCTTTCTTACCCAAGATTTCATTAGCTTATAAGAAGTCTCAGTTTCAGGCATGACTTTGAACAATGCCCTCTTTTAAGCTTTAATTTTGCTCTCTGGCAGCTAGTATTGTTAATAGGGGATTCTGAGCTGCCAGGGTGAATGGCTGTCAAATTGTCTTTATAAATAGCATCAAGGTAGTTTTCAGGTCATTTGCCAAATCGTCAATTTGTAGAGGAAGCCAAATATAGGTAACTGTATAGGAAAGTTTTTGAACTACTGAAAAATATAACAGTAAAAGAACATTTGCAGTCAATAAAAGACCTGGGGGTACAAAGGAGATATACGATTTTTTTTTTAATGTTTATTTATTTTTGAGACAGAGAGAGACAGAGCATGAATGGGGGAGGGGCAGAGAGAGAGGGAGACACAGAATCGGAAGCAGGCTCCAGGCTCTGAGCCATCAGACCAGAGCCCGACACGGGGCTCGAACTCACGGACCGCGAGATCGTGACCTGAGCTGAAGTCGTACACTTAGCCCACTGAGCCACCCAGGCGCCCCAGGAGATAGGCGATTTTTTAAAATTTTGTTTTTTTTTTTACTCAACACCTGCACATATGTAGAGCATTGACGTTTTGTTGTGTTAATCAACATACAGGAAGATCTTGGAAGCAATGCATGTAACAAACAGTGAGCTAATACCACCAGTATATGGTTTTTAAAAATTAAAGAGAAAAAAAAGTACAATACAGTTACTAAATTGAAAAAGTAACGTGCACTCATGTGACAGATTACCATGAAACCATACCGAAGAAGAGAAGAGATTTACTATTATAACACATAATGCTGTTACATGATATTGATGTGTAAAGATATCAAAGGTCAAGTAACTGGGAAATAATTGAGCAAAATAATTACCAATGAATTATGGTGAAAGTCTAAAGCTGTATTGCCCGGTATGATAGCCACTGGCCACACATGGCTACTGAGTATCAAAATGTAGCTACAGCAAATGAGGAACTGAAATGATAATGTTTTGGACTACTGGGATAAATAAAATACTAAGTTTTAAAAATACTTTTTTAAAACTTATTAATATGGCTGTTAGAAAAGTTAAAAATTATGTATGTGGCCTACATTGTATTCTGTTGATCAGCATTGCTCTAGAATGATACGGAATAAATGACTTATGGACAGTGTTTCCTTTGGGGGAATAGGATGAGGGGGCTGGGAAGAGGAAAATCTTTGGCCTTTTGTTCATATACCGGCATTTAAAAAATTTATCATGAGCATATGTACTCATACATTACCTTAAAAAATATTTAGTGATAAAGGTGAAAAAGGAAGAAAGGACTGCCAACACAATAAAACTAAATAAAAAAGGCAAAATAGGGACCAAAACAAAATGCAGATGAGTAATTTATATTGCAGTGTTGAATATTTACATGATTCTTCCCAATTTTGAAGAAATGGATGGCAGGGAGGAAGGTTGTCCTGTCCCTTAAAAAAAACCTATCCATATGTGATTTCTATGCAGTTCTTAAGTGATTCCCACCATTTTCCCTAGGCTTTTTTTGTTTTGATTGGGTCTTGGGGGGAACATTTTTGAACTTGGAAGTGATCAGTGTCGAATGTGAAGTTTCTGGGTTTTGGCAGCTTCTTTGCTTCTCAGTTTTGTGGAGCTTACGAGATTGCAGAGGCCTCGTGAAACAACAAAACGTCCGTCTCAAGTAGTAAATCCTTCCTACGTTTAAGAACGTGAAGGGATCCCTATTTCCCCCCTTTCTTCTTTATAGCATTTATGTGTGTCTCCCCTCCAGTGTTTTAAGTTTCCTGTAAGCAGTAATGGTTATTAATATTTCAGACAACAAAAGAGGATTCCTTAGTTTCTCTTCCTGTCAGTTTATCAGCCTGTCATTTGTGTCACTATCTGTTGCTTTCCTGCCTTTGTACCAGGTTATGGAGACAGAACGGATGATTTATCTGGTGACAGAATATGCTAGTGGAGGGGAAATATTTGGTAAGTACCTCTATTGCATTCTTTAAAAAGCTATTGAGCACACTATTGCAAACCTAAAATAGCCATTCAACGCCTTTGTCACTTGAGTGGCTGTCACTTGATGCTGTCCTTTTCAATCAAGAATTTTCATTTATTTTGGTTTACCTGTTTAAGTCCCTTCACCCTCTTTGTTTCCGCAGCAGAGGTGTTCTGTTTATTTCCATCAGGTGGTTAACAGTTGGGATTAAAGATCTGCAAAAACAAACCTCCCTACTGAACATACAGCAGGTGCCTGCAGCCGAGGGTCTTTGCTATTGCTACATCTGCCTGGGGTCACCGTGTGTGGCAGAACCCCCGCAGTGGATGGGCCTCTGTTTTGTGTGAAGGCGCCCCTTGGAGCCAACAGTCTCATTCTAATGCTTTCTTTAAATTTTGTTTACATATAACATGTAACTGTATTCCTTACTGCGTGTTCCCAGCTCCCTTGATGATTCTTATAGTTTGGGAGGTTCTGTCTGCAGTAACTTTTTTTTTTTTCTTAAACACTTAGCACAACATCAGAATTAAACAGTGGGATTTGTTACCAGGAAATCAGACCTTTTGAGGTGGTAAAAACGGGCCAAAAAAAAAATTTTTTTTTTTTTTTTTTGGTAACAGTGATAAATGGAGCCAAGTAGAGGTAAAGGCTAAACTTTTCACATTTAGATTCACATGTCTTGTTATTTTTAATTTGTTTGTTTGGTAAGTAACTACAGAGAAATGTTTCTTCTTTAGGTTCATGTACATTATTTATTTTTTGGATTACATTTTAGTTTACATTGTGGTCCAATTTTTTTTTTTTTTAAGTTTTTAAGTGTATCTAAAAGTATGAGATAACTTTGAAAGTAGAATCTTCTTTTTTTTTTTTTTTTTTTTTTATTTTTGTTTTTTATAGAGAGAGAGCACGCAGGCAAGTGGGGAGGGGCAGAGAGAGAGGGAGACAAAGAATCTGAAGCAGCTCCAGGCTCTGAACTGTCAGCACAGAGCCCGATGCTTCAATGACTGAGCCACCCAGGGGCCCCTAAAGTAGAATCTTTTTATTAGTGACTGGTCATTTGTGACTGTATGGATTTTGCATCTGTGTGTGTTAAAAGCTTTCCTTGAAATCTTAACAATTTGGGCCTAAAAGTCTTCAGAGTGTTTTTTCAAGGCTGTATTTTCATTTCCTAATAATATTTTTAATTGACTTTGTGTATGTGCTTGTGTACAATAGTAGTCTTGGGAGAAAAGAGGCCTTGTCATCTTAATATTTATAATAATCAAAGACTCCAATCCATTGCATATCAGATCTACCTTGCTCTTCAGAAAAACAGTTTTTAAAAGTACAGAAAAGATAATAATGCCCTGGTTAGAGATTCTTTGTGGAAATGTAGCTTAAGGCATGAACAAACAGAATAGTACTTCTCTTGGTATTATTATAAAAGACCTAGATGAGAAAGAAAATGATGCATTACCTAAATAAATCATTGTGACTGCACAGGGATATGACTATTGCATGAGCTCAGGGGTTTTTTTTTTGTTTTTTTTTTTTTTCAACTTTTTAAATTTATTTTTGGGACAGAGAGAGACAGAGCATGAACGGGGGAGGGGCAGAGAGAGAGGGAGACACAGAATCGGAAACAGGCTCCAGGCTCCGAGCCATCAGCCCAGAGCCTGACGCGGGGCTCGAACTCACGGACCGCGAGATCGTGACCTGGCTGAAGTCGGACGCTTAACCGACTGCGCCACCCAGGCGCCCCTGAGCTCAGGTTTTTAAAAGGATGGAAAGCCTTATAAAAGATGAAAAGATGGGCATGATCAAGAACATGAACTTTGGAGGCAGTTCGACCTGGTTTTGAGTCAGCTACTTGCCCCCTATTTGCTGTTTTGATTGGAGCAAGTTATCAAATGCTTCTGGGACTCAGTTTCATGGTCTGTAAAAGTGAGGTCTTTAATATCTGCCTCACAGTTGTGAAGATTAAACGATATCACACAAATAGATCCCTAGCACTTTGCTTCCTTCACTTCCATGTTAAAGAACAACTGGGCAGTTGACATCTGTCATGACAGGATGAGGATCTCCGCTGACCCGCTTCCCAGTGAAACGTGAAAAGTGCTGAAAACCCCCAAAACCATGGTTCTAAGTGTGAACAGCAAATGAAGACATTTATTCAAGAGCATCTATGAAAATTTGGTAAGAAATGAGGCTGTGGTTTTTAAACCGTTACTGCTCCCTCCTTGTCAACTCAGTGAGGGGGAGATTCCAGTTCAGACTACAGGACCCTCCAACTCTAACCTAGACTAATGGCTCCTGGAGGAACAGGACATCAGCATTCTCTTCCAGTCCCCAGCTGCCTGTTACCGCTAAGTCTTGGGTGAATGTAGTTTAGGAGCAGGGACTCCCTTCTTCTGCCTAGCCTCTAGTTGTAGAGTTTGGTCGCAGCACACTGATAATATTGGAGCCCAGACTGTTCTTGCCTCAGATTGTAAGTTGGTAGTTCCATCACACGAGAGAAAAACTGAGAGGACCCCAGACTGTGCCCCTCTCCTTCCAGTGAGCTCTCTGCTCCTATAGTGGGAGTGCCACTCAGAGGGAACTTTGCCTTTGTCCCCCACAGCTGACTTCAGACCCCTGGCTCAGAGATTTGCCTAAAGAGAGGCACAGACCTTAAGACATAGCTCCTAATTTGTTCACAAAGGAACTGACTTCATTTGCAGCAGAGTATGAGGAAGTTCAAGGCTAAAAACATTCAAAAGAACAGTGGAGGTTGTGGTAAAGGCATTTGAGAGGAGATTCAAGGTACAAGCTACCCCATAGGAGATCCAGGGAATAAAACGTCGAAGGAGCCTTCCAGAGGTCAGAACAAAAGTCAGACACTGATCTCAGAAACGATTCCTTCAAAGGAATCAGAATTTGATTGTTTAAAGACCAATTTATTCCCCAGGGCATTGTTGAAAACAATAGAGCAACCAGCCAGCAATTATTGGAGTTTAACAGCTGGGTGTGGTTAAGGAAAGACAGGAAGAGAGCACCCCCCCATCCATGGTGATCCCGTGAGCTGAGGGTAACTGTGGATATACCAAATCTGTGCTTCCCTGTGGAACAACAACAGAAGCTGAACACTATGGGAGAACAAACTTCACTGTCCATTAGTCACGAAACAAATAAACAAGCAGATAACAGTAACATGTGCTGGAAGGGGAGAAGTGTACCAGTACCCAGAGGTCCTATGATACATTATCTGAAATGTGTAGTTTCCAACAACAAAAAAATATGAACCATGCAAAGAAACAGGAAAGTATGACCCATGCACTGGAAAAAAAGCAAGCCAAGAAACTGTCGGAGACACCAGACAGTTTCTTTAAGGTAGCCGTTATAGACATGTTCACAGAAATAAAGGAACTCACGATTGAAGTGGTAAAGGAAGATATGGTGACAATGTCACATCAAAGTAGAGTTTCAATAAAGAAATAGAAGTCATGTTTTAAAAAATGAACCAAATGGAAATCATGGAATAGGAAGGTAAAATGACTGAAAGAAAGAATTTATTAGAGAGGCTTAACTGTAGATTTGAACTGGCAGAAGACGAAGCAAACGTGTAGTGTAGATAGATTGATGGAGAATATGTAATTTCAAGAAGAGGGAGAAAAACGAGGAACAGAACTTAAGAGAAACGTGGGCACTATGAAGTGCAACTACATAAGCCTAATGGGAGTACCAGAAGGTGAGAGAGAAAGGAAAAGAAAAAAAATGAGAGGAAATGATGGCTGTGAACTTCACAAATTATAGGAAAATAATAACCTAAATATGCAGAAAGCTAAACAAAATCCAAGTAGTATTTTTAAAAATATTTTTATTTATTTTTGAGAGAGAGCACAAGGGGGGAGGGGCAGAGAGATTGGGAGACACAGAATCAGAAGCAGGCTCTAGGCTCTGAGCTGTCTGTCAGCACAGAGTCCAACGCGGGGCTCGAACTCATGAACTGCGAGATCATGACCTGAGCCTAAGTCGGGTGTGTAACCGACTGAGCCACCCAGGTGCCCCAAAATCCAAGTAGTATTAAACACAGAGATCTTGAAACAGTTACATAGTGAAAGAATAGTGAAAGTCAAAGACAAGGAGGAAATACTGAAAGCAATGAGAGATAAATGACATGTCACTTATAGGGAACCCCATTAGGTTAGCGACGACTTTTTAGCGCAAACAATGCAGGCCAGAAGGCAATAGGGTAACATTTTCAAAGTGCCCAAAGGAAAAAAAAAAAACCAAACAAACTATGAACCATAATCTTACAGACACCCAGTAGAGGTGTCTTTCAAAAACGAAGGCAAAATAAATACATTCCCCGATAATCAAAACCTGGGAGATGGGGCGCCTGGGTGGCTCAATTGGTTGAACATCCAGCCTGGGCTCAGGTCATAATCTTAGGGTTCATAGGTTTGAACCCCCCGCCTGTGTCAGGCTCTGTGCTGTCAGTACAGAGCCTGCTTCAGGTTTCTCTCTCCCCCTCCCCAATTTGCGTGCATGTGTTCTCTCTCCCTCTGTCTCTGTCTCTCTCTTCCTCTCTCTCTCTCAAAAGTAAAAAACTGGGAGAATTCCCAGATAACCAAAAACTGAGGGCTCCACTTTACAAGAAATACTAAAGGAAGTTCTTCAGGGTAGAAGCAGGTAACCCCATATGGTAGTTTGAGTCTACATAAAAAAATAAAAAGCACCAGTAAAGGTAATTATGTAATTGTAAAAGACAGGAGATGCATACTTTTCTCCTTTCTTCTCTTAACATATTTCAAAAGCAGTTTTATGAAATAACGTATATAAAAAAATGCATTCCCTATAATGCAATATATATATAATATATTTGCCAGTAACAGCCCAAAGGAGGTGTGTGATAAAAACTACACTGGGCTAAGGAACTCACTACAGACGGTAAAGAAAAATTATAACAATGTATTGTTGGATCTGTACCATTAATTGATGTCATGTTTATTGAACAATTATTACAAAAGGGAGTAAAAGGAATAGAGCTATAAAGAAGTAATAGTTCCATATAGTCACTGCAAAATTAAGATAATATAAGCTAGAAGCCATTTGGATAAGATGAAATATATAGGGTAAGCACTAGAGCATTCACTAAAAAAATGTTTTTTAAATGATAAAAAATTATTAAAGAAATTGAAACACTTCATTAGAAAATATTCACCAAATGGGGTGTCTGGGTGGCTCAGTCGGCTTAGCTTTTGACTTCAACTTAGATCATGATCTTGCAGGTCGTGAGTTTGAGCCCCGCATGGGGCTCTTGGCTGACAGCGCAGATCCTGGAGCCTGCTTCAGATTCATATTCTCTCTCTCTCTCTCTCTCTCTCTCCCCCTCACCTGCTCATACTCTGTCTCTCTCTGTGTCTCAAAAATAAACGTTAAAAAATTAAAAAATGTTAAAATTAAAAAAAGAAAATATTCATTAAACGCAAAAGAAAGCAGTAATTGAGGAATAGAACAACAAAAATTACATGAAATACAAAGAAAATAAAAAATAAAACGGCAGGCATAAATCTGACTAGGGTTGACCCTTGAGGGTGAGGGACTGTGGACCCCCTTCCCCACCCCCACATGCAGTCGAAAATACACGTTTAACTTTTGATTTCTGAAAACTTAACTACTAATAGCCTACTGTTGACTTTACTGATAACTTAAACAGTTGAATACATACTTTGTATGATTGTATGTATCATATACTGTATTACTATATTATTACAATAAAGTCAGCTAAAGAAAATTTTACTAAAATTGTAAGAAAAAATACATTTACAGTACTGTATTGTATTCATTTAAAAAAAAAATTCACCTATAAGTAGATCTATACAGTTCAAACCCATGTTTTTCAAGGTCAACTATGCATTGGTAATTACATTAAGAGTAAATGGATTGAATAATCCAATGGAGAAGCAGTGATTGTTAATAAATAAATAAAGAGAGTTAAAAACATATGATCTGAGGCACCTGGGTGGCTTAGTTGGTTAAGCATTTGACTCTTGGTTTCAACTCTGGTCATGATCTCAATTTCATGAGTTTGAGTCCCGTGTTGGGCTCTGTGCTGGCAATGAGGAGCCTGCGTGGGCTTTCCCTCATTCTGCCCCTCCCCCACTCACGCTGTCTCTGTCTCTCTCAAAATAAATAAATAAACTTAAAAAAAAAAACACATGATCCAACTGCGTGCTATTTACAGGAGACATACTTTAGATTAAAAAATACAAATAGAGTGAAAGTAAAAGGATGGAAAAAGACGTATTATGCAAACAGCAACAGCAAGAATGCTGGTTATGTTGATATAGACAAATTAGACTTGAAAACAAAAAAGACTTTATCTTTGCTTACTAGAGGTAAAGACGAACATTCTATACTAATAGAAGGATCAACACATGAGGAAAACATAATGAGTTATAAACATCATATGTCCAATAAGGCTACCAAAATACAGGGAACAAAATCCGACAGAAACGACAAGAGAAATAGACAATGAGGGTAGTTGGAGGTTTCAATACTCTGTTAGCTAGAGCTAGCACATCTTTAGAACAGGCCACCTAACAACAACAGGACGCATTCTTCACAGGTGAACACAGAACGTTCTCAAGGATTGGTCATATGCTTAGCCATAAAACAAACCTGCGTGAATTTAAAGAGTTAGCAATAATACAGTGTGTGTTTTCCAACCACAGTGGAATGAAACTAGAAATGAAGAGTGGGAAAACATTTGTGGATCTCACAAATAGGTGAAAATTAATATAATTTGAAGTAAACAGAGTCAATGAAATCAAAAGCAAATTCAGAAACAAATAACTGTGGAGATGAATGAAAATGAAGATACAAGATAGTAAAGCCTATGGGATGCAGCTAAAGCAGTGCTTAGAGGATGCTTATAGCTGTAAAATGCCTGTAATAGCAAAGATTTAAATCAGTAACTTAGTCTTCTACCTTAAGATATTGCAAAAGGAAGAACATACCAAGCCTAAACCAAGCTGAAGGAAGGAGACAATAAATATTACAGCAGAAATTAATTAAATAGGGAGAATTCCTAGAAAGCCCCAAACTACTGAAACTGATTCAAGAAAAAAATAGACAATATGAATAGATACATCAAGTAAAGAGGTTGAAGCAGTAATCAAAAAACTACATGTAAAGAAAAGTCCAGGACCAGATGGCATCACTGGTGAATTCTACCAGGCATTTAAAGAAGAATTAGTGGCAATTCTTTACAAACTCTCCTACCTGAAAAGAATAGGAATGGACACTTCCCAACACATTCTGTGAGGTCAGTCTGTATTACCCTGATACCAATACCAGACAAAGACATCACAAGAAGACTACCGGGCAATATCTCTTATGACTATGGATGCAAAAATCCTCAACAAAATAGTTAACATATAAAAGGAATTACACACTATGACCAAGTGGAACTTATCCCAGGAATGCAAGGTTGGTTAACCGTAAAAAACCCATTAATGTAATGCATCCTATCAAGAAAGAAAAAAACAAACATGGCACAATCATATATGATGCAGAAAAAGCACTCGACAGAATCCAACATCTTTTCATGATAAAAACACTATCCTCAACAAATTAGAAATAGAAGGGAACTAACTTTTTATTTTTTCATGTTATTTTTTCATGTTTATTTATTTTGAGGGAGAGCACATGTATGAGCAGGGAAGGGGCAGGGAGAGAGAGAATCCCAAGCAGGCTCTGTGCTACCAGCACAGAGCCCGGTGTGGGGCTCAGTCCCATGAACTGTGAGATCATAACCAGAGCTAAGATCAAGATTCAGATGTTCAACCAACTGAGCCACCCAGCCAC
>NW_024412402.1:9182123-9226359 GCF_014898765.1 Herpailurus yagouaroundi | reverse complement strand
CCCCCCCCCCCCCGCCCGCCAAGGGAACTTTCCTAATTTGTTAAGAGATCTACAAAACCCATAACTAACATTATACTTAATGGTGAACAACTAGATGTTTTCCCCCGGCAGTCAAGAATAACACAAAGATTTCATCTCTCTCCACTTCTGTTTAAACATTGTACTGGAGATTCTAGTCACAGCAATTAGATACGAAAGACCTGTAAAAGGCATCTAGATTGGAAAGGAAGAAGTAAAGCTAATTCTACTCACAGATGACATGATCTTGTATATAGAAGGTCCTAAAAAAATCCACTGAAAAACTATCAGAACTATATAAAAGTTCAGCACGGTTGCAGGATATAAGAGCAGTATATCAATCTTGTATTTCTGTATTCTTACAATGAGTGATCTGAAAATGAAGAAATAAAACCATTCAGTTTACAGTAGCATCAATAAGAATAAAGTACTTAGGAATAAATTTAACAAAAGAGATGCAAATATTATAGTCTAAAAAGTACAAAACAGTGTTGAAGGAAACTTAAGAAGATCTTAATGATTGGAAAAACATCCCACGTTCATGGATTTTTAACATCGTTAAGATGGCAACAGCGCTCAGACTGATGTGTAGGTTAAGTACAGTCGCCATCAGAATCGGAGCTGGCATTTTTGTAGAGATTGACAAGCAGATTATAAAATTTGTGTGGAATTATAAGGGACCCAGAATAGTCAAAGCAGTCTTGAAAAAGACCCAAGTAGATCAGAATTATGCAGCCACAAGTCGAGAAAAGCTGACAGCCACCCGAAGCTAGAAGAGGCATAGAAAAGATTCTCCCCTAAAGCCTCTAGATGGAGTGAAGCCCTGGTGATACCTCAGGTTTGGACTTCTTGCTTCCAAAACTGTGAGTGAATAAATTATAATTCTTCAGTGTTATCTACCTGTGGTAATTTGTTTCAGCACGCTGGGAAACTCATCCTGAAGACTGGATTTGGGCATAATTTCACAATATCTCCTCATAAAATACCACTCATCTATAAAGGAGAAAATCAATTACCAGGTGTAGTTGGTGATTAATATTAGCATCATGTGTGATGAAGGTATTAAAGAAGTAATGCGAGAACTGCCCCTTCTGATTCTTGCTGGAACCAAGTAAGGGGAATAAGGTGTTTCAGAAATGCTGTAGCCCATTCAGAAGATTTCAAGATGAGAGAAAGCATGGCATATTTCATATTCTTTAAGTTGTTGAGTATGGTTTAAATATAGGCCGTATCTGAGAAAATGCCCGGAAATGAGGCTGGTAAGATAGGAAAGGCTCAATAAATAATGAAGGGCTTTGAATGACATTTCTGACTTGGCCAGTTTCCCTATCGCACCTTCTCATTGCACTGTATCCTTTCTTAGTAGTACTTATATCACTTGTGGTTTTACATTTATTTTTGTAATTATTTAATGGTTTTTCTCTCTCTACCAGACACCAAAGTCCAGAAAATCAGGGGTCCTGTCTGTTTTTGCTCACCATTGTATCTATCCCCATGTCTCTTCTTGCTCTCCAGTTCATACTGATGGACTCAAATATTTACTGAGGGAAATGATCAATCATTGTTTATTGAATGAATGAGTAAATGAGTGAATGGACCAAGAGTGTAAAACAGTTGAACTTTACCTTGAATTATTGCCATGTGAGGAAGAATTGGGATGGAACATGCCAATGCCAGTTAGGAAGGTATACATTAATATCTGAGAATGATGAGGGATTGAAGTAAGATAGTGACTTCATGTCTTTTATTTTAATCTTGAAATACAGGTATTTTTATCATCATTTCACAAAGAAACTGAGATTCAAGGAGGCTAAATAATTTGGCTAAGGTGTAACTAATTGCTAATACAGCTGAGATTTAACCCAAGGACTATCTGACTCCAGAGTACATGTTTTTCCCCATTTACCAGGCTGAAGAATCTGTTCTTCCATATAAAAAGACTTCAATTAAGTATTCTGGGAAGAATCTTTTATTACAAATACAAACCAAATTTCTGTTTTGAAAATTTGGGTCATGGACATAGCAGCAATAAATATGAAGTATTTTTTTACTCTCTTGTTATTAAATCCCCATTGAAAGAGAGGGTGAGACAGATTTTTTTTTTTTTTTTGATGAGTATTATTATTGAGATTTAGGCTCAGGCAGTGGCTCATTTACAGAGCTAGCATTTATAAAGTAGCAGTCTCTCCTCTCCTTCCTTGCATAATAACAACTCCATCTGCCCTTTTTAAGGCATTTGTTTTATCATTGTTAATATAAAAAAAAAGTGGCCAGTATTCTAAATTTTACATTAATTAAACATATCAGGGGTTTACTAAATCTTTTGAAAACGACATTGTTAAAGGAGAAAATGAGTGAGAGTGTATTAAGATGTTTAGATTTCTTACTGTGCTAGTGTGTGAATGGTAGTGTCATTTAGTAAGAGGATACAAGAATGAAAAATAGATTGGATGAACTGTGCTACTTCAGACATGGAGTTTGAGGCACCAGTCGGTGGAAGTTGTGCATCAAGTCATTGGATACCACAGTCTGGAAATCAGGGATAAGATGGAGCCTAGGATATCGGTTTGTTACCAGAGAGATAGTAGTTGTCCACTGATGTGGAATCATGCAGAAAAGAATAGGTTTAAAGGGCGCCTGGGTGGCTCAGTTAATTAAGTATCTGACTTCGGCTCGGGTCATGTCATGATCTCACAGCTCGTGAGTTTGAGTCCCATGTCGGACCCTGTGCTGACAGCTTAGAGCCTGGAGCCTGCTTCAGATTCTGTGTCTCCCTGTCTCTCTGCCCCTCCCCTGCTTGCTCGTGGGTGCACATGCGCGCGCACACTCTCTCCTCTCTCTCTCTCTCTCTCTCTCTCTCTAACATTTAAACGTTAAAAAAAAAAATAGGTTTAAGGATAAGACCCTTAGTACCATCAGTATTTAAGTTGAAGGTAAGGCCATGAAATACATGAAAAAATTGCTGTTGATGAAATAAGATTGAGGTATTATAAAAGACAAGGGGAATAGGAATTTCAAAAAGGAGCATTACTGAATGGTGTAAAAGGTAAATTATGATAAGGACTGAGAGATAGCCTCTGGCTTTGTGATAGACATGTTCTCAGTGCTCTCTTTTTTTTTAATTAATAATTTATTTATTTTTAATTTATATCCAAGTTAGTTAGCATATGGTGCAAAAATGATTTCTGGAGTAGATTCCTTAATGCCCCTTACCCATTTAGCCGATCTCCCCTCCCACAAACCCTCCAGCAACCCTGTTTGTTCTCTATATTTAAGAGTCCGTTATGTTTTGTCCCCCTTCCTGTTTTTATGTTATTTTTGCTACCCTTCCCTTATGTTCATTTGGTTTGTATTTTAAAGTCCTCATATGAATGAAGTCATATATTTGTCTTTCTCCAACTAATTTTGCTTTGCATAATACCCTCTAGTTCCATGCAGGTACTTGCAAATAGCAAGATTTCATTCTTGATTGTTGAGTAATACTCTGTTGTGTATATATATATACCATATCTTTTTTATCCATTCATCTGTTGATGGACATTTGGGCTCTTTCCATACTTTGACTATTGTCGATAGTGCTGCTATAAACATTGGGGTGCATGTCCCCCTTCGAAACAGCATACCTGTATCCCTTGGATAAATACCTACTAGTGCAATTGCTGGTTCGTAGGGTAGTTCTATTTTTAATTTTTTGAGGAACCTCCATACTGTTTTCCAGAGAGGCTGCACCAGCTTGCATTCCCAACAGCAGTGCAAAAGAGCTCCTCTTTCTCTGTATCCTTGCAAACATGTGTTGTTGCCTGAGTTGTTGATGTTAGTCATTCTGACAGGTGTGAGGTGGTATCTCAGTGTGGGTTTGATTTGTATTTCCCTGATGATGAGTGATGTGGAGCATTTTTTCCTGTGTCGGTTGGCCATCTGGATGTCTTCTTTGGAGAAGTGTCTATTCATGTCTTTTGCCCATTTCTTCCCTGGATTATTTCTTCACTGGATTATTCTCTTTTGGGTATTGAGTTTGATAAGTTCTCTCTAGACTTTGGATACTAACCCTTTATCTGATATGTCGTTTGCGAAGTCTTCTCCCGTTCCGTCAGTTGCCTTTTTGTTTTGCTGATTGTTTCCTTTGCTGTGCAGAAGGTTTGTTTTTTGATGAGGTCCCAATAATTCACTTTTGCTTTGGTTTCCCCTCCGTGCTCTTAAAGAGAGCTGTTGCACTAGTGAAGTTAGAATAGAAATCAAAATGTTATGGGCTGCAGTGTGAGTGCATAGTGAGGAAGGGGAAACTGAGAGTTTTTAAGAATGTTTTCTAAAGTTGATCATGTAACCTATTAATAACACCATTTAAATTGTGTACTGTAACTTATTCAAATATATGTATGTAAACATAAATGTCATATAATACATTAACTGTAACCTAAAGTATATACAGATTAGACATTGAAAATGATGAGATAAATAGAAATCACAGGACTTCAGGCAATGACAGAGTGAAAACGTTGGCAAATATTCCATCTAAGGAACAAATACAAAAGTGGCAGGATTGTCAAAAATAATTGTTAAGGCTCGGGGCTCCTGGGTGGCTCAGTCGGTAAGCGTCCGACTTCGCCTCAGGTCGTGATCTCACGGGTTCGTGAGTTTGATCCCCACGTCGGGCTCTGTGCTGACAGCTCACAGCCTGAAGCCTGCTTCGGATTCTGTGTCTCCCTCTCTCTCTGCTCCTCCCCCACTCACACTCTGTCTCTCTCTCAAAAATAAATAAACATTAAAAAAAAGTTAAAAAAATTGTTAGGGCTCTGAAAATGAATCAGTGGCAAACATCACATTGAGAAGCTTTAATTCATGAAAATCTTTTGAATTTGTGATGAGAATAGTGGGTGTCTTTGGCTCTGTTGCCTGAGCCCCTATATTCTTTCTCTTCCCTCCCCAGCTGGTCTGGCCTTAAAACGAGCAGCTTTGTTCTGATTTGATTTGGAAAAGAAGACAAAAACAAAAAATCAAAACCCACTCATGCCCAGTCGTGTTGTCAGTAAAAACAGCAAGTGTGGGACTTGCTAGCTAGCAGTTGTGATCTTTCTGGGGGCAGGCCACAGAATGGTCAACTAACCAGAAATTAAGTTGGGAGATCTTGTTAATGAGAGAGCCACAACGGGATAAGATAAATTCTTCATTCACATCTGGCTTACTGGGGGACTGGCATCTTCTGGGAAGTCCTGAGAAAGCCCAGCAAAGAGTAAAAGCTGAGGCTGACGTTGAAGCTTTCTGAACTTTCAAATGCACTGCTGAACTCAACAGTAGGTTTGTGGTGGAAGGTGGTTTGATCACTAATCAGTGTAGACATAGGGATGACGTCAAGGAAGCCATGCTAAAGAATAGAAATAAGGGAGGGAGGGTGCCTGGGTGTCTCAGTTGGTTAAGTGTGCAACTCTTGATTTCAGCTCAGGTCATGAGTTCATGGTTTGTGAGATAGGGCCCCATGTCGGGCTCCATGCTGACAGTGCAGAACCTACTTGGGATTCTCTCACTCCCTTTTTCTCTCAAAATAAAGAAATAAACATTTAAAAAATAAACATAAGATATATATATTTTTTTAATTTAGCAGGAGGAATCAATGGCTACATACCACAGGGAGACAGATTCTCAAATTACTTCCAACAAGGTTACTAAAAAAATAAAAACGAGTAAAACAAAAGCAGCAACAAAAACAACAGTCCTCAAGAGGAAGAATCATAATCCAGAATTGGCTAAACGTACTAACTATAATATACAGTTATTAGAAAACACTGTAGATGTTGACCTGGGTGGCTTAGTCTGTTAAGTGTCCGATTTCAGCTCAGGTCACAATCTTAGAGTTCATGGATTTGAACCCCGCATCGGGCTCTGTGCTGACAGCTCAGAGCCTGGAGCCTGCTTCAGATTCTTTGTCCCACTCTCTCTTTGCCCCTCCCGTGGTCACACTCTGTCTCTCTCTCTCAAAAATAAATAAACATAAAAAAAAACAACCCACTGTAGATGTTAAAGAAAGAAACCTCAAACATGGGATCTGTACTCAGGAAGAAAAGTAGCCAGTAGAAAACTTCTCCAAGTAGGTCTAGATGTTATTTTTAGTAAAAACTTAATTATTATAAATTTGTTCAGACAATTAAAAGAAACCATGTCTAAATGGAAAATATGATGACAATGACTCAACAAATAGGAAATCTCAGTAAGGAAACAGAAACTATAAAAACGAACAATATGAAAATCCTCGAGTTGAAAGTGTAGTAACTGAAATGAAAATGCACTAGATATGTTTTGTAGCGGATTTGAAGTGGGAGAAGAACCAGCAAACTTGAAATACCAATAGAAAAAAAATCTAGTCTGAAGAACAGAGAGAAAAATCATTGAAGAGAAATAATCAGAGCCTCGGAGACTGGTGGGACAAGATTAAGTATACGAACATATTTGTAATGGGAATTCCGGAAAGAGATGAGAAAGAAAAAGGGACAGGAAAAAATACTTGAAGAAGTGATGACCAAGAACTTCCAAAACGTATAATAAAACATTAATTTACAGTTTTAAGAAGCTCAGTGAATCTCAGGTGGGATAAACCCAAAAGGCATCCACGTCTAGACACATATTGTCAATTTGCTGAAAGACAGAGAATCTTGAAGGCAGCAAGAGAACAATGACTCATCACATACAGGAAAGCAACATGATTTACAGCTGAGTTCTTACCAGAAAAAAAAAAAAAGAGGCTAAAGGCAATGGATTGACATATTTAAAAGGCTGAAATAAAAAAAACCCCAAAACCTATGAACCATAAATGCTATATCTAGCAAAGCTGTCCTTCAGAATGTAGGCAAAATAAACACATTCCCAAGTAACCAGGGCCTGAGAGACCTGCTGTACAAGGCATTCTAAGGAAGTGCTCAAGTTGAAAGGAAATGACACCAAATGGCAACTTATATCCATAGGAGGAACTAAAGAAAATCAGAAGAGATGAATATATAGGAAATAAAAGATTACATAAATATATTCTTTCCCCGTTTCTTCTCCTAATTCTTTAAAAGACAGAAAAGGGCTTAAAGAAGTATTTGTAACACTTTATTTCTGGATTTTGAAGATATATTGATGTAATACAAGTACCTAAAGGAAGGTTGAGGAAATGGAGCCATCTTGGAATAAAGTTGCTATATTTTACCAGAATCAAGTCAGTATCAGTTGGAAGTAGATGCATAGTTATAATCCCTAGAGCAACCACTAAGATAATATCAGCACCCTAACTTTGAAGGACAGTGGTATAAATGACTCTTGAGAGAGTTGACTATGATGGGAAGTAAAGAGAGAGCATTGGTGACTAAAAGGGCCATTGGTTGAATATGTGTTGTCTTTTTATTATGTATTTGGTTTACATCTATAGTTAAGTTGAGGGGAAAGAACCAGTAGAGCCAGAAGGAATGTAGATATAAGGGAGAGAGTGAGATTTAATGAAGCATTCCTCAAGGAGGAGTTGAAAGCTGGTGAGTTTGTAGAAGTATTTGTTTGAGATTGATGTTTGGGGGACTAAAGTTTAGAGTCTGACTTCCTAATACTAGTGTTTGAAAAGTAGGAAAAGAGTTTGTACGCTGAGATGAGATCACAGAATAGCATCTAAAGGAAATGAAAGAAGTAGATGATAAGGGGACAAGCTGAAGGACTCATAGGCAGCATTGATAGGTTAGCAATTGTTGGGGATCTTAATTTTGTTGGGACTCCACTTGTGGCTTTTTTAATAGGTTGTTTGTTAGCAGTAGTTGGCAGCTTAGGTATAGGATTGAAGAACATGGTTGGTTTGATCCAGAGTTTTTGCAAGGTTGCTTGAGGTGATGAATCATGGTGCTTGGAAGTTTCTGCTCTAGGTGTAAGGATTATTAGCTGGGAACTTCATCCTGATGTTATTAGCAGATTATGACACCAAACTGTTTGGGACAGTAGTTGGCTGTTTGATTCCAACTCAGTTTCACATTTGCTGAAAGAGTTGTAGTGCCTTTCCCCTTTGTGGCAGTCATACTGTATCTAAAATATTATCTTCCATTGTGAGTATTGTATTGCACGAGGAACACCAACCATAGGAATGTGATAAAGATAGCAGTGTTTGCAATGGTTGGCATAAGGAGAGGGTTAGAAAAGTCTATGGAAGAAGTGATGGTTGAACAGAGTTTTCAAGTATGAGAAGTTTGCTGAGTGGAAATCAGCTTTCTGGACGAGTAATACAGTAAAGACTTGAAGGCATGAAATGACTTGGTATACTTAGGGAATTAGAACTAGTTTTTTAGAGGATTAAGTGATATGCTGGTGGTTTTTGAATTATTCCAGAAGTTCTAAAGGTTCTTTGGAAATGTCTAAGATGCCTTCTCTGAGATGGTAGGTATGTAAGGCACAGTTTACAGGTCATGCTTTCCTCCAAATACGTTCAGCCACCTCCCATTTTTCCTTCCTGTTCAACAAAAGCATAGTATCTCCCCTTTAAAACCTAATATGCTTATTGGATTTCCACGTAATATTTTTAAATAAATGAATCTTTGGCCACTGTAATTTTGTCCACTCTTAGATGATAGCCATGGAAGGACTTTAAGCAAGGGTCAAGACACGGTCCAGCTTCTGTTTTAGAAAGGGTACATTGGTGCCAAAATAAGGGTGTATTTGAGGGCGATGAGATTAGTGTCTGGGAGAGCACTTAGGCTATTGGCAATGAAATTGATGAGAGCTGCGGATTATCTGATAAGTAGTGGCGTTGGGGATAGAGAAGATGGATTAGAAGTAGAGTTAAACAGAGCAGCATGGTTAGTGGGTAAGAACATGGATAGAGTCAGACTGCTGTGATTCAAATCCTGATTCTTCCATTTAAAGCCTTTGTGAGCTTGGGCAAGTTTTTAAACCCCACTGCCTTAGTGTCTTCCTCTTTAAGATGAAAATAAGGATGCTGCTGCTGATGGTACCACTTATCTTAGAGGTTGTTGTAAGGATTGTGTGTGTGTGTGTGTGTGTGTGTGTGTGTGTGTGTTTTAAAGTTTATTTAATTTGAGAGAGAAGGAGACCATGTTGAGTGGGGGAGGGACAGAGAAAGAATCCCAAGCAGGTTCTATGCTGTCAGCACAGACCCTGATGTGGGGCTTGAACTTAGGAATCACGAGATCATGACCTGAGCCGAAACCTTGGGTCGGATGCTTAACCGACTGAGCCACCCAGGCACCCTAGCATTGTGTGTTTTTAAAGTGCCTCATCTGTGCAAAGACTTGTACAGCATGTGCACACAGCATTGTTTTTTTTAAATAAAAAAATTTTTTTTACATTTATTTTTGAGAGAGAGTCAGAGCACAAGTGGGGGAGAGGCAGAGAGAGAAGGAGACACAGAATCTGAAGCAGGCTCCAGGCTCTGAGCTATCAGCACAGAGCCTGACTCAGGGCTCGAACTCACAAACCACAAGATCATGACTTGAGCCAAAGTCGGACCCTCAACTGACTGAGCCACCCAGGTGCCCCTGCATGGCAGCATTATTTATAATAGCTACAAAGTTGAAGTAAGTCACATTTCCATCAACTGATGAATGGATAAATAAAAGTGGTATACCCATACAATGGAATAGCCTTCTGTGGTAAAAAGGATCAAGTACTGATATAAGCTACAGCATGGATAAACCTAGAAGACCTTGTTCCGTTAAAGAACCCAGACACTAAAGACCACATGTTGGGTGAGTCCATTTATATGAAATGTCCAGAAAAGGCACATCTGTAGAGACAGAAAGTAGATTCGTGGTTACCATGGAACAGGGGTGTGGAGAAGTAGGACTCACTGCTTGTTGGTAGAGGGTTTCTGTTTGGGCTAATGGAAATATTCTAGAATTAGATAGTAGTGATGATTGCCCAACATAGTGAATATATTGAAACCACCAAAGTGTACACTTTGTTTGCTTGTTTGTTTGTTTGTTTGTTTGGTTATTTTAGAGGGGGGCAGAGAGAGAGAGAGAGAGAGAGAGAGAGAGAGAGAGAGAGAGAGAATCCAAAGCAGTATCTGCACTCTAAGTGCAGAGCCCAACGTGGGTCTCAAACTCACGAACTGTGAGATCATGACCTGAGCCAAAACCAAGAGTCAGACATTTGACTGAGCCATCCAGGTGCCTCCAAATTGTACACTTTTTAAAATAGTTAATTTTATGTCATACTAATTATATTTCAATTTCTAAGAAGTATTTTAAAAAATAAAAAGATTCTTACAGGGACCTGGGTGGCTTAGTTAGTTAAGTGTCTGACTTCGGCTCAGGTCATATCTCATGACTTGTGAGTTCGAGCCCCACATCAGGCTCTGTGCAGGCAGCTCAGAGCCTGCAGCCTGCTTTGGATTTTGGATTCTGTGTCTCCCTCTCTCTCTGCTCTTCCCCTGCTTGTGTTCTGTCTCTCCCTCTTAAAAATAAATAAATAAATAAATAAATAAATAAATAAATAAATAAATAAAATTCTTAGACTATCACCTGGTACATAGTAAGCTCTCACTGGCAGATGTTATCATTGAAGAATTGTAATGTTACAGGTTCCTGTCTTGAATGCACCCAGCTGAATGTGTAGATGTCCCCTGGTCTCCATCCATCACTCTGTGGGAGTTAGGATTGGGATAACTGAAGCAAATATGTTGATGCTTATGCTGCTTGCTCTGCCCTATATACCAAAGTCCTTTGTCTCTGACCTAGAGGGTCTCATGTCTTCTGCCAGCATTCATGCAGCCGTGGCATATTAACTTGTTAAATTCTGGTGAAATCTTAGATCCTCTCACTACTCGACAAAGTGCAAGGGGGAGTTTTGTTTAAATACAAGACTTGATCTTAGGGTGGAGTTAAGGAGACAGTAGTGAGCAGGATGAGTTTGAGTATAATCAATGTGGAAAAGATAACCTGCACAATTAGGTCCATGAGTAATAGGAGGAGCTTGAGCTGTGAACACGGGGATTGGCCCTGCTCAGAGACGGTGGAAGAAGGTAAAGGGCATATGTGGCTGTAGGTGGTTTTGTAGGTAGAAGAATGTGAAGTAAGGTATACCTCCCACCTTCTGTCTAATTTTCTGCCTCAAGTAGGAGGCCAGATCAGCACCTGATGGTTAAGGGTGAAAGGATAGGAACCTGGATGCCTGTGGAGGAGGTGAAATTAGCTGCTCCTGGGAGTGACAGAAGGATGTGATCAAGGACAGCTAGGAGTTGATGAGAGGCCCTGGCAATGGGAAACTTGTTGTTCCATTATACAGGATTGAATGATTTTTATCCTCAGCAGTACTCAACAGCCTGTGGGTAAAGGGGGTAAGAAAGACATTTGGATCGATCCAGTATTGGTGGTTTATAGAACATGTGCAGAAGAAGAGAGACATTTGGCAGAAGAGTTGAGGCCACTGACAATAAAGTAATTAATGTCTGGGTCATTGGGTGTGGGGTGAAAGGGGGATGAAGGCACCTGACATCAGGATGAATGATCTTAAATAGTAGGAACTGAAAAAAGCTAGAGGTTTAGATGAAATGGAGAAGGAAGTGTGTTGGGCATAAGAGGATCAGAGGGCTCACAGTCTGAAATTGCATTGCTTGATGCAGTAACCACTGGCCACATGTTGCTTTGGGCGTTTGAAATGTAGGTAGTACTACTGATGAACCGAATTTTGAATCTGACTTACTGTACATGTAAAACTAAAAAACTAAGGCAGTGTGCCAAGAGTTTTAGGCCAGCTGAGAGAGTTAGCTAATTACAAAGTTAGAGCACAGTCTCCGAGACCACCCTCACTTCTGACACCAACTGCAAGTTTGGAAATTTCCCCAAACCACCCTTACCTTTGATAATTTGCTATAAAGACTGATGGAATTCACTGAAAGCCATTATAGTCACAGTTGCAGTCTATTACAGGGAAAGGATACAAATTAAAATCAGCTAAGGGAAGAAGCACAGAGTCCGGTACTACATGAGCAGTCCCAAACACAGAACTTTTATTTTCTTCTCCCTGTAGAATCAGGATGTGTAGTGTCAGTGTCCTGACATTGTTGTGCAACAGTATGCACTGAGGACTGCCTGTAAGGAAGCTGACCTGAGCCTCTGTGTTCAGAGTTTCGTAGGCATGATTGATTGATTGATTGCCCATATGCTTCATCTCTGCTTCAGGTCGCCTGTTATTGCGTGACCCAAAACTCACATCCTCCATTACATTGTTGGTCTTCCTAGTGTGGTCAGCCTCTACCCTAAGACTAGATGAATATGACCACTTCCACGTTAAGTCATGTTGTAAGATTGGCATGAACCAAGCCCCCTAGGTAAACACAGATGCTCCTGTCACTCACATAACATTCTGGGGGCTCAGAGATGACCTCTCGGAAGCCAAGGGACAAGGCCAGATCTTCACTGGGGGCAGGACCTATTTCTTTATTACACACAGTGTAAAATACCTTTTCATTAAACACAACTCTTTTTTTGACAAAATTATATCTCACCTAGATTGTAGACAATTTAGTGTCTGAAATGTGATAGGAATTTGAAGTAGCATCTCATTGCTAATATTTATGATTGGGTTGGGATTGATGTATTGGGTTGAATAAAATATAAAACTTTCAATATGTGTGATACTTTTTGCTTTTAAATTAAAAAAAAATTTTTAATGTTTATTTTTGCTAGACAGAGACATGGAATGAGTGGGGGAAGGGCAGAGAGAGAGAGAGGGAGACACAGAATCTGAAGCAGGCTCCAGGCTCTGAGCTGTCAGCACAGAGCCTGACGCGGGGCTCGAACTCACAAACTGTGAGATCATGACCCGAGCCGAAGTCGGACGCTCAGCCAACTGAGCCATCCAGGCGCCCCAGATACTTTTTGCTTTTAAATGTGACTACTAGAAAATCTTAAATTATATTAAAATGGCTCACATTATATTTCTATTCAACATTGCTGATCTAGAAGGTTATGTTAAGAGAGAGGGAAGTATACTATTGAAATTTAAAATTTCAAAGGTAGAAAAATATTAAGCAAAGGGAAGTTCAGGATGTGGCCAGAGGAAGAGTTGCTGAACTTTGAGGGAGTTATATGTCACTGGAGATGAAGAAGATTCAAGGAGTCATGAGGCTAAATTATCAAATAGATTATCCTCATGGCTGTTGACATTTCCTAGGTAACTGGCAGGATCTGGGTGGAGCAGTAGACTGTGATGTAGGTTTCTGTGTCTTTGATACATGTGAAGGCAAGAGAAGCAGAAAGGGGTTTACCAGATATCCTAGCATATACCTTGGTAGTGTGAAGGTCGTGGGGAGTTAGAAAACTTCCTGATTACTTGCTTCTTAATTCCTCGTGGAATATTGTCCTTTCTTTCCTCGGGAAGCCTATAAAGGAATTTGTGGTCTCAGAACAATTGGTTCTGGTTGAACCAATTCAATTCAACAATTGGTTGAAAGGCGATTTCAGTACGAAGTGTGAGAACACAAGATACAAAAGCCCAGCTATTCTCCTTTGCCCTTTAGTTGCTACTCAGCTTTCATGACCCTTCTCAAACGTTATACTTTCTGTGAACTCTGCCCTGATTTTGCTAGAGAGTTAATTGCCTATTTCCTTCTTCCTTTGAACATACCTCCACTATAAAACTGTTTGTAGTAAGTTTTTCTTTCTTTCTCCCTGTGTGTGTGTGTTTCTGTGTCTCTCACTTGCTGTAGGTAGTATCACTGAGGTACTGACACTAGATTCGGTAATTTAAACAATAGTCTCTTAATCTATCACCTTTCTTGTGGTGGTTCTTTTGCCAGATCCTACTCATTTTCCTGATATCTAAATTTTGGAATACTCCTTGGCTCAGTCCGTGGACCTCTTTTCTTTTCTGTGCCCATCTACTCACTAGTTAATTTTGTATGACCCATTAAACTTCTGGCTCCTGAATTTTAAATCTCCTGCTCTATCCTCTGAACTCTAGATTTATGTACCCAAGTGTTTACTTGACATCTAGATGTCTGATAGGCCTCTCAGCCTTAACCTGTGCAAACTGAGGTCCATTTACCAACTTTCTCTTCTCAGCGGTCTTCCCCATCTCCATAATGGCAACTCCATTCATCCAGTTGCTCACATCAAAAACTTCTAGAAAGTCACACTTAATTTTTCCTTGCTCACACTTCACGCCAAAACTATCAGTAAATCTCGGTGACTCAACCTTCAGAATGTATGCCGAATTCAGTCACCATTGCCACCAATACCAGCCTGGTCTAGGTCACAGTCCTAGGCTGCTAGGATTACTGTAGCAGCCTTCAACCAGTGTTCCCTGAATCTGCCCTGATCCCACTATTTCAGTGAGGGTGATTCTTTAAAACCGAAAGTGAAATCTTACCACTCAGCTACTTCTGTTGTCTTTCCCATCTGTTTGGAAGAAATGCATAGTCCTTTCTGTGGTTTATGAAACTATATCATCTGGTCTCCGGCTGCCTCTCTGACGTCAGGCCCTAGTACTCTCCCTCGTTTTGCACCGGCATGTCTTTTTTGTTCCTGAAACTCTCCAGTATGTTCTCACTTTAAGTCCTTCATATATTCCATTCCTTCTTCCTGAGATACTCTTTTCCCAGATAGCTGCATGGCTCGCTCTTCTATTTCCTTCAGATATCTTATCAAATGTTACCTTATTAGAGAGATCTCTGCTAGCCATGCTGTCTACAGTCTCACTCTTTCTGCTGGCCCACCGCTCTGTATCTCCTTCCTTCATTTTCCTTCTTGGTTCTTATCAACAACTGACATATATGAGAGTAAAGACTCTACAGTTTTGAGCCTTGCTAGATCTCTAGCACTTAGAAGAGTGTCTGCAGAGAACACATGCCCAGTAAATAGTTATTGATCAGCTGGATGAAAGACTAAGTGAATGAGAGGATGTCACTAGACTGCAGAGCGTGGCAGTTGAATTGTATGCGCGCGTGTCACTGTTTGATGCGGGCTCTAACGCGTAGTAAGTAAAATTATTTCATTGTGTTGCAGTGAAATATAACCAAGTCAGGCATGCAATTTTCATGTTGTTCCACAACAGGTATTTTAGTTAATGAGTTTGATGTGGGGGAAAACACCTTTTTGTTTTCCGGATAGCTGCAGAGAAAGATATTGAAGGTTATAAATTCTGAACAACTTAATAGGCTTCAATAAATGGTTATTGAATGAACATTTATGACTCATCCATTTGATTTGTTGAAATGAGTATTGCGCACTATTCAGAACCATATTACAAAGGGGCAGCCGTGACAATGTGTGTCTGTTTGATTTTACAAACAAAATTGAGAAACTGGTTAGTTTGGCAAACCACTACGCTCCTAATTTAAAACTTCCCCAGTATGATTTCTTTAGATATATATCCCCAAACTTCCTATCTGAGACCTTGAAGTCATAAATCCAGCATTTTATCAAGAAAAGTTTCCTGAAGACCAGGCAGAACTCATGGGCATTTATAATAAATTAACAGCAGTTTGTTGAAGTGTGCATGATTTATCATAGACATTCTCGATGCTTTAAAAATAACATTTCCTAATGGTGCCAGCATGTATGGAACCTGGAACTTCTCATAAAGCCATTCATTTATGCTACTGACCAATTGGGCACAGAGTGGGAAAGCCTGAATTGCACAACCATGAATAGCAGATAATGTGATAAGTGTTTCATCTGGAACCTCGTGTTTGTTTGAAAACGCTACCACATTTATTTGGACAAACTGCTACATACCAGGTTTGCGATTTGTTTGTAACATGCTTTTCCTATTTAATCCTTATAACCTTTGGTATATCTTTACAACTAAAACACTATTTTCCCACTAAATTATTTACTCCCTTTGGCTATAAAAGCTAGCTGTTTTCTCAGGCTTTACTGACAGAAGCAAATAACTGTATCACTGAGCTTCATTTTATCACTCTGAAGTAAGACAGTTTCCTTCTGTCTCTTCCCCAATTAATTTCCCATTCATTAGTCTTCATTTTTTTGTTTTATTTTCTTCATATCAGCTATGACTGTAGCATTTATGCTTGCAACCTGCCTAGGATATGTGAGGAAGCCACCTGTGTTTCGTGCTTAAAAACTTAGTTTGATGACCTTACTTTACTGCTAAACACCCATTCACACAACTGGCAGTTGTGTGATCACACTGCCAGTTCTACCGTTATATGAAAATAAATGCCCCAGAGAATTATCAAAATATTTTTACTGCATTTAATATATACAGGTCCCAAGGGAATATGTTTGCCTGGCTTCTGTATTAATATTTTTCCTGAGGGTTCTCTGAACTGTTTTCTCCCCCTTAACCTTCTTTGGAAAATGTAGTTTCTCTGACAAAGCAAAACTGCTAGAAAAAAATAAGGATATTTTAATCATAATACTTAGAAAGTTGACTTTATATAAAGAGATTTTTATGACATATTTGGAATTAGTGCTTTCAAACTTTGATGTTTTTCAAAGATATTTTCTGGGCTGGGGTGTGTGTGTGTGTGTGTGTGTGTGTGTGTGTGTGTGTGTATGAATGAAAGAAAGACTGAGATCGATCTCATTTTATCTTCTTTTTATTTCAAGTTTTATGTAAATTCTAGTTATTTAACGTATATGGCAAATTTGGTTACAGATGTAGAACCCACTGATTCATGACTTACATATAACACCCACTGTTCATCCTAACAAGTGCCCTCCTTCAATACCCATCACCCATTTAGCCCATCCCCAACCCACCAACCCCTCCAGCAACCCTCAATTTGTTCTCTATAGTTAAGAGTCTCTTATTATTTGCTTCCCTCTCTTTTTTCCCCCTTCCCCTATGTTCATCTGATTTGTTTCTTAACTTCCACATATGAGTGAAATTGTATGGTATTTGCCTTTCTCTGACTGACTTATTTCACTTAGCATAGTGTACTCTAGCTCCATCCGCATCATTGCAAATGGCAAGATTTCATCACCCTTTTTTGATGGCTGAGTAATATTCCAGTATGTGCGCACACACGTGCACACACACACACACACACAACATATTGGCTATTGATAAAAGCTGCTATAAACATTGGGGTACACATGCCCCTTTGAATCAGTATTTTTGTATTCTTTGGGTAAATACCTCGTAGTGCATTTGCTGGGTCGTAGGGTAGTTCTATTTTTAACTTTTTGAGGAACCTCCATACTGTTTTTCAGAGTGGCTGCACCAGTTTACATCTCTACCAACAGCGCAAGAGGGTTCCCCCTTCTCCACATCCTCACCAACATCTTTTGTTTCCTATAGTGTTAATTATAGCCATTCTGACTGGTGTGAGGTGGTATCTCATTGTGGTTTTGATTTGTATTTCCCTGATGATGAGTGATGTTGAATGCCTTTTCATGTGTCTGTTAGCCATCTGTATGTCTTCTTTGGAAAAATGTTCATGTCTTCTACCCATTTCTTAATTGGATTATTTGTTGTTTTGGTGTTGACTTTGCTAAGTTCTTTATAGATTTTGGATACTAACCCTTTATCAGATATGTCATTTGCAAATATCTTCTCCCATTCTGTAGATTGTCTTTTAGTTTTGTTGATTATTTCCTTCACTGTGCAGAGGCCTATAATACCAGCAAAGAAATTGAATCAGTAATCAAATATCTCCCAACAAACCAAAGTCCAGGGCCAGGTGGCTTCCCAGGGGAATTCTACCAGACATTTAAAGAAATGTTAATGCCTGTTCTTCTTACACCATTCCAAAAAATAGATATGGAAGGAAAACTTACAAACTCATTCTACGAGGACAGCATTACCTTGATTCCAAAACCAGACAGAGACCCTACTAAAAAGAACCGCAGACCAGTATTCCTTATGAACGTGGATGTAGAAATTCTCAGTAAGATACTAGCAGATCAAATCCAACAGTGCATTAAAAAATTATTCACCACGATCAAGTGGTATTTATTCCTGGGCTGCAGGGTAGTTCAATATTCACAAATCTATCAGCGTGATATGCCACATTAATAGAAGGAAGGATAAGAACCATATGATGGTTTCAATAGATGCAGAAAAAGCATTTGACAAAATACAGCATCCATTCTTGATAAAAACCCTCAACAAAGTAGGGATAGATGGAACATACCTCAACATCCTAAAAGCCATTTACAAAAGATCAGCTAATATCATCCTCAGTGGGGAAAAACTGAACTTTTCCTCTGTAGCAAGGATGTCCACTCTGACCGTTGTTATGTAATGTAGTACTGGAAGGCCTAGCCTCGGCAGTCAGAACACAAAAAGAAATAAAAGGCATCCAGATCAGCAAGGAAGAAGTAAACCTTTCACTATTTGCAGACAATAGAAAAACCAAAAGATTCCACCAAAAAAATACTAGAACTGATAAATGAATTAAAGAAAGTTTAATTCAGGATATATATAATGCAGGATATAAAATCAGTGTACAGAAATCTGTTGCTCCTCTATACACCAATAATGAAGCAGGAAAAAGAGAAATCAAGGAATTGATGCCATTTACAATTGTCCCAAAACCCATAAAATACGTAGGAATATACTTTAACCAAAGAGGTAAAGGATCTGTACTCTCAAAACTATAGAACACTTAGGAAAGAAGCGGACACAAATGGAAAAACATTCCATGCTCATGGATTGAAAGAACAAATATTGTTAAAATGTCTATAGTACCCAAAGCAATCTACGCATTTAATGTAATCCCTATCGTATTTTTCAGAGGCTAGAACAAACAATCCTAAAATTTATATGGAACCACAAAAGACCTCAAATAGCCAAAGCAGTCTTGGAAAAAAAGAAAAAAAGCAAAGCTGGTGGCACCCAATTCTGGACTTCAAGCTGTATTACAAAGCCGTCATCAAAACAGTGTGATACACAAAAACAGACACGTAGATCAACGGAACAGAGTAGAAAACCCAGAAATGGACTCACAGCTATGTGGTCAACTCATCTTCAACAAGGCAGGAAAGAATATCCAGTGGGAAAAAGACAGTGTCTTCAACAAGTGGTGTTGGAAAAACTGTACAGTGCAACAGGCAGAAGAATGAACCTGGATCGCTTTCCTACACCATACACAAAAATAAACTCGAAATGGATGAAAGACCTAAATGTGAGACAGGAAACCATCAAAATCCTGGAGGCAGCAACCTCTTTGACCTCAGCCATAGCAGCTTCTTACTAGACATGTTTCTGGAGGCAAGGGAAACAAAAGCAAAAATGAACTATTGAGAATTCAGCAAGATAAAAAACTTCTGCATAGCGAAGGAAACAATCGACAAAACTGAGATCATTGGTCCCATTTTATTTAAAAAAATATTTTTTATCCTGTTAGCAGAGTTTTATTTTATTTTATTTTATATATTTTTAAATTTACATCCAAATTAGTTAGCATATAGTGCAACAATGATTTCAGGAGTAGATTCCTTAGTGCCCTTACCCTTTTAGCCCATCCCCCCTCCTACAACCCCTCCAGTAACCTTCAGTTTGTTCTCCATATTTATGAGTCTCCTCTGTTTTGTCCCCCTCCCTGGTTTTATATTATTTTTGTTTCCCTTCCCTTATATTCATCTGTTTTGTCTCTTAAAGTCCTCATGTGAGTGAAGTCATAGGATTTTTGTCTTTCTCTGACTAATTTCACTTAGCATAATACCCTCCAGTTCCATCCACATAGTTGCAAATGGCAAGATTTCATTCTTTTTGATTGCCAAGTAATACTCCATTGTGTGTGTGTATATATGTATGTGTGTATATATATATATATAATATATATATATATACACACACACACACACACACACACACACCACATCTTCTTTATCCATTCCTCCATTGATGGAAAGAGACATTTGGGCTCTTTCCATACTTTGGGTATTGTTGATAGTGCTGCTATAAACATGGGTGTGTGTCCCTTCGAAACAGCACACTGTATCCCGTGGATAAATGTCTAGTATTGCAATTGCTGGGTCGTAGGGTAGTTCTATTTTGTTTTTTGAGGAACCTCCATACTGTTTTCCAGAGTGGCTGCACCAGCTTGCATTCCCATGGTCCCATTTTAAAAGCCATTGTGTTAAAAGACACATCGCATACAGTTTTACCTTTATAACCATTTTAAGTAGATAGTTTGGCATTAGTTATATTCATGTTATTGTGCTACCATCACCAGTGTCCATTTACAGAACTCTTTTTGTCTTGCAAAACTCAAAGTCTGTGCCCATTAATCACTAACTTCACATTTACTTGTTTCCTATCCCTTGGCAGCCCCATTCTACATTGTCTCTATGAACTTGACTATTCTAGTTACCACTTAACAGTAGAATCATAGTATTTGTCCTTCTGTGACTGGCTTGTTGTACTTTGCATAATGTCCTTAAGGCTCCTCCACGTTGTATGTATCAAACTTTCCTTCCTCTTTAAGGCTGAATAATATTCCGTTGTGTGTACAGACCACTTTTTGTTTATTTATCCACAGATGGATACATGGGTTGTTTCTACCTTTTGGCTGTTGGACAGAATGATGTTATGAACATAGGTATACAGATGTTAGATTCCATTTTTAAAAGCTTTTTAATATAAGCATTTTCAAATATATGTAAAAGGGAAGAGAATAGTATAATAAACTCTCATATGCTCATCATCCAGTTTTGACAGTTACCAACATTTTGCTGTTTTTGTTTCACCCTTTATCCCAACTTTTTTTTGGTTAAAGTATTTTAAAGCAAATTTGAGAAATCATATAATCTCACTCATTAATATTCATTTACTCACTCATAAATATTTAACATTTTCATATATATATTAATATATATATTTTCATATGTACATATATATATGGAGAGAGAGCGAGAGACTTTATTTTTTTTTAATTTTTTTTTTTTAACGTTTATTTATTTTTGAGACAGAGAGAGACAGAGCATGAACAGGGGAGGGGCAGAGAGAGAGGGAGACACAGAATCCGAAACAGGCTCCAGGCTCCGAGCTGTCAGCACAGAGCCCGACATGGGGCTCGAACTCACGGACCATGAGATCATGACCTGAGCTGAAGTCGGACGCCCAACCGACCAAGCCACCCAGGTGCCCCGAGAGCGAGAGACTTTAAAAAACTTCACCATAATACCTAACTCAAGGTCACCAATACTGTCTTTTTCTTTGTTAGCTCTTAAAACCTATGCAATAAATTCTCAATTTCAAATGTTTTGCCATTTTAGAATATATGATTATAGATTATTTGTATTTAAATTTTTTTAATGTTTATTTTTTGAAGGAGAGAGACACAGAGTGAGAGCGGGGGAGGGGCAGAGGAGAGAAAGGGAGACACAGAATTCGAAGCAGGCTCCAGGTTCTGAGCTGTCAGTACAGAGCCCGACATGGGGCTTGATCTCACCAGCCATGAGATTATGACCTAAGCCAAAGTAAGATGCTCAACCAACTGAGCCACCCAGGCACCCCACGATTATATATATTTTAGATTCTGGTTCTCCCTTGACATATTCTGTCTTTTCATCTTTTTTGTATATCTTGTCCTGTGTTTTCTTTAACATAATAATTGTCATTTTGAAGTCCTTGCCTGCTAACTCTGAGTCATCTTTGGTTTTGCTTTAATCTCTTGACTCTTGACTTCAATCTCTTGACTATTGGTCACTTTTTCTGCTTCTTCCCATGTTTAGTTATTTTTTGTTGTTTGCTAGATATTAAGGGTGACATGTTGTAGAGACTCTGGATTATGTTATCTTCTGTGGTGTTGAGTTTGTTCAGGCAGGAAGTTAAATTACATATGGATCAACTTGATCATGCTGAGGGTTGGTTTTAGGCTTTGTTAGGGTGGTTTTATGAGTTTTACTTACTATTCCTTTGGCACAGTCCTTACTCCTAGGGCTTTGTCTAATGAGGCCTCAACTGAGTGCCTAGAATATTCACAGAGGTCTCTCCTTATAAGCTAAATCTGAACTCCAGCATCTCCTGAATGCTATGTGACATCTAAAAATTTCTCTTTAGCTTTCATTCTCCCACCAGTTTTTTTCTGCTAGGCCTTCCATTGTCTTGCTTTGCATATGTGCAGTTTGGGAGTTGGCCAAGTACCTGAGTGGAATTTCTATGCTAACTGTTGGTGTTCCTTTTCTGCTATCCCACCACCCAAATTCTAGCTCTGTTACTAGCCCCTAACTCTGATCTCTTTCCTCTACCCTAACCTACTTCTCTTTGCTTGACCTCTGTCTCCCTAGGTTGTGGTTTGGGGTGAATATGGGGTTTACCTCTTATGCTTTCTGTGAAGAATCATAGTCTTTTGCTGGTTATTGTCCGTTGTCTGCAAATAGTCCAACTTTTATAGATGGTTAAATATCAGCTACTCTTTCATAATCAAAACTAAAGTCTACAATACCATTCTTATACCCAACAAAATTAACAGTGTTTTCTTCTAATAAATAAAACAGGGCATGTTTAGCTCTCTCTACTTGTCCCAAAACGTCTTATTATAGTTTGCTCAAATCACGATGTAGCAAAGCCCATACGTGCATTAAGTTGATAAGTGTCTCAAATTTTTTATCATTTGTAACAACCCTAACCCTCTCCGGCAGACGTCTACACACTTATTTCTATGCCATTTGTTGAAGAAACTGGATCATCTTGTACAACTTCCTGCATTATGGATTTGAATCCTTATCGTGTCAGTCCGCGTGTTCCTCTAGGTCGCGATTTTGTGTAAAGTGGTTTGGCTAAATACAGGCCAACATGGGGGCGATGGGGACAAGACCACTTCATCGTCTTCCTCTTGCATCATCTTAGGAGTCGTGTAATGTCTGGTTTCCCCACTTTTCGTGATGTATAAAGTTTTATAAAGTTCTTATAAAGTTTCCCATCAGACCTTGACGTAATGGTTTAGCTACCCTTCTAATTTAGTTGCTTAGACACATATTTCATTAGAAATTGCAAAATTGTCATTTTCTGATTCTCTCATTCCTTCTGTGTATTTGTGAATTCTAATTCTTTTGTGGAGAACTTTGCCTATAAACTGTTTAGAAAGTGTAGTAAAGGCAAAATAAGTGCTTGATTCTTTTCCTTTATGTATTAAATTTCAGAATAATGAATTGGTACCCTACCAATCTCCAGTGGTGACCAGAAAAGTTGATTTTATTTGTAATATCAATGTGAATTTATGAATCTTAATACATTTGATGTGTGTCAGTCCCTTGAGTCGTTGGTCTTTTGATGTTTAAAGTTTTCCACTTGGCCAGCAGGAGCCTCTTTCAGTTGACACCTGTGTCCTTTTGACATGTCCCCATGTCCTTTTGATAACTTCCTTGCTTGTAACTAAGCTATCCCAGGCCTACCCTGAATATTTCTCATCTCAGACCTGGAGTCAAACCTGTCTTCTAGGGACTGTGGTCCTTTCAAGTGGAAAATAGCACGTAGAGACCAGAATCTGTGCCCTAGGGATGCTTATTACTGCTACCGGTCTGTCATTGCTTAGAGGCCTTTTCAGGGCACAGAGGTAGGAGATCTGTATTGTTTATATAGAGAAAAGTAAAACACGGGTTTGTACTAACATCCCAATTGAAATGTAAGATTTCAGTCTTTTTAACTTCTTGAATATTGTATATTTATATCTTGTTTTTCTTACGCTGAAAATTGTGGTTCCAAATGACTTTGCCTATTACCTATTTGATATGAGTGAATGAGGGCAATATTGATTCAAAACAATCCCAGTATTATTACAAATACTAAGGAGACTGGTTCCTTTTTTCCTTAGGTTATATCCCATTAAGGCAAAATACTGTGTTTGTCACTAAAAAAAATTACTCTCTGATTGGTTATGTCACAGTTTAACTTACAACTAGGTCCATTTTTTTCCCAGTTAGGTTTCAGGTGTCAGAAATTACTTTTTCTTCTGTTTGAGTAAACTGTGAATTGTTTGATTTATTTAAAACATTATGTGTTTCCAAGGTTAAAGCTATAAAACAGAGTACATTCAGGAAAGTCAAGTCTCCATCCCTTTTTCATCCCCCTATAAGTAACCATTTTTAGAAATTTTTTACTTGACATTACTTCTTTTAGAAAACATATACACACGTATACACATGCACATTTGTATTTTCTCCTCCTTCTTGCAAACAGAGGCACACCATACATATTTTCTAACACCTTGCAGGGATTCAAGGATAGAAACTTATCGATGGACCATGAAACCTTAGTCTAAAAGGGAAGACACACATGTTAAGAAATAATTGTAACACAGCTGTTCACTAATATTATAGAAATATCTAGAATAAAGGCCATTAGACACAGATTTTCTAATTTGTGCATTTTCTTCTAGGGTAGGTGAGTAGGTTAGGGAAAGCTTCAGATAAATGACCTTTCAGCTGGCTTCTAAAGAATGAGCTTGATTTGGAGCCTGTGAATTATAAGAACCAGGGAATAGCCTCATTATTACAAAGTTAGCCAACCCACATTTGCTAGTATATTAGTGTAGCAAGTGAAACATTTGCATTACGTAAGAAATGTCTGAAGAGCATTCTTTTTTTTTTTTAATTTTTTAATGTTTATTTATTTTTGAGAGAGAGAGAAAGAGAGCACGCAGGGGAGGGGCAGAGAGAGAGGGAGATACAGAATCCAAAGTGGGCTCCAGCCTCTGCCCACAAACTGTGAGATCATGACCTGAGCCAAAGTCGGACACTTAACTGACTGAGCCACCCAGGGACCCCTGTGTGAATAGCATTCTTGAAAGGCCTTTCGGAATATATGAGTTTCTCTTTCATAGGCTGCCTGGGCTTGACGCTTAGTCTAGAAGTATTTTTTTAAGGAGCTACAAGAAAACAAATCCTCCTTTAGACATTAATGTGAAAGAACTTCATATCAAAAGAATAGCCTGTTTTTGTTTTAAAGACTTAACATATGGGGCGCCTGGGTGGCGCAGTCGGTTAAGCGTCCGACTTCAGCCAGGTCACGATCTTACGGTCCGTGAGTTTGAGCCCCGCGTCAGGCTCTGGGCTGATGGCTCAGAGCCTGGAGCCTGTTTCCGATTCTGTGCCTCCCTCTCTCTCTGCCTCTCCCCCGTTCATGCTCTGTCTCTGTCTGTCCCATAAATAAATAAAAACGTTGGAAAAAAAAATTAAAGACAACATAAATAGTACTTAGTTTACAAACTTTGTTTAGTGGCACAATGAAGAATTAAGGAAATATGTCTTTATAAGTTTATAGACTTTTCTCTCATTGATATTTCTTGAGGTAATCTGTAGTTATGAAGCATCGATCATCTGCAGAGCATTTTTTTTAATGTGTATTTATTTTTGAGAGAGAGAGAGAGAGAGAGAGAGAGAGAGAGAGAGAAAGTGCAAGCACAAACGGGGGAGGGGCAAAGAGAGGAAACAGAATCCAAAGCGTGTTCCAGGCTCTGAGCTGTCAGTGCAGAGCCAGACGCAGGGCTCGAACTCATGAACCTCAAGATCATGACCTGAGCCAAACCTGGACGCGTAACCAACTGAGCCACCCAGGCACCCTTGCAGAACATTATTTTGTGTATAGTAAGGAGGCAGAGGGAAAGATAGAAACAGTTCTAGGCATATCTTATGACTGTCTCACAAAGAAATTGTGTTTCCTCAAGACCTTTAAGGAAGAAGTTTAATTTACTTGGGATAGACCGAAGAAAACATATAATAATAATTCTGTATCCCAAATAATTCTATATCCCAGTTGCAGTGGTAGTTCCATGAATGTACAGGTGTGACAAAATGAGATAGGGCTCTACTCACATTGTACCCGTGTCAGATTCTGGGTTTTTTCTATAATTATGTAAGATTTACCCACTGGAGGAAAGTGGGTGAAGGGTACATCGGACCTGTCCGTACTGTCTTTGCAACTTCCTGTGAATCTGTGATTATCTCAAAGTAAAAAGTTTTTTAAAAGCGTATTACTCTGGCAGTTGTTTTGAGAGTAGATCGCAGGGGGCCAAGCACTGAATCAGGGACACTCTTTAGGACCAATGCGACGAGCGATTACAGTGATCCAGGAGGGAGATAGTGGCTGTTGGCTAGGTTGCTGACACAAGGGTGGGGTGGAGGTGGCATGAGGGATTGTTGAATTCTGGGTATATTTTGAAGGTAGAGCTAATAAAATCTGCTGATGGATTGGATGTGGGGGTGGGAGAAAGAGAAGGGGGTGACAGCAAGGTTTTTGGCCTGGAAGCCTGGGAGCATGAAGAAAAGAGATAGCAGCTAGGAGTACTGGGGTAGCTCGGTCTGTTAAGCGTACGACTCTTGATTTCAGCTCAGATCGTGATCTCAAGTTCATGAGTTTGAGCCCTGTGTCAGACTCTGTGCTGACGGTCTGGAGCCTTCTTGAGATTTTCCTTCCCCCCTCCCCCTTTCCCCTTTCTCTTTCTCTCTCTTTCTCTCTCCCTCCCCCGCTTGTGCTCTCTGTCTCAAAATAAATAAATAACCTTAAAAAAAAAAAATGATTGCAACTAGATGTAGGAGTAAGTAAAGCAGGCTGGTGTAAGGTAGTTGGATTCTTGGCAAGGAAAACAAAGAACCAAACCTCTGTCCCCCAGTCCTCGGCAGCTTGGGGCCTGCAAGAGTTAGGGACCTGTGATAGTACAGTGAGTGCACTCTTGTTAGCCTGCTCCCCAGCAGCTGAGTTCTCTTGGCCTGGCCCTCCCTGGCTCTTCTGGAAAGGAGCATTTGTTTGATAAACAGGAAGTCGTTTCCATGGGTGTCGAAAGGAGAAATGATAGAGCTGAGTGGCAGAGCAAAGAACGGGCAGCTGTGGTTAGCTTGGAATTGGCAGAGACGTTCTCAGGTAGCCACCTAAGCTTAGCACACGGGCCCCTTTCCCCCCATTCTAGACGGGGTTCTCTCTTTATCATGAAAAGTGAAAAGTTTCTGCCCTGTTGTTTGACCTGCTGTCAGGGTGCAGTCATTTTCAGCCAGTGTTTTGGGTCAGTCAGAGTCATAGACTTAGCAGACAGATGGAGACGCTCTCTGTTTATAGTGGAAAAGTGACTTATTTTAAGAAATGTTGGCTCCCCACCACCATCCCATTAGTGGCCTGCCTCTGATACTGCAGTGAGGCTGAGCAAGGGAAGTCAAGACCGCCTCGTGTGTATTTTTGCTCTTTGAAAGGTTAGAATCTAAATGCACCACAAGATATTTCTTCCTGAGTCAGATTAGGACAAAATTACAAGCAGTGAATTCTGAAGCAGACTTTCTATGCACGCCTGCTCTCATACCTTGAAACTTCGGAATTCATTCCCTCCACTTCTAAGAATTGTGCTCCTCGCGACGTGTGCGTGTCACCCGGTGTCACTAACGTCTGCCCAGTTTGTGAGGAAGAGCAGATAAAAACGACGAAAGAAGCCCAGTGCCGCGTGTGATTTGTGGTGATTTACACTCCTGCCTTTTGATAAGAGCTTGAAACAGGATGCCCGTTTTCTCCTTTTAGCTGAGAGTCCCCTCATCCTTGTCTCCGCTGCCGTGGTTGGAATGAAGCTGTGATAGACACGAAACTTGAAATTGGCCCTGGAGGTGGAGTGGCAGCTGAGTAGACAAGTAGCGAATTGTCAGCGAAGGACCCACGGTGTGGCAGGGCTGGAGCGTGGCCCGGCTCGGGGCCGGGGGCCGGGGGCCGGGGAGCCAGGGGCATGGCTGTCGTGTGGGGAGTTGGGGACTGAGGGTGGGGTTGTGTGTCGCCCAGTGTTTAGGAGAAGCAGCTCCCTGAACCGCCTGGAAGAAGCAGAAGGATTCCTTAGCGCTCCTTGCCCCTGGGGTTTATCCCCACACAATTCAGAATGTGTTTTACTTTGAATACTGAGTGGTTCGGGAGCCACGTGGTTTCTTTTGCATTCTGAGGTCACCCCAGTATTCATTCAAATGCTGTGACTTTGTGGCAAGTCCAGGCTGGGCCGCGGCTCTGGGTTTCTTTGCTGGAAGTTAAACATCACACGTGAGCTTGCAGCATTTTCACTGCCTGCCTGTAGGGCACACGCCGACGTGAAGCAGCCATTTGCCCCCCTGGCAGCCGAGAGGCGGTTTCAGCAGGGGCTGGAAACCACGGCAGGCTGCTGGCTTCCTGGCACACCCACCAGCTCCCGTGGCTTTGCTCTGAAAGCAGACTAACAGGGATGGGAGGGGGGGTGGCCGTGGTGGTGGCAGCAAGATGGGCCAAAATGAAAGCGGAGGCTGGAGTCTGAACGGTATAGAGCCGTTAAGATGATCCTGGATGGCGGAAGAGCCCAGTGCTCCCAAAGCTGAGAAAACCTGAACGTCAGACACAGCAGCTAGGAAAAAAAAACATCCGATGCTCGCAGCCTGCACTGTAGAAAGTGATTTGTTGATCTTTGTATTCGTAGCTGTAGGGATACCGTAGGTGTCTTTGGGAAAATACTATACAGTTGAAGCTCTTTCATCCAGCCTGCTGTCAAAAATACCTTTTAACCAGAAACACGTAACAGTGACGATTGATGTATATCAATGCCTTTAAGCTCTGCAGAATCCCGACCCCCCCGCCCCCCGAAGAAGCAAATGCTTAAATATTCTTTGTATGGTACTGAGTGGACCTTCTTAAAAACAGCTTTTTAAATGTCCTTGGAAGTTAGAGTTATATCATATATTGTGACTCTCAATCATAGTACCAGTTTATTCCCAAACACGCTGTCCTTTCTTTGGCCATAGCATGTAACAGGGTTTATTTCCGTTCAGCAGATCAAGAGGTGGGGATATTGGCAGCATAACTGATTTGTCCAAGGACAACCAGCGTGTCATTGTGGAGATAAAATAGGACTAGGCTGCATTCCACCAGCTCCTGGCCTGTGTAGCAATTTTGAGAACTTTCCAATCGTTTTAGGAAAACAAAGTACTTAGCAAATATAAAGAGTCTTTTTTTTTTTAATAAAAGAAAATCACTTATTTTGGAAATCACGAAATTAATCATTCTGTTGTATTTAAGAAGCTCTTTGATGTGTTCTGGTAATTAGTATTTACTGCCAGACGAATGTCTCTTGGGCATTTTAATTAATGGGTGGCTTGGCCAAATGAGCTTCTGATGGTAAACCTTCATAAGGGTTTATTTTTATGTTTCTCAAGAATAGCTGTCTCTTCAAAGCCCTTTAATTAGACAAAGTTTAGCAGCTAAAACATATTATTAGAATAATTAGGCCTTGGGTTAAGAGGAACAGGGGGTCAAAGGAGCAGGTACTGTTAGAGAAGGGCGTCTTAAAATAAAACCTAGCGTTTCACATGTGATGGATGTCCAGTTCTTTAACAGCTTATATTAAGTGACTCTCCCTAGTTAGGGACTTTGTGTTGTTTCAAGTTCATTTGACAGATCTCACCTGAAGTGTGAATACACCAGAGTGCACACTCGTTTATCACTACCTCTGAACTCCTGGAGAAAGTGGTGGTCTAGACCTTAACCCTCTAAGCTAAAGGCTTCCTGTTTTCTTTCTTGTTTTCTACTACCTTGGTCATCTTGGCTATAGAAAGTGATTGCTTTTTGAGGAAAATGCTTCAAAGAACTGGTGTAGGAGCCACTTGATAATACTAACAATTACGATAATTTCATTGAAGGGTCTTTCTTAATAATTTAAGTGATCCTCTAAGATGCTGTTCTTTTTTTTTTTTTTTTAACGTTTATTTATTTTTGAGACAGAGAGAGGCAGAGCGTGAACGGGGGAGGGTCAGAGAGAGGGAGACACAGAATCCGAAACAGGCTCCAGGCTCCGATCTGTCAGCACAGAGCCCGACGCAGGGCTCGAACTCACGGACCGCGAGATCGTGACCTGAGCTGAAGTCGGCTGCTCAACCGACTGAGCCACCCAGGCGCCCCTAAGACGCTGTTCTTAAAATTACTGTAGTATTTGATCTCCAATATTTTGTGCTCTTTGTGGTCAGAATGCTCTTTGAATTATTTGAAAGTCTGCTCTGTGGATGGATTGTCATTTGGCTCCCCTTCTTCACGCTCTACCCCATTCCTTGTCCTAAGCCCTCCATCTTGGTAAGCACTACGAGGGCGTATGTTTTATCTCAGACTTCCTCTTTGTGATGAAGAAAAGATCTATCCGACTGGTCCTGTGGGTGATCAAGATGGTGCCAAAGACAGTTGGGTACGAAGACTGAAACTACTACCATTGATGAGCAGACAATAATACACTTGTTTATATCGTCTGATTTTTTACTTTCCCAGTATCTCAGGATGCTTACGATGGCAAATGTGTCCTTCTCCCACCTAGATTGGTTAGTTTAAGGATAGTGCCAATGAGACTATTGGAGATTTTAGGTAGAGCAAGCTGTCTTGCCAGTGTTTCTAATCTCATCACCTGTTATGATCTGGGTATGTTGTTAGATGAAGAAATGGGTTGAGGATTCACTGGTTCAGAATAAACCTGCCACTATTAGAAAACAAGTACTTACTTTTCTGGTACTGGTAATTAGTACTGGTACTAATTGGTATTGGTACTGGTAATTAGCAATTCATGGTATTGGCTATGGGTCAACCAGTTCATTTTTAAATATAGAAGATAGTTTGATTTATAGTATTACAAAGTTTATCACATGTAAAATCTTTTGCTATACCTTAGTTAGCCACATAGCCAATGAAATAATTTCACTGAGGTGGTAAAAGCCTCCTTTATTTTCAGTTGATGTTGTCTGTAAAAACTAACAGCGTTTTAAAAAATACTTGAAAAGCACAATAAATGCAGACGGAAAGATACCGACATATTCCAGTATGATGCATTCCAGAGTATAGTCACCAAATAAGTACATTTTTATGTTAAACTATAAAACTTTGAGAAAGTGGAAGAGATATTAGCATCGATGGGCTCCTATATAAAGCTGTTTTCCCCCTTAGCAGTGACTAACTTCTGTCTACTCTTCCCCCAAATGATTGATTATCGTGATTCTGCTTTTTGAGTCACGCGTTAGCACAGGAAATATTGCTGATTCTTATCTTCATGTATATGTTTGCTGTGTGTATGTAATCTTTCGCAATGGAGATAAGAAAAAGGAGGTGTTGAATGTTACGATTTTCCAAAAATACCATTAAAAGCCTCAGAACTTTTTTTTTCCTTCTTACAGTAGAGCATATGTATTCTTATGCATAGTTATGTATACTTAAAACGGTTTGGATACTGCTTGCCGATGGGTTTTTATAGATACAAACTAGAGCCACAAATGTTGCCATTTGTTTGTTTCACTTCTTCAACTGTTCATCTGGTAGGCCCCCTTGCATCCCTCCTGGAGTCTACCTTTTGAAATGATTCCAGGGTGCAAAATGAGAACTGACTGTGCTCTTTTTCACCACAGACCACCTGGTGGCCCATGGCAGAATGGCAGAGAAGGAGGCCCGTCGGAAGTTCAAACAGATTGTGGCAGCTGTCTATTTTTGTCACTGTCGGAATATTGTTCATCGTGATCTAAAAGCTGAAAATTTGCTTCTGGATGCCAATCTGAATATTAAAATAGCAGGTGAGAAGTGTGTTGAGGATGTGAAATAGGAACAAAAGAACTTTTCCTTCAAGGTTCTTAAGCCAGGGATTGTCTATTTCCATCTATTCAGAAAGAAGTAATGTGAAAATACAAGATTTGTGTGTTGGGGAGGGCTTGAAAATTGATAAGCTCTAAAAATACATTTATGTTATTTTTCATGCAGTATTAGATGGAACTAGGCCGGGGAGCAAGAAGGAAAAGAGTGATGTTTAAAGTTCTCTTATTTTGGGGGCGCCTGGGTGGCTCAGTCGGTTAAGCGTCCGACTTCAGCTCAGGTCATGGTCTCTTGGCTCGTGAGTCCGAGCCCCGCATCGGGCTCTGTGCTGACAACTCGGAGCCTGGAGCCTGCTTTGGATTCTGTGTCTCCCAATCTCTCTCTTTGCCCCTCCCCCGTTTGCACTCTGTCTCTCTCTCTCTTAAAAATAAATACACATTGGGGCACCCGGGTGACTCAGTCAGTTAAGTGTCCAACTTTGGCTCAGGTCATGATCTCACGGTTCATGGGTTCGAGCCCCGCATTGGGCTCTGTGCTGACAGCTCAGAGCCTGGAGCTTGCTTTGGATTCTGTGTCTCCCTCTCTCTCTGCTCCTCTCCCACACACACGCACACACACACACACACACACACACACACACACACACACACACACACACTCTCTCTCTCTCTCTCTCTCTCTCTCCTTCAAAAATAAATAAACATTAAAAAAAAGTACACTTAAAATTCTCTTATTTTGGTTGACAGTCGTTTTTGAATAATAAGGAATAAAGTGTAGAATAAAGCAGTGAGAACAAGTGTTAAACTTGTATACTCCATCAGCTTTACTTGAAGAGGTGGATTTATGGCACTGCTGGTATAGAGCATGCTTATTGTGCAGACTGCAGTTTTATGATAACTTAGGAAAAACAGATCTTCTGTTGGTTTAAAGGCAGTCAGTCTCTTTGTGTGCTCACATTTCACTCATCTGTTCATCTGAAGGTGCCTAAAAAGTACTTTTCACTGCCTCGATCTGCTCCTACTTCTGTTTTAATGAACGATCAGCATTTGCCTAGCCAATACAAGCTCACCACCTATTGATAAAAGAAAGTGGCTGCAGTCTAGACAGAAACTACAAACATGAGTAGAAACCAGTTTTTTTTTTCCTGACAGTTTTCAGTATTGCATTGGGTGTCCCTCATCCCGGGGGTCAAAAGGGAGGTGGCGGGGGGGGGGGGGCGTGTCTCATATACAAAATGGTACAGCTAGAATGTAATTGCCCTGGAAGCCAAAGTAAAAAGCAGTTCTAGAGACTTCCCTCCTTAAAAGGGTGGGAGTGGAGAGTTGAGACAGTGTTCTATTACAGGTTAAAGTACCTGCCTTGTACCCTTTCAGGTTGGTGACTCTACAGACTGTTTTGTGTAGATGAGTCTGTCCTCTTTCCAGGCTCTACTTCCACATCCTTGGAATGTCACCTAACTTTTTATTTAGCTATGTTATGCTGATAGATGCACGGTTGGTTAGTACTTTCACATGGTTGTAAGCTCTTGGAGTCCTGCATTTGCCCAGTACGTAGTAGACAAGAAAGAGATGCTTTCTTTATCTTCTGTAAAATTGCATTTTTCCTTTGTCCTTATGTCTGTTGTCTGTTCTCCAAAGCTCTCTGGACTCTAGCAGTTCCCACAGAAGTGGGTAGTATGGAAAGCCCTGGCAACTTCAAACCCTCTTTTGTAATTTTTCACTGGAGCTTCAATTAAATTAATGGTAACAACATCTACTAAGCGTCACAATCCTTAGAAGTATAATAAAATGTTGTGTTAGTTTCCTATTGTTGCTGTAATAAATGACCACAAACACAGTGGCTTGAAACAATATAAATTTATTATCTTACAGTTCTAGAGGTCAGAAATTGGAAATGAGTCTTTTTTTCTTTTTTAAAAATGTTACTCCATTTTTTTATTTTAATTTCAGTATAGTTTTTTTTTAATGTATGTATGTATGTATGTATTTATTTATTTATTTGAGAGAAAGAGAGCACGCAAGCAGAGGGGCAGAGGGGCGGGGGGAGACAGAGGACCCAAAGTGGGCTCTGTGCTGACAGCAGTGAGCCCAACGTGGGACTCAAACTCACGAAACGTGAAATCATGACCTGAGCCAGAGTGAGACACTTAACCGACTGAGCCACACAGGCGCCCCTTAATTCCAGGCTAGTTCATATACAGTGTATATTTAGTTTCAGATGTGCCCTGCAGTGATTCAACAATTCTGTACATTACTCGGTGCTCATGAGAACACATGGCACGCTTCACGAATTGGCGTCTATCATCCTTGTGCAGAGGCTTTGCTAGTCTTCTCCGTATCGTTCCACTTTTAGTCTGTGTGCTGCTGAAATGAGCACCTGAAATGAGTCTTACGGGACTAAAATTATGGCGTTGGTAGGACTGATTTCATCTGGCGTCTCTGGAGAGTCCATCTCCTTGCTTTTTTTAGCTTCTAGAGGTCCCTGTGCCCTTTGGTTCTGGAAGTTTCCCCACAGCACTCGTGCTCCCATTGTCACATCTCCCACTCCTGCCCCAATCCCCTGCTTCCTCTGAACAGGACCCTTGTGGTTACAGTGAGCCCTCCTGGGTAACCCAGGATGATCTCCCCATCACCTGTTCACATCAGCGGAGGCCCCTTTTTGCCGTAGGTAGCACATTCACAGATTCAGCAGAGTAGGATGTGGCTGGCTTTTGAGGGGTTTTATTTAGCCTGCCACAGATGGGATGGTAGTGTTTTTTGGATCATTGATTTGGGTAGTGAGATAAAGGAAGGCCCTCTTTTTCTTCTCCAGTTGTATTCTACCTTCACTGAACAGAGGTTGAAGAATTTTTATGCTTCCTTGGTTCTTGATTTTGACTTTAGAACTATTTTGATTTAGTTACGGGAGATTAGTATGGCTCTTTGTTTTTGTTTGAGAAACCGAGTGTAAAAGCAGGGGTCAGTGATAACTGAAATTAGAAACTCCACGGACAAATACTTGGGTAGGAAGATTTTTAAATGCTTTTCTTTGTTAATAGTTCCAACAAATCCACGTAGTCACCATCAGAGTCTCTACCTGCTGGTGTATAATTACAGACTCCTAGAATGCTGGCAGCCAGCCGTGTGCTCTCTGTGTTAACACATACGGTGAGAGTTTTAAGTTATTTAACCAGAGTCTGCATTTTTATTATTTGTTTCGCCCAGAATGCTGAGCTCCACTAGTTTTGTGCCCTGCTACAGTATCTAACGTTGTCTTTGCTCGTCATGCCATCATTACATAGTCGCTTGCCTCCCCATCCACGGTTTTGCCTTCTCTGGTTGCACTTACCCACGGTCACCTGTGGTCCAGAAGCAGATGGTCTTCCTCATATGTCAGGTATGGTCAGAAGGTCGGTAGCAGCCCAGCACTACGTCACGATGCCTCGCTTCACTTCACGCCATTCACCTCATTTCGTCTCGTCACGTAGGCATTTTATCATCTCATATCATCATGAGAAGAGGAAGGGTGAGTGCAGTACCAGAGGATATTTTGAGAGAGACCAAATCACATAACTTTTAGTACAGTATGTTGTTATAATTGTCCTATTTTATCGTTAGTGATTGTTGCTCTCTTACTGTGCCTGATTCATCAATTAAACTCTATCATAGGTATGTGTGTATAGGGAAGAACATAGCATATAGGGTTCAGTGCTATCCACAGTTTCAGGCGTGCACTGGGGGGTCTTGTGTCCCCTGTGGCTAAGGGGGACTATTGTCCTCAGTTTCTCAATCATTGCTTGAACTCCCTTTCTTATACAGCAATTAGTAGAAATTCTGCTTCTCCTCTGCTAGGTCGTCTCTGCTGTTAGTGGGCCAGTGGGAGAGACGCTTCTAGTTGAAGCTTACTACAGCATGACGAATTTTGGAGAGGCAGATTGGGTGATTGTGACAGGTTAAGATCGGAGAAGTAATGAAATCAATTCTAAATAGGATTATTTTCTCTAATTAATTAAAAAAATCTTCAGAGCGCATGTGAGTGGGGGTGAGAGGCAGAGGGAAAGAGAGAATCTTTGTTTTTTTTTTTTAAGTTTATTTTATTTTGAGAGAGGGAGAGACAGAGAGAAACCCAAGTGGGGGAGGGGCAGAAGAGAGGGAGAGAATCCCAAGCAGGCTCCATGCTCAGTGCGAGATCACGACCTGAGCCAACATCAGGAGTTGGCCGCTCAACCGACCGAGCCACCCAGGTGCTCCTCCTTCTGGGGTTTTAGAATTAAAAAATTCTTCTTAATGACAGCAGCAAACCTGTCTTGTATAGAATTATTTAAAAGATGTTTCTGTAATTAGCAATCCGGAATAAACATTGGTGGTTTTCAGAACAAAGAATTTTATTTCTGAAAGGCAAAGTCACCAAGTGTAGAACTACAAATGTGTAGTGGTCCTCTGAACACATACCTATTGTTAAAGGTTCTTTGTTCAGGTGTCATGGGCAGCAAATGCTTAGACCTCTGGAAAGTTAAATAAACCCAAATTACATTTATATATGTGTGTTTCATGTATATGTGTACATATGTACCATGTTATATGTGTATGTATGTATACAGCACTTTACAAAGCATTTTCACGTGTATTATTTAATTTTGCCATATTTGGCACTCAAATACAACTTATTTAGAAAACATTAGAGTCTCCAAAAGATATACCTTTAACTTTCCAAAATTTTGAATTTCCTGTAAAGAGCACTCGTGCAAATGTCTTTCATGTAGAGGGTCCAGCACTGGGAAAGAATGGGATTCTTGGCCCTTGACCTTCCACTTCTCGTGTCGCGGACACGTGAGGATCCACAGAGGAGCCAATTAAATGGGGCGGGGGGAGCACAACACCTCTCTCAGCCTATGGCCTGCATTGCTGAGTGACAGTGTGTTCACCAGCTACCAAATTATAGTCTGATACAATAGAAGCGATGTCACAAGGCACGCCATGATTCATTGTCCCATTAATTGTACAGTCTAATTACCACAGAAGTTCAGAGGATGAAGAAACCACTTTAGTTTGTAAAGTTCCATTAGACTCTCAGTGCCACAGGGACTGTAACCACATCCTGTGTATTGCCCCCCCCCCCCCCAGCCCCCCGTGGACTAGCGTATGCCTGTCCTATAGTAGGTACTCAAAACTTTATTGACCTGAACTTTAGACTGGTGACAAGGACATAAATGTCCTATTGAGGATATAACATTTGAGGTGAGTGTAAAGGATGAATAGAACTCTTTAAGTGTAGGTGTAGAGGAGAGAATTCTAGTAGGATTAGTCAGTCAGCAAATGTTAATAAAGCACCTGCTATGTGCAGGCCCTGATCTGCGCACTGGGGATACAGCTGCAGAGTAGCTGTATAGAGTAGTCCCTTGGAACTAACATTCTGCTGGCGGGGCAGGGGGGGGGGGTAGGCAGTGAACACATAAACAAATAAGCCCTCATAAGGACTATGAAAATGATGAAATCAACAGTGCGCTAGAATGACTTTGTGCGAGAGAGAATGCTTTTAACCAGGATAGTCCGAGCCTTCCAAGCAGAAGGAAGAGCAGTGCAAAGGCCCCAGAGAGGTGAATTTAAGTTTGACAGGGTAGGAGAAAAGCTGATGTGGCTGGAGATGATCTCTAAGCGGGGTGTGGAAGGAGGCGGGGTAAGAGAGCTGGCAGGGGCCAGTCCATGTGGAGCTTTACACTCGTGCTGAGGATTGGGGCTCATACTTGGTTACAGTGGGAAGCGGAGCCGGAGAAGTACGGGCAGCAGTAGAATGGACGGGGCGTATTTGCAAGAAAGGTAAAGCAGCTTGGCTGGAGGGAAGGTTTAAGCAGGGGAGTCCTGCCTGAGAAGGCAGGAGAGAGGCCAGACTGTCAAACTGTTTGAGCACCAGGCTCAGTAAGTCAGATTCAGGACGGATAAGGAAAAAAAAGGCGGGAGCAGGGTGAAAGGACAGGGAGAGCAAATGGGAAGATCCGTTAAGAGGCTATGAAATGGTGAAATCCTGCACCGAGGTGGTGATAGTGGACATGGAAAGGAAGACGGCACACCAAATACAAGAGTGAGCAAACGAAGAATTTCTGTGGATGGTTGACGACTCACGTATCTGGGCCAGGAAGAGGGAACTTCCAGTCAAAGACGTGTGTAGAAATGGAGAAATCACATTTCCTATTGACGGAGTATATTAAGCTATCAAGGGAAGATGGTGTTGTCTTATATTTAATGCTATTTGAAAGCAATTTTAATACTTGTCCCCAAAGATTAAGTAGAGAAATTTCTATATTTATAAGAAATTGCCTAAGAAAAGACCTAAATGTGGCTGGCTTACTCCCTGAAGCAAAATTATTTGAAATACTCAGACGTTTTGAGAATGTTTTGAAAATTGTGGAAACTTTTTTTTTTTTTTTAACCTAAGGAAGTTGGAAACTTTTCTCTTGAAATGTCGACTCCTAGAATGGTCTCCATGAGATAGTTTCCACTCGGGTGTTATTGTTTTAGTTGGCAGTCAGTAGACAGCAGAGATGCGAAGCACAACTACAGCAAAGCCAGTGTTTTGGAAAGAATTTCCAGAGTGCACGGATTTAAGGTACTGTGGAAATTTTTGACCTTAATGCGGTTGAGATCTAGACTGTTTTATCTTTTAAAAGTGAGAAACTATAACACTCCATGAATCCACTGACTCTTCCCCTTAAGTATGAATTTGCTGAGATACAATCACATAGGGAACACAGGTTGTGAGCCTCGGGTTTCTGAGAACCCTTCCCCAGTGTGGTGGTTGATGTCTCACAGCCCATGGAAAGTCGTTCCGGATATTCACCACAGCCGTCACAGAGTTTGTATCATGGTCGTAACACCTTTATTTAGGGAATCTCTCAGTGCACCTCCCTGGCTACCGAGTAATAACTGGAGACCTCGAGAGGCCCTGTGACTTTCCTGAATTCCCGTCACAATAGGACCTGGGCGTCGCAATGCCTCAGAGTCTGCCCTCCCTCTGAAATGATGTGTGACCCTCAGCTAGAAGGTGCTAACGACTTTCATGTATGTTGACCCTTGGGAATACAGTTTGAAAAATGATCTCTTCTGGTTCCTGTTCCTGAGACTGGAGCTTACAAAAACGAAAAATTGACATGCTCTCATTCGGAAGGCATTTTAGGGACACACACGGTTGATTTATTTTGTATGAAAAAAATTCTGAAGTGAAAATTCAAATGAACAGATTTTTGTTGGTCATGGTTCCAGGTTACAAGTGAGGTCTTACTGATCTTGAAAAGTGACTGCGTCCTGCTAAGATCAAGCACGTTTTCTGTTTACAGGGCCTAGCTCACAAATAGCTATGCTACCAGTACAGAAGCATTGCTTCTCAGATTCTCCCACTGTGGTTTCCCTAACATGGAGGGGAATGAACTCACACAGGGTGGGGGTCAAGTGTGGGATTGATGACCTACCTAGCCTGGAATGGTTCACTTTTTAAATCACATGCTTTATTTTAAATTCATGCACGTTTTGTTTTCACCTCAATGTCCTACAACATTTGTTTTAATATTAAAATTATTCAACTTTATTTAACATAGAAAAAATTAATATTCCAGGAAGATGTGTTTTATTTAGCCTATGGTTTCACGTAACTCTTGGCACACTGCAGCGTTATCCCTGGGGGTATATAAACATACACGAGTTCAAGAAACCTGAGAATAAAGATTTTCTTCCCCCAACTACAAATTCCTCTTACACAGACTTTTGCACTTGCAAATCATTTGGGGGATAATTAAAAGTCCGTAAATCAAGTAATGATTTAGGCCTCCTCACCCTCCTTCAATGGAATAGTTTGAGAGCCTCTGAGGGTAAATCAGGCAGGTCTACCTGCTAGACGGGAGCAAATGAGCACACTTACCACTCAGCCGGTCCCTTTACTGCTTAGGTGAAGCCGTTGGCTACCATGGTAGTTTTGACTAGGATGCGGTTTTTTATCATATTTTATTAAATTTACCTCCGTAATGGACCATTGGACAATACAAAGCATAAGAGACACGGATGTCAAAATTCAGTTAATGGAAATAAGAGTAGTAATTCAGCAGTGCTTCAAGACAAACTTTACCAAATGAATGGTCTTCATTTGATCACTGTTCTCTACGGCGCATCACGGTCTTTGTCGGACCTCAAAAACCACAATTTGATACACACACGCAAATATACATACACGTGCACAACACGATATCCAATTTGCTTTATTGGGAAGAGAGACTATCCCAATATAGAGATTATCCCAATATAGAGAGACTATCATAATGTATTATTTGCATGGAGGTACTAAACTTGCTTACCCATTTTACCACTTGCAACCAAAACATGAAAGTGACTCAGACAGGTTTGTTCTTTAGGTTCAAAATGTAAGCATTTCAAATACCAGGGCATGAAAAGTTCTTGGCTGTTTCAGACGTTATAATCTCAATATGTATGTGGCTTCCCGACTAAATATGAGATAACAATTTTAAATTAATATAGTGAGTCACTTTTAAAATGGGAAACATTTCTCTTGTTATAGTGACTTTTAAAAAAATAGAGGTATGCTTGACATAGAACATTATATTGGTTTCAGGTATACAGCATAATGATTCAGTATTTATATATATAGTGAAATGATCCCCACAATAAGTCTAGCTAATGTCCATCTTTACATAGTTACAAAATAATTTTTTTCTTGCGATGACGACTTTTAAGATCTACTTTGTCGCAACTTTCAAATATACAGTACAGTATTACTATAGTCACCATGCTGTCTGTATATTATATCCTCATGATTTATTTTATAACTGCAGGTTTGTACCCTTTGACCCCTGTCACCCATTTCACGCAACCCCACCCCCCTCCCCCCTGCTTCTGGTGACCACCAGTCTCTTCTCTATATCTATGAGCTTGTTGTTGGTTTTTTTAAGATTCCACATATAAGTGAAATCATAAGATATTTGTCTTTCTCTGTCTGAGACTTACTTCACTTAGCACAATACTTTCCAGGTCTATCCATCTTGTTTTGAATGGCAAGATTTCATTCTTTGTTATGGCTGAGTAATATTCCGTTGTGTGTGTGTGTGTGTGTGCGTGTGTGTGTGTGTGCATGCCCTGCATACATATACATACATGCATACACACACACACACACACACACACACACACACATATTCTTTATTCATCCATTGACAAGACAGTTAGGTTATTTCCTTGGCTATTGAAAATAATGCTGCAGTGAACACAAGGGTGTGTATATCTGTTTGAATTAATGTTTGCATTTTTTTTCAGGTAAATACCCAGAAGTGGACTAGCTGTGGACCATATAGTATTTCTGTTTTTAATTTTTTGAAGAACCTCCGTACTGTTTTCCATGGTGGCTGCACCAATTTACATTCCCCCCAGCAGTGTACTGGGGTTCCCTTTTCTCCACATCCTCGCCAACACCTGTTATTTCTTGTCTTTTTGCTACTAGCCATTCTAACAAGTGTGAAGTGATATCTCATTGTAGTTTTGATTTGCAGTTTCCTGACGATTGGTGATGTTGACCATCTGTTGGCTATCTGTATGTCTTCTTTGGAAAAATGTCTATTGAGATCTTCTCATTTTTTTACTCTTTTGTTTTTTTTGTTGGATTTACTCAAGTTCTAGGAGTTCTTTATCTATTTTAGATAAATATCATATATATCATCAGATATATGACTTGAAATATTTTCTCCCATTTAGTCAGTTACCATTTCCTTTTGTTGATGTTTTTTTATAAATATAAATATTACTTAGAATGAACTTTTAAATCCAATTTTAATAATATACTAATATAAAATAAAATATCTTGATTAAACTTCTTTCCTTGTCATAAATCATGCAAAAATGAGAAAATTATTTTTTAAATGTCTTTCCTGGGATGTTTTTAATATAACATATTCCTTTGAAGGGAGTTTGTGAGTCAAAAAGTTGGAAAATACCGGATACCTATATAGTGAAATCGGTTACAGTTTTCTTTACATTGTAGTTCACATGTAACTTATTGGGGTTTGGGGATCAAATTGAGAGATTCTGTGAACTCTTGATAGACTCTTCTTCAGGAAGGCCTCTATTATTTACCACTTGCCCCTGAATTTTCCGCTAAAACTCGTTCTTTGCTTACAATTATATGGTTAGATGTGTAATTGTGTTATGTGTGCCTCCCCGCAGGACCGACTGCTCCAAGAGGGCGATGGCCACGTGTTTTGTTCACCTTGTGCCAAGAACTCATGAGTGGTTCTTCACAAACTTGGGGAGTACCCTACTCCTGTTACATATTTGTACATTACCCTTTAGGCAGGTTATTTATATTTCCATTTGGTGCCTTTAGTTTCTGTTGAGTATTTAAGGGGACTTTGATTCATCATGGGCCATAAAAGGCACACCAAAATTTTGTATAGAATGCTCACCTGTCAGTGTTGGAAACTTACCTGATTGAATGATTGGACTTTCATTGTTCTGATAGAATTTAGAATTAGGACTATGTATGTATAGTATGTATTTAATGTATTCAGGAATTCCAATGAATATTGTTTGCAGGTCTTAGAGACTAAGTATCTTATTACAGCCTTTCCCTTTACATATCTACTCAATACTGAGTTTGATGAAAAGATCCTGTGTTGGGGAGAGGTTTTGTTTGTTTTTTGTTTTTATGAGACGGGTTGGGGTAGTGTTATCTATAACAGAGTGGGGAGGATTGGTTTATTATCTCACTTAAAAATAGCTGAGTTCAGTGATTCTAACTGCTAAGGTATTTTAAAGCTTTGGGGGAAAATTCATAAGTCATTCATTGAAAATGCCAGTGTAATGCTGGTCCAGCCTTTTTGTTTTTAAACTTTCATCTTCCACAGAGATAGTGTTGTGCTATATAAATATATAGTGCTAAGAGTAGGGGAGGGTCAGAAGATCGGTCAGATCAAGTGGCAGATACATACGGAGCAGTCCCATATGTGACATAATAGCAGCACTGACAACAAAAGGGGACCGTACTGCTTCTGTAATATGTTTTCAATCCCATGAACATTATCCTCTCCCGTCCTATGATTCTGACCTTCCCTGGTCTCTTAAACTAAACGAAATATCCCCCTCCCACCACCAAAAAAAGCTGATTCCTTGATTTCTTTTTCCCCCTTAAAGGAATTTCTCTTGTGTATAAAATGCTCAGGCTGTGAGTCAGTAGTTTTTGGCATCATTTCTTTGCTAGCTCCTAGTCAGGAAGTTCAGCCAGGGGTTGGAGTGATTGCTAAACACTGAGGACTTCCCAAGACCCGTTTTTAAGACTGAACTAATAATGTGACTCCTGGGAACTTCGAAACTCATCCTTCCTCACTACTGTAATTCTGAGATTCACACAGTTGGCTTTTGTTTTGCGCAATTCCAAAGAACGCTTTTGGGTCACATGATTTCTAGGCTAGTAGTACTGCATAGGAGAAGCAAGATCAGTTCCTTATCTGTGCTGTGTTCCATTTTCACAGTCCATATAACAGTCTAAATGTTGTTGATACAGTGTTCTTACTGTGGTGTTGATCTTCGGTCCTTTGAGTCATTTCTAGCGAGAATAAATATCTGACAGCTGTCTCCTCCACCCCTCCCCTCCCCTCAGTCCACTGGGAAATTAATCAAGGGCCAAAATAATTTCTCTTCTTGGTCTTTGTAATTCCACGTGGGGGATTAGGATTACGAGTCCTCAGCTTTCATATGTTACAACATGAAGAATTTTGTGTTTTCTGGTGAGGGTGTTTATTGAGGATCAATAAGTATTTTCCCATTTTACTTTGTCCCTCTCCCCCCTACTTCTGAGCAGTTTACTTACAACGGCAAGGAAGTGAAGCACAAGTTACGCTTGGAGGGGTTGCCTGTCCGTTTTCGCTTCGCTGTGTTACCTTAGCCGACATTGTGAACATTGGAACTGGCTGCAGGCTAATCTGTTTACATCTGTTTTGAATTGCTTCTTGGTCAGCCAAAAAAGAAGTGGAGGGTATTGCTCTGAAGTGGTGGACCAAATAAGAAAATTTCCTGTTGCAGTTGTCCTGATTTTTAAATTAGTGCCACTCATTCTTTCCTGTTTCCCCCTTACCACATAGACATACCCCGTTGATGATCTGCTTACTTTTAGGGATACACTATCACCACCCTGTATAGCCTCAGGCCCCCGATCTCGCCTAGAAAAAAGAATTTCAAGTCTCAAAATTGATAGTCAAGCTCTGGTATTTAAACCATCTCTACAAGACAGACATATGGTTCAGATTAAAGTCTGCTGCTCTGTATTAAGAGAAAGGGATATGAGATACCATTTCAGCCTGCAGACAAATGCTGACCAACCAGGGTGTTGGGGGTTGGAAAGAGACTTAACAGATTACGTTAGGAGCCACTTGTGAGTGGAGAAATAAATGACCACAGGCCACATGAAGAGAGCAACTCCACCCATATGGCTTCTGTTGTGTGGGTTTGCGTGTCCATCTTAACCAGTTTCTGCTGCTGTTTTCTTCGGTAACTCTTGAGACTATTCATCATTTTAATGTCGAATCTGTAGATCATGGGGCTTTCCCGTTGCCAATAAACGATCGGGGACATAAAGTATCGTTACGGGCATTTTTGTACCAGAGAATTTTCTGAAACTGTTATAGAATGGTCACCGCCATATGCGTGGTTACCATGTGATCATTCATACAAAGTTGTAACATCATTGACTGTATTCCTTACGGTGTACTTTTCATCTCTGTGGCTGACTTATTTTATATTTGGACGTTGGTGCCTCTTTTTTTTTTTTTTTA
>NW_024412402.1:8989909-9181723 GCF_014898765.1 Herpailurus yagouaroundi | reverse complement strand
GAGGCTCCGAGCCATCAGCCCAGAGCCCGACGCGGGGCTCGAACTCACGGACCGCGAGATCGTGACCTGGCTGAAGTCGGACGCTTAACCAACTGCGCCACCCAGGCGCCCCGTGTGTTTCTGTTTTTATTGTTGTTGTTTGTTCATTTGTTTGTTTTGTTTTTTAGATTCCACATGTGAGTGAAATCACAGGGTATTTGTATTTTTCTGGCTGACTTATTTCACTTAGCACAATACCCTCTAGATCCGTCCATGTTGTCACAAGTGGCAAGGTTTTGTTCTTTTTTTATGGCTGAGTAATACTCCATTGTATTTATATACCACATTTTCTTTCATTCATCTATTGATGGACACTTATGTTGCTTCCATATCTTGGCTATTGTAAATAGGGCGCCTGGGTGGCGCAGTCGGTTAAGCGTCCGACTTCAGCCAGGTCACGATCTCGCGGTCCATGAGTTCGAGCCCCGCGTCGGGCTCTGGGCTGATGGCTCGGAGCCTGGAGCCTGTTTCCGATTCTGTGTCTCCCTCTCTCTCTGCCCCTCGCCCGTTCATGCTCTGTCTCTCTCTGTCCCAAAAATAAATAAACGTTGAAAAAAAAATGTAAATAATGCTGCAGTAAACATGGGGGTGCGTATATCTTTTTGAGTTCGTGTTTTTGTTTTCTTTATGTAAATACCCAGAAGTGGAATTGCTGGACTGCATGGTATTTCTGTTTTTAGTTTTTTGAGGAACCTCCATGCTGTTTTCCAGATTTGGCTCTCCTGGTTTACATTCTCACAAACAGTGCATAAGGATTCCCTTTATTCTACATCCTGGTTAACACTTGTTGTATCTGACTGGTGTAAGGTGATACCTCATTGTGGTTTTGATTTGTATTTCCCTGGTGATTAGTGATGTTGATTATCCTTTCCTGTGTCTGTTGGCCATCCACATGTCTCTTCTTTGGAGAGTGTCTATTCAGGTCCTCTGCCCATTTTTAACGGCAGGAAAATCTTACAAAGGCTGTTGCCCTTGAGGTTAGTGTCTATGTTTTCTTTTAGGAGTTTTATGGTTTCGGGTCTCACATGTAGCTCTTTAATCCACTTTGAGTTTATTTTTGTGTATGGTGTAAAAAAGTGGTCTAGTTTCATTCTTTTGTATGTAGCAGTTCTCATTGTGTGTTCTTGCTTTCTTTGTCATAGATTAATTGACCATATAAGTATGGGTTTATTTCTGGGCTCTGTTCTGTCCCATTGAGCTATGTGTCTATTTTTGTACTAGTACCATATTGTTTGATTACCGTAGCTTTGTAATATAGATTAATATCTGGGATTATGATACCTCTAGCTTTTTCCTTCTTTTTCGAGATTGCTTTGGCTGTTCAGGGTCTTTTGTGGTTCCATACAAATCTTAGGATTTTTGTTCTAGTTCGGTAAAAAATACTGTTGGCATTTTTACAGGGATTGCGCTGAATCTGTAGATTGCCTTGGATACTATGGGCATTTTAATAATATTAATTCTTTCAATCCATGAGCATGATATATCTCTCCATTTATTTCTGTCCTTTTCCATTTCTCTCATTAATGTCTTAAAGTTTTCAGAGTATACAAATTTCCGCTCCTTGGTTAAATTTATTCCTAGGCATTTTGTTCTTTTTTGATGTAATTGTATATGGGATTGTTTTCTTAATTTCTCTTTCTGCTATTTTCTCATTAGTGTATAGAAACACAGTAGACTTCTCTATATTGATTTTGTATAGTGCAGCTTTACTAAATTCATTTATTAGTTCAAATAGTTTTTTGGTGGAGTCTTTTAGGGTTTTCTATATACGGTATCGTGTCATCTGCAAATAGTGCCAGTTTTACTTGTCTGATTGTGACTAAGCTTTTCAGTACTTTGCTGAATAAAAGTGGTGAGAGCGTACATCCTTGTCTTTCTCTGACCTTAGAGGAAAAGCAAAGTTAGCTGTGGATTTGTCATAGATGGACTTTATTATGTTGAGATATGCTCCTTCTGTGCCCTCTTTGTTGCGTTTTTATAATGTATGGATGTTGAATTTTATCAAATTATTTTTCTGCATCTATTGAGATGATCATATGATTAAAAAATTTTTTTTAATGTTTATTATTGAGAGAGAGAGAGAGAGAGAGAGAGAGAGCGAGCAGGGGAGGAGCAGAAAGAGAGGGAGACACAGAATCTGAAGTGGGCTCCAGGCTCCAAGCTGTCAACACAGAGCCCAGTGTGGGGCTCAAACCCTTGAACCATGTGATCATGACCTGAGCCGAAGTCGGATGCTTAACCGACTGAGCCACCCAGGTTGGTGCCCCAAGATGACCATATGATTTTTTACCTGCATTTTGTTAATGTGGTATATCGTGTTGGCTGATGAGTATATATTAAACCATGCTTGCATCCCTAAGATGAATCCCACTTGATCGTAGTGAATGATCCTTTTAATGAATTTTTCAATTCAGTTTGCTAATATTTTGTTGAGGATTTTTGCCTCTGTGTTCATCAGGGACCTTGATATGTAGTTTTCTTATTTTGTAGTGTCATTGTCTGGTTTTGGTATCAGGGTAATGCTGGCCTCTGAAGTGTTCCAAAACATTCTGAAGCATTCCTTCCTCTGCTATTTTATGGAATAGTTTGGTATTAATTGGTAATAATAGGTATTAACTTTTCTTTAAATGTTTTGTAGAATTCATCTGTGAAGCCATGTGGTCCTAGACTTTTGTTTGTGGGGAATTTTTGATTACTGATTCAATTTAATTACTAGTAGTTGATCTGTTCACATTTTTCATTTCTTCCTGACTCATTCTTAGAAGATTCTATGTTACTAGTAATGTATTCATTCATTATACCTTGTCTAATTTGTTTGGCAGGTAATTTTTCATAGTAGTCTTTTATAATCCTTTATATATTTGTGGTGTTGGTTGTTACTTCTCTTTCATTTCTGATATTATTTATTTGAGCCCTCTCTTTTTCTTGATTAGTCCGTCTAAAGGTTCATCAATTATATTTTTGTCTCTATTTCATTTACGTCTGCTGTGATCTTTGTTTTTTCTTTCCTTGTACTAAATTTGGGCTTCGTTCTTCTTTGCCTGGTTCTTGTAGGTGTGAAGTTAGATCGTTTACTTGAGATTTTTCTCGATTCTTGAGTGAGACCTGTGTTGCTATAAAATTTCCTTTCAGAAGTGCTTTGCTGCTTCCCAAAGATTTTGATCCCATGTGTTTCCACTTCCGTTTGTCTCCAGGTATCATTTTATTTCCCCTTTGATCTCTTGGTCGGCCCCTTGGTTGCTCAGTAGCATGCTTTTCTTATAATTGATTTCTTCTTCCGTAGCGTTGTGATGGGAAAAGATGTTTGATAGGACTTCAGTCTTCTTCAGTTTTTTGTGACTTGTTTTGTGATCTGCCCTGGACAGTGTTTCGCCTGCACTTAAAAAATACTGAGCACAGAAACTCTTTCTAGGGCTTCGGTTCAAAACTACAAAGAATCTACAGTTAATTTTTTGAATATACGTTGACTCTATTCCCTTCTTTGCCGTCAGTTTCTGTTATTTTGTTGTTGCTATTCTTGCATTTTACTTACATTGAAGTTGCCTCTCTTCACTTTTTTCCAGTGTCTGGTCTAACAGCATTCTTCTTCCTGAGCCTTGTGAACCACACTTTAGCTTATGATGGTGTAGCTGATTTTACTTGTGCCCCCTAACTAGGATGGTCCACGGTTGACGTGAGCTGAGGAGACTGGGTATTCTGGTATATTCTCTAGGATGATGTAGTTCTAGAAAGCAAAGAAAAAGATAGTTATTGAATACAAAGTGACTGTGATTTTAAAGAAATAGGCTCTGTCCATTCTCTGGCTTGTTACCTATGGGATTTGAATCATTAAAGGTGATAATCAGAAAATAAAATACATTCCACACTTAGGGGAGAGTGAAGATTAATTATCTGAAAGATTTGCCAAAATTATGTCAACTCTCAGTTGTCCAGTTTTGTCAGTTTTGTCTGTTTGTTTCAACTGTTGTTTTTTTTTTTTTTTTCTTTTTTCCCTCCTCTTTTGGTCATCCACGTTTTTTTGACTTGCTAGTATATCAAGTCTGTTTACCTTAGGTTGGACATTTTGAAGGAAAGGAAGGGAGATCTAAATCTCCTTACTGGTGTTGTTCTTTGTTAGTAACTCTTGTTAAATTAGGGGAAAAGGTAGCATTATAGAAAAAATGAATTTTTAAGTTAGAAGAAATGTGTCTTAGTCCATTCTGGCTGCAGTAACAAAATACCACAGCCTGGTTAGCATATAAATAACAGAAATTTATTGCTCACAGTTCTGAAGAGATTATATAGATCCTTCAAATATTTACTCCGTTTAAATTGTATTTGAGTACACTGTAAACTTTATGGTTGTATGTAAATTCTTCATAGTTTGTAGGATTATGGTTGTCTTCAAGAAAAACATCAGTGCAATCTCTGTTTTAACAAGTCGCTCCCAGGTCCTGTCCTCTTACCTGTTCACAAAGAGCTGCTTGGAGTCCTTACGCATTTATGTCCCTTTTTATGCTTATCTCTGTTTGCCTCTTTTTCTCCCTCTCTCTCTGTCCTTGGTTGATGAGTGAATCATTTGTAAAATATTTATTGAGTGCCTTGACTTCTGCCAGGCACTGTTCTAGGTGGTGTAAGAAATCAGTGGTGAGAAAAACAGCCTGATCTCTGCTCTTCTGAGCCCTGATGACAGTGGAGCTTAGATCCCAGTGAAATTGTCCTGCATGGCAAGAAATAGAAGTGGGGAAGAAAGAGGATCCTATTCTTTTCTCCATTTTCCTTTTCATTATGGAATACTACACATATAGACAGAAATGTCAGTTAACCATATGTATATACTTTAACGAACCACTATAAAAGCAAAGCCCTATGCAATTACCGCTTAGATCAAGAAATGAATAATTTCATCAGCCTAGACTGTACCTTCCCATCCCGACTTCATCCTTGCTTCCAAGAGGTAATCACTGTGTCAATTTTTGTGTTTTACCACCTGTGTAATGCATCCCTCAGGAGTTTTGCTCCACGAAGTGCCATATTTATTGGATATAAGGTGGAGTGGGCTCATTCGTCATGCATTTTGCTTGTTCTTGAACTACGTATGAATGGAATCATACTGAATGTATTGCTTTGTGTCTTACTTCACTCGACACAATGTTTGTGAGATTTATCTGCGCTTGTATAGCTGAGATTTATTCACTTGTATTTCTTTATAGTGTACCATGATACGAATATACCAGAAGTCATGTTTTCATCGTATCTTTTGATGCATATTTGGATTGTTTTCAGTTTGGACATTCTTAAGCATTTTTCCTTGTGCACTCTTAAACATTCATGTGCATTCTTAAACATTTAAGAGTCTAAACCGAAGAGTAATGTTGCTGGGTCATACAGTGTGTCCATCTCCAGCTTTTGCTTGTGATGCCAGCTGGTGTCGCGTGTGCACGTGTGCTTCCACTCCTGTGTGTCCTCATCACTCCTGGGTGTTACTACACATCGTAAGTTTTGCAGTCTGGTGAGTATGTGAGTGAGTGTGTAATCTCATGTGGTTTTAGTTTTTTAATTTTTCTCTCCAATAATGAGACTGGACTCTTTTCCATGTCTTTTGGCCTTTCTTTTGTCATGTGTCTGCCTCAGTAAGTCTTTTGCCTGTTTTTCTAGTGGGTTTTCTTTGTTACTGAGTTATAGGAGTTTTTGTTTCAATAGTAAGTATATGAGTCTTTGTTGTATGTGTTACAAATATTTTCTTTCATTTTGTGGTATCTCATTTTACTCTTTTTAAAATGTCTTTCAGTGAGTTGACATTTTAGTGTAATTTTAATGTAACCAAATTTGCCATTTTTTCCTTTGTGATTAGTGCTTTTTGTTTCTTGTTTAAGAAATCTTTCCATCCCTCGAAGCTTTAAAGATCTTCACTTTTATTATTTCGTAAAAATCTTGTAGTTTTACCTTTTGCATTGAGTCTGTGATCCACCGGGAAGTGATTTAAGGATATAGTGTGAGGAAGGTGTCCTATTTAAATTTTTTTTTTTTTTTTTTTTTTTTTTTTTTTACATATGGAAAATCAGTTGTTCTTATGCCATTTATTGAAAAATTCAGTCTCCGGGCGCCGGGGTGGCTCAGCTGGTTAAGCATCCAACTCTTGATTTCAGCTCAGATCATGATCTCACGGTTTATAGCCCCGCATCGGGCCCTGCTCTCACAGGGCAGAGCCTGCTTGGGATTCTCTCTCATGCACTCTCTTTCGCTCTCTTAAAATAAATAAATAAACTTTAAAAAAAAAAAAAGAAAAATTCAACCTATATCTCAATGGTATATAGTGCCTACCATTCTTTTCAATGTACTGTTTTTAATTTTTTTTTTTTTTACATTTATTTATTTTTGAGAGACGGAGTGAGACAGAGCATGAGTGGAGGAGGGGCAGAGAGAGAAGGAGGCACAGAATCTGAAGCAGGCTCCAGGCTCTGAGGAAGCGTTCAGCACAGCCCCATGCAGGGCTCGAACCCAGTAACCATGGAACCATGACCTGAGCCGAAGTCCCTCAACCGACTGAACCACCCAGGCTCCCCTCAATGCACTGTTCTTAATGAAACATGCAGTTTGTATGCCTCAAGCCACTAGGTGACTTTGGGAATTACATACACAGAGCAAAGGGTTGATAGTCAAGAATAACATGCAAAACAGAATATAATAAATAAGGAATTTGGAATAGTTATGGGATGTATATTTACCTCAACATAAACATACATAAAATGATGAAAATGCAGTGGGGGTATGGCCTTTAAGGGCATGTAGACTGGCATTGTTGGCTCTGCCTTGTTCTTAGGAATTTTTTTTTTTTTTAACTTTAAATGTGGGCATGTTGCTTAACAAACCTCGCTTTCCCAGACATAAAACAAAACTTATGCTCATCTTAATGAGGTAATGGATACATGGTAGTATATCACACAGCACTTGACGGAGTGTCCTTTACAGAATGTCTCCTGCCTTTATTCTGTGTAATTGAGAGTGCTGCAGGGATGGGAAGGGTGCCGCTGTGACAGAGACCCGGCCAGTCTGGTTCTAGGTCTCCCCAGGCTCCCGGCTCCCTCCAGGGTTCGCACCGCCCAGCTGCGTGGCCGGGTGGCTCATTTCCAAGTACCCTGAGTGAATTTCCTAGTAGTTCAGAGCGATTATTTATTGGTTGTGATCAAACTTGGTAAGAAATGCCTTCTTTTGTTCACCGTGTAACATCTGGTGATTCAGAATGAATCTGCATTGTGTCCGTAGTCCAGTTCTGTGACTTAGCATTTGATTAAGACAAACTTAACAAATAGAAATCCCCAGGGGAACTGATCCCATTTCTGATCAAGAGTAATTATGTCCCCATACTTTTCCCCCAGGCACAGGTTGCAGACTACTGGGATGATGTTGTATGACTGCTGCAGGCCCCCCTTTTCCTTCTTTGAAAGGCTTTGCTCCTGTCTCAGCTTCCTTGTAATGATGTTTTTCTGGTTTTTGCGACATTCTGTCTCTTCCTGCACCTATAGTGTAGGAAGTACTTAGGGGTGTGTTCTAAGCCTTAACTCCCAGCCTTCCCTTTTACTTCACTTACTCTATCAAAAGATTCTTATTCATTCAATCCTACGGCTCGGTTCCTCAGAACATCTCAACTTGAATTTCTTCTCACCTCCTTTAATTCCAGGCATAACAAAAAAAATTTTTTTTTTTCCTTCCCAAACCAACCACTACTGATGAGGTCTTACCCACCCAGATGTGCGTGGTCCTACTCTCTACTTTCTCCTCCTTCTTGTCACATGTGTTTGTCCAGAGTCTGCCCTCAAGTCCGGTCCGGTCTTTTCTCAAAGTAGTCTTTGAATTGTCTTTCTCATTTCCATTACTTCTACTTCGTCATAGGCCTTCCTCTTCACCTCACATCTAATCTAGTCTTGCTTTTGGGTTAATTTTACTGCATCACCTGCCTGCTCTAAAAGTTCCAGTGACTTCTCATTGCCAGTAAGAGTGGTCCTGAAACTTCTTCAGAAAGAATTTTGTTTTGTTCCTTTGCTTACATTCAGATGTCTAAATTATTTCCAGGAGATTGAGTAGGGCTGAGGTAAGGTTTGTGGATCACTATACATTTCTAAAAGTGCCTTGGTGATTCTGATGTACAGATAGGATGAAAATCAGTGGTTGGGAGAAGACAAGGGGATGGAATGGGTGGTGCGTGTCATTGGATGTAAGTAATTATCAAGATAAAATTTTTTTAGTTGTGTGGTAGATTCATGGCTGCTTGTTGCATTACTAAAAATAACTATTTCTAGAAGAAAACACAGCGATGAATCTTTGCGACCTTGAGTTAGGCAGTGATTTCTTAGATATGACACCAAAAGCTTTAAGTGACCTTAGAAAATCTCAGTAAATTGAACTTCATCAAAATTAAAAACTTGTATGCATCAAAGGACATCATCAAGAAAGTGGGAGAAAATTCTTGCAAATCGTATCAATGGACTTACATCCAGAGAATATAAATAACTCTTACAACTCAATAATAAAAAGACAACCCAATTTAAAAATGGGCAGAGGACTTGGATGGACATTTGTCCAAAGAAGGTATACCGATGGTCAAAAGCATGTGAAACAGTGTTCAACATTATTAGCCATCAGGGAGATGCAAACCAAAATCATCGTGAGAATACCACATACCGCAGCAGAGTGGCTGTAATTAAAAAAAAAAAAAAAAAATGACAGTAATAAGTATTGGCAAGGATATGGAGAAACTGGAGCCCTTGTACATGTGAATTGTGGAAGCCACTTTGGATAAAAGTTTGGTCAATTCCTCAAAAGTTTAAAACCATACCAGTGATTCTATTTCTAGATATATACCCAAGAGAAATGAAAATATACATTCTTCTTTTATATGTATGAAGTTTATTTTATTTATGTTGAAAAGGAGAGAGTGAGAGCAGGGGAGGGGCCCAAGAGAGAGAATCCCAAGCAGGCTCCACGCTGTCTGCACAGAGCCAGTTTAGGGCTCCATCTCACGAATCCAGAGGTCACGACCTGAGCTGAAATCAAGAGTCGGACACTTAACCGATGAGCCACCCGGGCGCCCCAAAAACATACATACGCAAAAAACGTTCAAGAAGGCTCATAGCAGCATTATTCATAATACTGAAAAGTGGAAATAACCTAAATGTACATCATCTGATGGGTGGATACATAAAATGTGGTGTAACCGTATCATGGAATATTGTTCAGTGGTAAAGAAAGGACCAGAGTACTGATTGATCGATGCTACAACATGGAGGAACCTTGAAAACACTATGCTAATGAAAAGAAGCCAGACACGAAATCTGTATATTGTGTGGTTCCTTTTATTGGAAATGTTCAGAATAGGCAAATTCAGAGAGACAGAAAGTTGGTTAGTGATGGCCTGGGGCTGGGGTCATTGATGGGAGAGTTGGGGGGAAGTGGGGAGTGACTGCTGCTGGTATTGGGTTTCTCTTTAGCATGGTGCAGATGTTCTAAAATTGAGGTAGGGGTTTTACAACTCCATGAATATACTCAAAGCCACTGCACAGTATACTTTAAATGGGAAAATTTTATGGGATATGACGTTTATGTCAGTAAGGCTGTGGAACAAAAATCTGAGTGGAAAACAGGCCGTGTGTGTCCCCACCTGCCCCCTGCGGCCTGCACAGCCCAGCAGCGGGGAGTTACTTCCCAAAACCCCCAGCAGCACCCGAAATACACTGGTTTGAGTTTTAACTGCTTTTGTTTTTCCCCTCCGGTCTTCTTGAAGTGTGTAGCAAAATGCCCCCAGAGGTAAGCAGCTGGGAGAATAAGGAGGAGGTTCTTTCCCTTCCCGTTCTTCAGTCCCTGGAGTACAGGTTAGAAGGAACCAAACTTCCACAGTAAGTTCCAGATTTAGTATGTTAATGCCTCGCGGCTTCTCCCAGATCAGCAACTGAAATTTTCAGAAAATCTGCACAGCAGTATCGAAGATGCCTGTGAAGTACTTGTGGGGAAGATCAGACAGCGGTGTGCGTTCAGCGAAGCTGTGAATTTATAGTCATGTGTGTATTGACGAGGGAGGGTGGGTCACACTTGGTTAGGTTCGGTACATTAAAGAATGAATTGGGATACCTCGGGATCATTCACTAGAGGACTCTGGCTGTAGTGGGAAGAAAGAACGTGTCCCAGCAGTCACGGAGAGGTAGATTTTGCTTAAATGCGCAGTTAGGAGTGGGAACAGTACGTGGAATGGTTACAGGAGACCCCTTGACAGGTTTGTGGGACGAGAGGATTTTTGCCTGGTGTGGAATAGGAGGTGAGGGCAAGCAGATGGGGGGTTCATTGTTGCATCGTACTGAAGTCTTGCTGTCGGTCATCGGGTCCAGTTGTCGCAGCCAGCCATCTGGTAGTAACGTGCCATCGAAGCAGGTGCTTCCCCAGGTGTGGATCCCCGTGGTTGTCAGGCCCCGATCAGGTCGCTGGTTCTTGCGTGCTCGCTTCTCCCGTCAGTGCCTCCTGGCAATCATGGCTGAAGCCACTGTCGAAGATGGTTCCCTTTGAGAGTATTTCCTTTGTAAAGATTTCCAGTTTGATAGAATTAACAAGCTCATGCCGTGAAGTCTGTGCTTTCCCCTCCCCAGCAGTGTAAATCGGTAAAAATGTTATTAATTTTAGGTAGAGCATTCATGGTTCAAAATGTGAAACATCCTATGTTTTGAGCTGCTTTTTAGGAAAAATTTAAACCTACTGCTTTTAATTAATTGCTTGGCGTGTTGCATTTTGCATTCAAAATACAAAATACTCCATGATTCTGTCTTCTGGACTTTGCTGACCAGTCAGACCAACATCAGAGCACACTGGTTATTACAGACTCCATCTGCGTCGTTCTTCCACATGGTACAGAGGAAGGCCGGTCATGGAAAAGGACCCGATGAAGGTGTATGGAAGCCAGTTGACAACAAGAACAATGGAGGGTCCTTTTTCTAGATGATTCCCAAAGACACCTGTTTGCTGAATCTCGTTTGTTAGGATTTTTAACAACGTATCCTCATGCTTGCAAAAAAAAAAAAAAAATCTTAATAGAGTTTAGCGCATATAGGCTTTAACGAGTAAATTAAAACTTATTGGGTGTCAGAAGTTGTAGTTTAGTTGGTAGAGCTTTAAATGCAGTTGCGTTCATAGTCAACATTTCTTAAGTACCTATTGTGTTTAAACACTGTTATATGAGGTAATTTGAGAGAGTCTGAGATGAATAAGTTTTTGAAAGGAACTAGAAAGAGAGGGTGTTTTTCAGGAGCTAGAAGAATAGGGTCTATATATATGACAAGAACCCAAATAAGGGAGAAATAGAAAGTAATAGGGGAGTACAGAGAAGGTAGAAGGTATTTCTTATAGGAGATCCAGGAATGCTTGGCAGTAGAGGCATTTATTTTCCATTGATGAGTGAGAATATTGGATTTCTTATACCACAAGTTGTAAATGTTTCTACTGAAGCCCCTAGTGATCATTAAGTTAATTTTAGAACTGTAGACAGGATGCCTAGGAGGTAGAGGCTCTAGTGGCTGGCCAGCTGCCATCGTAAGGATGAGAAGGCTCCGGGAGCCAGAAAGTGACGGGAGGATTGGCCTAGTGATTTTATTGCCAGTTCATTCAGTGACCCTTTCTCGAGTCCCTGCTATGTAGGAAAGCACTGTGTGGAAATGGTTAAGTAAAGCTGTATCCCTCCCATCCCACTCACTGGCAGAGGGCGTAAACACATAATGCAACTAAGTATGATATAAGCAGAGTAATTGGGATGTAGAGGCACAACTCAAGGGCTATGGAAGCACAGAGGAGGAAGCCATTGACCTTGTCTTTTGTGGAGGAAATCAGTTAAGGCTTCATACAGGAAGTAATATTTGTCTGGGCCTTGGAAATAAGTGATATTTCGAATGTGGAAAAGAAAGGAAAAGTCATGGCACAGAGAGGAAATAGCCAAAGGAAGGCACGTAGACACAGGATGTGAGTCGTCTAGCAATGCTAGAATGGCCGGGAGAAGTTGGGAGGGTGGGTGGGGCCGGGGGCAGTGCTAAGAGGGATACACTATTCTGTGAGCGGATGGGAACCACCGGTGTTTTTGAGTGAGGCGTGATCTGGGTGACCACCACTGTGCTACGAATGGGTGGCCTAGAGGGAAATGAAATAGAGGTGGTAAGCTGTGCATGAGTCTCGGTCAGAGAGAATAGGGATATGAACTAAGGTGCTAGGAATGGAAATACAAGAAAATGGATTCAGGCCACACTTTATTACCAGTTTGAAATGGGAAACAAGAGGGAGAATGGGGGCTCCAGTGCTCTTTGTAGCTGGGCTGGTAATGCCGTTAACAAACACTAATGGGAACATCACTGGAAGAACAGATTTTGATTTCAGAAAATGGCCAGTTTGAGCCGTTTCTTCCCAGATAAGTATTAGAAGCTCATGTCAGGACCTTGAGAGTGGGTACCAGGACCAGAGATGTAAATTTGGAGTATTATTACCAAACAAATGATAACAGAAGCTGTGAGACCAGAAGAGTCAACCTTACAGCGAGGAATAAGAGACAAAAACCAGTGCATGCCTTGTAAGAAAACACCCGCCCAGGTGGGAGGAAGAAAGGAGCAAAGCAGATAGCAAATGGAGACAGAGTTGGCAAGGGAAGTAAAACCACGGAGGGGAGAGCAGGGGGTGCTCCGCATTTTCAGGTGCCGTGACGGTAGGGGGTGTGGCCGGCCCTGGGCGGGCAGTGTTCTAGGCTGGGCTCCATACAACTTGCTTCCTAAACACGCGCACACAAGAAAGTGTCTGGACTCAACGGCTGTCTATCCTTTGGCCTGCCATCCTTGCCCATTTTCTCCAGTCCCCCCCCGCCCCCCATCTCTCTCATCTGCTCTCTCTTAAAACAGTGGGATGGGAAGAAGAGCAGGGGGCAGTTGAAACACAGAGGGGCTTGGAGTTGAATTGTAAGCATTCCTGTTTCAGTTTGTAAATTAGTTGCCTACTCTTTCTTTTGAATAAGCCACCTTAATGATAATGACGTCACTTTGTCTAAGTTTTCAAGTCAGTGTGTCTCTAGTGGTCATAAATGTGTTTGTCCTAAGAAGTAAAAATAACATGAAAATTCTGGGTCCAGGTGAGTGGGCTTACATGTAGTTACGGGTTCTGATGCAGTCTTAACACCAGTCGCTACCCAGTGTTGTTTTTGTTCTTAAAGCAACAGGTGTGCTTGCTTCACTCAGCATGGGTTATGAAAGGAACAGTGTTGGTTTTGCTGACATAAACCCGTCATGTTTACTTGTAGTTAGCCAGATATCTCTCGCATTCCAGCTCATCCGTATCTCCCTTTCACTGTGACTCATGTTAAGTTCAAGTGACTGGTTGTATAATTTCTTTTTTATTTTATTATTTTTTAATTTAAATCTAAGTTAGTTAACACATGGTTGTGTAATTTCTAAGAGTCCTCTTTTCTTTAAAAAAAAATTTTTTTTTAAATTTAATGTGTGTTTATTTTGAGAAAGAGAGAGAGAGAGAGCATGAGCAGAGGAGGGGCAGAGAGAGAGGGAGACACAGAATCCCAAGCAGGCTCCAGGCTCTGAGCTGTCAGCACAGACCCCGACGTGGGGCTCGAACCCACGCGCCGTGAGATCATGACCTGAGCTGGAGTCAGGCGCTTAACAGACTGAGCCACCCAGGCGCCCCTCTCAGGATCCTCTTTTCACATTTGATTCTCAAATTTCATGATCCAGAGCCTTTATTCAGTGACCAGAAGCTGGTATGTTCAGGGCTGAGATAACATGAGCTATTTGTCTTTGTAGATTTCGGCTTCAGTAACCTGTTCACTCCTGGGCAGCTGCTGAAGACCTGGTGTGGAAGCCCTCCCTATGCCGCGCCCGAGCTCTTTGAAGGAAAGGAATATGATGGGCCCAAAGTGGACATCTGGGTATGTACTGTCTTCTCTTAGACCCCGTGGTGGTCCTCACCCTCGCTTGCTAACAGCTGTCTTCCCTCCGGGTGACCCCTAATGCCACATGCAAATTGAGATCTTGACCCCTATTCTTTGAATTCCCGGTTCTTGGTGCAGAGTCTTTCCTCCAGCTCTTGTGTGGTGGACCCAGCCACAGAAAAAAGCTCTGCCTTTTGCATCTGCAAAAAAAAAAGCCCAAGAGCAAGCTCAGATGGGTGCCCTCGCTAGGAACAGACAAGAGATCAAGGCTCTGTTGGTGCCACTTGCCTTCTCCCCAGAGGTTGAGTACCGAGAGAAATTCTCATTGTGTTACCCCAAATTAATGTCTGGAAGCGAGGAAGAGCATTAGCTATCCTGAAGATGATTGGCCTGGCCAATGCCCATATTATTTCTCACACAGACGGGGGGGAAAAGGTGGCTCCATCATCTTGTGCACGACTCGCCGTCATCCTCACACACGTGCCGTAATGGCCTCTTCTGTCTCCTCTGATGCGATTAACTGTGTGTCCTCTCTGTTTGGGATGCAGAGCCTTGGAGTCGTCCTGTATGTGCTTGTGTGCGGTGCCCTGCCGTTTGATGGGAGCACACTGCAGAATCTGCGGGCCCGGGTGTTGAGTGGAAAGTTCCGCATCCCATTTTTTATGTCCACAGGTAAGGGAGTGAGCAGCACACAGCAGTGACTGGGTTCACGGAAAGTTACACGTGCTGAGTTACGCAGGAATTGAGGGATAGACTACACATGGCCCGTCCGGCAACCTTTCTTCGCTCCAGTTGGCTGAACTGGCGTCTCCAGAAGCGAGGTTCTCTAACAACACAGTGTATAGACTGTGGCATCAGAGGGCCCTGCCCGAGTTGGCCTGAGTTTGGCTCCGGGCTCCGCATGTAGCTGCCAGTGTTGTGTGGCCGATTGCTAAATCCGTCTGAGTTTTGGTTTCCTCATCTGTGCGTGGCTGGCAGGTTCGTGAGGGCGTTACTGCGAAGACCAAGTTAAGTGACTTATGGAAAGAGTCAGTGGCCCATCACATAGTTGCGAGGCAGTAAATACTCCCGTTTCACCCCTGTCCTTTTCTCCCCCTCTCCCACCCTTTTTCAGGATACTTCCATTTCCTGGGGCCCCATAGAGATGTGGCAGTAAGGGACAAGGATAGAGCAGGCTTTTCGTTTCGGCCTTGCTGCTGCTGCATTTCCTACTCGCGTGACAGTTATCCACCAGACTCAAATAAAAAAGTATTTTTTCAATGAGTGGGCAGTAGGGTAAGTAGTTTTTGGAAAGATGTAACACTTTGAAAACAGACACCACACACCCAGAATGTGCAGTGTTTTATCACCATTTATATGCACATGAGAACCGTTTGGAAACAGTGCAGTCAACAACCTAGTTCGTTTTACTTCGTCATGTTTTCACTGTAAGCAACAGCATACACAGTGGGTGGCCCGTGGTTGGTGACGCAGTAGAAGCACATGGGAATTGCATTTTTGAATAAACAGGAAACTTTTTCTAGATTTCACTTTAAGTCTCCTTAGAATTAATGGCCTAATATTCTGTCTGATAATGAGAAGTGCTGTGAGAAAAGGAAACTAGAGAAGGCTCAGGGCTAGTGGGGAGGGGAGGTTATTTGAAAAGGTACACCCAGGGGGCCCCGTCACTGAGAAAGTGACATTTCAGCACAGACTTAAAGAAGGTGAGGGAGTGAGCTCTGCAGTCTGAAGTTGAGCTTTCCAGCTGGGGGAGCCAGCCCAGAGGCCGCTGGTGCAGAGGCCGCCCGGAGGGAGCATGCTGGTGTTTATGGAGCGGAGAGGGGTGGGGGGTCTGTGCTTGGAAGGAGTGACAGGGACAAGAGAGAGATGAGGTCAGAGAGGGAAGGGGAGCTTACTTTGAGGGCCCAGTCACTTAGTGCACAGACCTGAGTTTTTACTTAGAGTGAAATGCAGAGAATCAAAGCGTTTTAACAGCGGACTGATCTGATCTGATCTGATCTGATCTGACTTGTGTTTTTCCTAACTTTGATTATCAAAATTTTCAAAGACAAAAAAATGTCAAAAGCTTTTGAGTGTGATACTGTTTTAAGAAAATCACTTTGACTGCTCTGCCTGGTTAAAAGGCTTAGGGGCTGAAGGCGGGAGACTTTTGCAATAATCCAAATGAGAGACACTGGCGGCTAGTTCCCAGACAGGGTGTGGAGGTGGAGATGGTAAGAAGCGGTCAGATTCAAGAGATAGTACATATTGTGGCAGGCACCAGCCAGAGCATTTTACAAACATTGACTCATTTCATTATTATACCAACGAGATACGTAAGACCATCACCTCCATTTTACAAGTGATAAAACGGAAGCCAGGACACGTTTAGCAGTTTTGCAAAGATAACCCAGCTGCAAAGCGGTTGGACTAGAATTTGAACCTAGGCAAGTCCAGTTCCAACAACACTTGTGTCGGATTTGACGTGAGGGAAAGAATAATTAAAGGTAACTCCAGGGGTTTTGGCTTGAGCAGCTGCCAAGGTTGGATTTACTGCCAACAGGGGTGAGGATGGCTAGGGAAGAATACTTACTGTTTGGAGAAATGTTTTAGATGAGTTCTTTTGAGATGCCTGTTACCCACCTCGGCTCAGATACTGTGTAAGCTGTTGGGGTATAAGGCTGCAGGTTGGTTGAGAGGCACGGGCTAGGGATGTCCGTTTGGGAACCATCAGTGTAGAGATAACATTCAGAGCTAGAGATGAGATCGCTTTATAGGCAGTGATGTAGAGAAGAGGCCCAGGGATTGATCTCTGGAACGCACTAACAGAGATCAGGAAGATGAAGGATTGGCACGGGGATCGCTAGCGGAGGCAAGCCAGAGGGTCCGCGGTCCTGGAAAAGAAGTAAGAAAATGTTTCAGGGAGGACAGAGTGAAGAATTGTGTGGGGTGCTGCTGACAGGTCAGAACAGATGAGTGAGAGCTCATTGGATTTAGGAACGTGGAGCTTAATCGATGACGTTGACATACAGTGTTGGCGGAGGGACAGGAGCAAGAACTGAATTCGTGCGGCTACAACAGAAAAGGAATGGGAGGGAAAGAGCAAGAAGAAATGGACACAGCTATTCCCAATTTTACTATAAAAGGAAGCAGGGATGAGGTCCAGTAGACGGCTCTGGCCGGCCACCAGTGATCATGCCGTCATCCACTGGATGTCCTCCGTCTTTATCTTAATGACTGGCCAGCAGTAGTTAGCACTTAACCCTTCCTCACTTTCTTTCTTTCTTACACATAAACTGTATTATGTTCACATAGTATTAGGTTCACAGCAGAAGTGAACACAAAGCGTAGCCAGTTGCCATCCACCCTCGTCCCCTCACACTCACGGCCTTCCCCACCTTCAGCGTCTACACCGGGGAAGAGTATCTGTTACAGTCCATCAGCCTGCATTGACACTACACCAGATGATCCTCCCAAGTCCATAGTTTACATTAGGGCTCACCCTTGGTTTGCGTCCTGTGAATTGGGACAAATACGTGGTGACGTGTATCTACCGTTGTGCTGTCATACAGAGCAGTTCCACTGCCCTAAAGCTCCTCGGTGCCTGTTTACCCCTCCCCCCAACCTCTGGTAGCCACTGATCATTTTACTGTCTCCATCGTTAACTTGAGCCTTTTCTAGAATGTCACACATAGTAGTTGGAACCCCCAGTACTATGTATGTAAGGTTCCTCTCTGTCTTTTCATGGCCCGATCGCTCATTTCTTTTTAATGCCGAATAACATTCCATCGTGTGGCTATACCCCAGTTTATCTGTTTACCCAGTGGACGACTTTGTTGCTTCCAAGTTTGGGCAGTTGTGAATAAAGCTGCTCTAAACATCTTGGGCAGGTTTTGGTGTGGACACAAGTTTTCAACCCTTTGGGCAAATACGAGGAAGTGTGATTGCTGGACAAAATGGAAGAATATGTTTGGTTTTGTAAGAAACCGCCAAACTGTCTGTTAAGGCGGCTGCGCCCTTCTGCCTTCCTCCCAGCAATGAGCGAGAGTTCCTGTTGCTGTACATCCTCCCCAGCAGTTTGTGTTGTCAGGGCTTGAGGTTTTGACAGGCTCATAGATAGATGAGTAGTGGTTTCTCGTTACTTTAATTTGCAATTCCCTCATGATGTATGACGAGGAGCACCTTTTCATATCGGTGTCTGCCATCAGTCTGTCTTCTTTGGTGACTTGTCTGTCCAAGTGTTTTGCCCATTTTTAAATCAGGTTGTGTATTTTCTTATAGGTGAGTCACTCCTTACTTTGTCAAATACTTTTTTCTCCCTGCTTCTCGGATGCCATGCCCTCCAGTGTTCCTCCTGTCTCTCTGGATGCACCTTCTTTGTCATCTCCCCTAGTTTTCTCTTTCTCTGTTCATCCTTTCAGGCTTTCTTCTTTTCCACCATCATTCTGAGCCATCTTATTTACCGCCATGGCTTCGGTGATGACTGTGACTCTCAGTCCCCAGTTAATGCTCCATGAACCGTCTGGCCCAGACCTCTCCTCTGGGACGAAGGGTGACCTAACCAGCCTGTAGCCACTGATCAACTTCACTTTTATGTCTTGAATTCACATCAATAGAAACATTTTCAAAACCGACCTTAAGCCTCCCCCTCCCTATCCTTCGTTCCCTATCTCAGTGAATGGCATCACCATCTGAAGAAGGCAGGAACCAGCCTCATTCCCCCTCCTCTCTCACCATTGCCACAGCTGATCAGTTACCAGATCCTGTCCATTCAACCCTCCATACCTATCTTCTGCAGTGGCTCTTGCCTGGATTAAAAAATAGCCAACTAGGGGCGCCTGGGTGGCTCAGTCGGTTGAGCGTCCGACTTCAGCCCAGGTCATGATCTCGCAGTCCGTGAGTTCGAGCCCCGCGTCGGGCTCTGTGCTGACAGCTCAGAGCCTGGAGCCTGCTTCAGATTCTGTGTCTCCCTCTCTCTCTGCCCCTCCCCTGTTCATGCTCTGTCTCTCTCTGTCTCAAAAATAAATAAACATTAAAAAAAAATTAAAAAAAAATGCCAACTAAATGGATTTCTGGCTCGAGTCTCGCCCCTCCCTAATCCATTCTCCACACTGCTACAGGAGCACATGTATAGAAACAAGCAGTGAACACATACACGTACACAAGTCTGATCAATCCATTTTCCAGCTTAAACTTTCCAGTGGCTTGCCTCTAGGCTAAAGTTCACTGGTTAACGTGGCACGAGCATTGACTTTCAAACACTTTGACCATGACCATAGTAAATAATGTGTTATACTGTGACCTGGAACACACAGATATCCATACTACTGAACAGAAGTTGTTTTTTTTTTTTTTAAAAAAAAAAAAAAAAAAACACACCCCCTTACTATGATGTGCAGTACCCCCCAGTATATTTTACATTACAAAATGCCGATTATAACTTCCTAGATTGATCTCGTGACTGCTGTTTGAAAAACAGCGGCCTAGGGGCGCCTGGGTGGCGCAGTCGGTTAAGCGTCCGACTTCAGCCAGGTCACGATCTCGCGGTCCGTGAGTTCGAGCCCCGCGTCGGGCTCTGGGCTGATGGCTCAGAGCCTGGAGCCTGTTTCCGATTCTGTGTCTCCCTCTCTCTCTGCCCCTCCCCCGTTCATGCTCTGTCTCTCTCTATCCCAAAAATAAATAAACGTTGAAAAAAAAAATTAAAAAAAAAAAAATAAAAAAAAAAAAAAGAAAAACAGCGGCCTAGAAATACCTTATGACCCAGTGCCTGCCTGTCTTTTCGATCCCAACTTCCTTTCTATACCTAATCAGCCTGACTTCCTTCTAGTTCCCAGGACAAATGATGTGCTTTAGAACAGTTCCCTCTGCCCAGAATGCTTCCTCCTGCCCTAGCCCGACTCCACCCACTCCTCTGTTCTAGAATAAGAAATTAGATGTGCTAGAAAAAGAAATGAGGTAATTTCTACCAGTCTTCGGGATCTGGGGTTTTTTTTTTTTTCTTTTATCATGGGACTTACTAAACTTTATTGTAATTACTTCTTTCATTGCACATCTTCCACACCAGACCAAGCTTAGAGAAAATAAAGATGAAGTGTCTTCTTTTCACAGTTGTCTACATCCTCCCATAGTACCTGGCATGTAACAGGACTTAGTAAATAGGAAGTAGTTAGTAAATGGAGTCCTGTTTAAAATCCTCCCCTGGCCTGCATTTGCACTTAGAATAAAGTTCAAAAAGCCATTATCATGATGGCCAACAAGGTACAGCCGTGATTGGCCCTCCTCTTTAATCTTATTTCCTGCTACTGGTCACCATGGGTTCTGAGCGCCAGTCCCTGAGGCATCCTTGCTGTTTGTCACACTCGCCAAGCACGAACATCCCAGTTCCTTCAAATATTCACGCAGGCTTGCTTCCTCATTTCACATGAGGGTTCTGCTTAAAAGTCCCTTCTGAGAGGTGCTTTTTGACTACCCCTCATCATTCTCTTTCCAGAACTCTTCTTCATTTTTTTTTTAAATTCATTTTTTGATAGAGACAGAGCGTGCGTGGGGGAGGGGCAGAGAGAGAGGGAGACACAGAATCCAAAGCAGGCTCCAGGCTCCGCGCTGTCAGCACAGAGCCCAACACGGGGCTCGAACGCACGGACCGTGAGATCATGACCTGAGCCGAAGTCGGACGCCCAACCGACTGAGCCACCCAGGCGCCCCTCTGCTTCATTTTTTTTTTTTTACACGGCAAGGACCACTGCCTGACCTCACTTGTTCGTTGTGTCCCTATCCCCACTGCCTCTTGACTGCAATAAAATTTTGTTTACTGCTATATTCCTAGGGCTTAGGACAATGCCTGGGTCCTAGTAGGCACTCAGTAGATATTTGTTAAATGAATGGATGCCTACCTAGGTTCGTTTAAATGCTAACTATCACAACTCCTCCAGCATGTACACTTGAATTCAAATAATAATAATAGCAGCAATAGTGATTTACATTTCTTTAGGGCTTTTGAGTTTACAAAATACTTCTTATACTTGATCTGATTTGGGCTATATAACTTTGCTCTGGAATTGGTATTGATACATACTCTTTTAGCATTTTGCCAGTGAAGTTTGAAGGCAGGGCTTGACTTGCCTGGAGTCACACAGGTAGTAAATGACTAACTTGGTCCTGTATTCAGTATTTGTTTGACCGCGCCACACTGTTGCAAAGAAAGGGCAAGGTAAACAAACCGCTTCCTCTGCTCTTCCAATGTCCCCAGTATTTCCTGCGAGCAACTTGGATTCTCTCTGCCCTCCACCCCCACCCCCTTGCGTCAGAGCAGAAGATTTTTACTCCAGCCTCACGGAGCTGGCTTCGGATAGTGGAGCTGGTAAAACTGACCATGCTGTCAACCACATTGTCTATTAGTGCTTAGAAATAAACTGTAGAGTATTTTAATGACTTAGAAAGAACTAAAATTTGTAATATAGGTTAACATGAAAGTGTAAAGGCTCAGAGAATGTCAATATTATTATCCTAAAGGTGGCCGCTTTTTAATTCTGAACAAGTAATTCCCTAAGTAGGAGTAAACATTTTCATACAATTAAATACAGAAAATGAAAAACAACCCAGCCTAGGAAATGAGGAGACAATTGCTGTGTTACCAGGATGAGCTCTCCTGCCCTCAGGGACGTACATGTGCTTGGCCTTGCCTAATAACATGGGCCTGAATCCCACGGCCCAGCAGACAACGCTGTCAAAAGGACAAGGCATAGGAGAAAATGAACTCATAGGCCGTTTAGTCTTTTCGTAGCTCAGACACGATAGTGCCGTAAAATTCCAAGATCACCTGAAGGAAGCTCAGCGTCTGTTCCCGAGCCCCGTTTCTGCTTACACCCCTAGGTTCTGGGTGCAGGGACACGTCACCACAGAGCCGGAGCTAACTTTTTGTCTAAGGCTGGAGCCAGCTACTTTCCAGCCTGTCAGCTCGGCTCTTACCGTGCCACAGAAGATACCGTGGTCGAGGAAAGTCCTAAAGAGCCAGATCCTTTCTTTTCTCAGGCTGTTGTCATAGGCTTGAGCTGAGTTGATCCACTTTTCTGCCTGAAGGATTTGGATGCTCCGGCAGAGCCGCGATTGGTTTCTAAATTAGCACTTGGGAGGCCAAGTGGGTAAGGCCGCACCATCTAGCTTCTTCTAGCTAAGTCGAATTCCAGAATATCTGCAGCTGTGTGGTGTCCATGCTCTACAGATGGACGCAGTTAGTTCAGGAATTCTAAGCGTCTCTTTATTGTCAGTAATGTGTGGAATGAAGTGTCCTCACAATTAGTGGATATTTCTATGCCTGGTCTTATATGTTGGATACAGGCTTCCTTCCATGGCCATCCCAAGATCCACTGAAGACGTGCTTCCAAGTTGGAGCATAGCCGTATAAATTTAAAAGAGGGTTTATTTGAGGCTGAACAATTTTGTACCACCTCGTTTTACAATTATATGTGTGTCCTTTTCCCCTCTCCCCTAGAATATAAGCTTCTTTATATCAGAACGGTGTTCCACGCGTCATCATCTCCCATAAAACCTGTCAGCACCTTGTAGTGTATAAACATTTAGTAAATATTTCTTAGTGAAAAACCGAATGATCACCACTTACCAGTAGAATCTTACACCAGACTCTTGGGTTTTATTATTAAACAGGTAATTCACTGATGACCCAAATCATTCACTGGTCTTACATGCTTTTGTTATATAGGTTATTACATGAATGACCATGGCAAGCGACTTCTACTTTTAAAAATGTTTTGATCTATTACAGGGTTGGCTTCCTATGTCTCAAGTGAAATAAGTTTAGTCTAGACCAGTGTTTTTGGATTAAAGTTTTCAGAGCTTCCTGGAGAGTGGTCAGGGAAAAACCTTGAGCCGAAATTATGGAAGGATTAAAAGTTGAAACTTGCTGCTTCTCGAGCTGTCGCAGAAGATGAGCCGTTGCCTGGCCACATGTGTTGGCAGCCTCTCTGACACTCCCTCCCAACTGAGGGAAAGCCAGCAACTTAAATATTTCGAGCACCAAACTCATTAAGTGCCAGTGTATTTTTTTAAACCATCAGAGGCCTACTTCCTCAAGCCTAGTTTGTCTTATTCACCAGTCATGCTACCTGCTAGCACATATTGTAAGATCAGTCATTTATTTAACTGAAGGAAAATTACTTTGCAGTGGAAAACCTGCCGCGACAGCAAGCGCAGAGAGAGATCTCTTGTGGACAATATTTTTGAGTCCTTATTGATTAGACTTCATTGTGCCGTAATTAATTGTAATACTGCATAAGCATTTTATCACTGGGAACACAAGACCCAGGCTTACATAATGCTTCTGATGGAGACTGTATTGTACAGCCCCTGCCAAAAAGCTTGCACTTCAACGCAGCAGCTCTGCCCTGATTGGCTCCCTCATCAACATCCGCACAGCATCGTGCTTGGCTAAAAGCACTTTGCTTAGAGGGACCGGGCCAGGAGATTAAAGTCGCTCATCCGCCAGTCTCCATATCCGAAGGGGCTCAGCATCCTCAAGGCGGCTCTCATACATTTTGGGGTATATTCCACTGCCAGTGAGAAAATCCGTGTAGCGCTTTCGTGTTCGTGAAAGCAGAAATCACAAATGGTGTCAGGGAGGAGGCTGGATCTACTCCAGAGTTAAGCAGGCGTCCCCTAATTTTACCTATCATAATGGGAAACCATGGGTACATACAGGTGCTGCCTTATTTATCATTATCACTTTCAGGCAAACCGTCTCTGAGCTTATGTCAACCCCTTGGAGGAAAATAGAAAAAGGGAGGAAGTTCTAAGTGGAAGGACTCCAGAGGTTTAGGTAATACCTAACATTCATTGAACGCTTTCTTTGGACCAGGTGCTGTTGCATTAACTCGTTTTATATTCAGAACTACCCCCGTGAAGTAGGCTGACTACTGTCATTTGATAAGCAGGAAAATTGAAGCATGGTAAGGTTGAGTAACATACCCCCAATCACACAGCTGGTAAGCGGCAGAGCCGAGATTTGAACACTCGCAGTCTGGCTTCGGAAACCGCCTGACTGTCTTTGATGGTATTTGAATTCTCAAGAAATACGCATCTGCCGAGTTATTCCAGGTATCAAGAGAGTCCTGGGGTGGATACCTTTGTCCATCTACATCTGGATTATGTATTGAAAAAAGAGTTAGTATCATGTACTCTACATTGAACTCTGGAGTAAAACTAAGGCAGAATTTTGCTCTACTCTAAGGATTGACATTAGTACTCAAAAACCTATTTGAATAATGATATGACAGTACAAGCAACAAAAACTTGTTTTACTGTGAACCTCAAACAGGACAGCCTCTAGTGAGACCCTCTAGCCAGCGGGGTGTCTCCCAGGTCGGGGCTGGAGATGATTGTCGGCCTCTCCAGCCTGTAAGCCAAAACCCCCTGATCTCTGAAGCTTCATTCTGCAGCATCCCAGCCACCTAGGAAAACTAGCACCCAGGGAAAGTTCAAGAAAGAGGTGGTGGTTTTCTAATGAATGGAGATATATGGGCCACCCACTTGTTTTCCCATCAGTCTGGAAACACTGCTGAAACCAAAGAGAAAAGTTTCTCCTCCTAAGCTTGTTCATTCCCTACAAGAAGATTTTCTGACCAGCCCCATCACTATTTGCTCACTTGTGCCAGGCTACCTTCCTTGGGCCTCTGTGTTCAGCCATAGAAAGTGTCTCACAGGGTTTAGTTATAAGGAACTTACCATTTATTCCAGAACATTCTGATAACAATTTGCAGAAACTGGTGGTGCTGGGATCTGTATTCAGATCCAGCACTCTCCATTTTCTTGTCTGATCTCATACTGTTGGACTGTTCTCCGAGGAATTTTACCGAATACTTCAGTCCTGGGACTCCCAGTTTTCTTTCCCCAAAAGAATGGAAAGCAAATGATTTCAAAACAAGACATTTTTTTTTTTCCTCAATGCCATTCTAACACAAGAGGAGCTGATCTCAATGCTTGTTTTTTATGAGTCATCTAATTACAGCCAACACTGTTGTAGATTGGGTTCCATTACAGTTAATTTCAAGAACATGTATTTTCTTTGGTTATGTAAAACTGTGGTATTGCCTATTTCTTTAAATAAACCCCCTTAACTAATTTGCAGGTTGGGGATGTTTATATATTTCTGTTGTGACGGTAATGTTTCACAGTTGAATTTGTGGAATAAAAAGCCTTCCGATCCCTACAGCACCATTGTTCCAGCAATAGGCAGTATAACAAAATTTCACGGCAACAACACCAAAAACATGTGTTTTGTATGATCGTGTTTAACATTTATGCAGTCTCTCAATACATCTATGGGGTAGCATATTCAGTGTATTTACACATAGAAATAAATGTCTTATTTCAAGACCATTTGTCTACTGTGTTTAGATTTTAAAATAGTCACCGTATAAAGCAGGTTTGACCTTAGCTGACAGCTGACAATGACAGGGTTTCCTTGGGTGTATTTAAAAAATGTCACTTCTAGGTCTTTGTCTTTGGGCAGAGCGAGGGTCCCTAACTCAGGCCAGCTTCTTAACCAAAAGAAGATGTCTTGGCAAAAACACCTCTGATTTCTTTTTGATTTACTTTTTAATTATTTCTATAGGCTCATAATGTTATAAGACAGACACACTATTTTAGCTGTGATTAAGACAGGACTAGGACATGATGACAGACTCTATTTTCTTTTCATTATGAAGAACAGTATGTTTTGTGCATGGTTTTCCTTTTGGGGAAAGGCAGATAGCATTAAAGAGGAGCTTGTGAGGCACAAACATGTGTCAGTCCAGAATATGTACAGTAAGGGCTCTGGTCAAAGCCATATGGCTCCATCCAGAGACTGTCCTTGTGGACCATTCATCTGTCTTGTCCAATTTGTCTGCTATCATAGTATCTTTTCTCCCCCAGACTGGTACCCAAGCTAGGCAAGGCAAATGGCTAACAGAATCTGACAGTATATGACATAGTGTCCTTCTTCCGAAAAGCGTGAAGACTTTAGTGCCATTTAATTTAAAAAAAAAAAAAATACAAGGTTATTCATTTTCCAGGCAGCAGACGTTTTAGAGATTTTAGTAGCCAATTTATTTGTGTTTCCATTCCGGATTTTGAGATTTGAGAAAAATAGAGCCCTCTTTGCAATTGGAATTGTGCTGGGGAATTAAACATTTTATTAAGAACTTTGTTACAATTATTGAAGATAAAGAACTCTCGGGCTGAGTGCTTTGGAATTACCTTTGAACACACCTGGTCTCGACCAGAATGTCCTCAACGTGAGATGCCTTCTCGTGTCCCCTTCTTCCAAGCACCTGGAAGAAACAGGAATTTCCTGAGTAATTGCTTCTTCCTTGCATTCTTCCCATGCCTCCTGGCACACAGATGTCTTCTGTTCCCCCGGCTCAAAGCAGTTTTATGTGGTCAGAAAGAATCTATGACTCAATTTCTTTCAGACCATTCCTCTGCCCTCAGAGCTGAAAGTGATTGCCTTGCCCTGTCCCATACTTTGGCATCACATGAAGGGCTTTGGCGATGGTCGGCATTCCCTCCATCTGTAGGATCGGCCTGAAGATTCTGATGATTCAGTTCCGCAGATCCCTGCCCACCCCTTCTCCTTGTCTGTGGCGCCTGGGTTGAGGAACCCTATTGTTTCTGGCTTTCCAGCAGGCTCCAGCAGCAGCAGCAAGAGTGTGTGCACGGAGTTCGCTCTTGGCTGGAGCAGTGAAATCGTCACCATCCAACTCGCCATTCTCCCTCGATGTTGTTTGCCAGTTAGTTTGTAGCCTCCTGACCATGAATGTTTTATGAACTTGGCTTGTAGGTGGCTCTGTCATGATGGAACCCGTGGTGATTACATGGCATTTGATGATCAGAAAAGGAAAATTGATTTGCTTTGCTTTTTTTAAGGATATGCTAGCTACTAAGTAGAACATCAAGCATCAATTTATTTTAGGTGCTATATGGGTTACAAACTCTGGCCTTGGAGTAAGACTGACCAGAATTTGTATCCTGGCACAGGATACCAGGATTTGCCTGTTATATTCAGGTCAAGTTTCTTAACTTCTGTGATTTTTAATTTCTTTATCTGTAAATGGGTATGATGGTAATAGGCGTTTGTGAATTAAATGCTTAATTAACTTCAAGTGTTTCTTACTCTGCCTAGCCTCTAAGTGCTCAATAAATGTTAGTAATTATTATTAAATAGTATTTTTGAAGGAATTGGTCTATTAATCTTGCATTCTCTCTCTCCCTATGGTGGTTTTGACTCTTTTCTCTCACCCTCACCCTGTTAACGTGCAAAAGATACAGTGTTAATTCTTGCAGGCACATCCACGGGGTTTATGGAAAAGACTTAGCTGCTAGGTGTTGTTTTATTTCATTGCAACAGAACCTCGATGCTGAGGCCCCGCCTGCACGCAGATGTCTACTCGAGCACCCGTCTGATTCACAGGTTATATTCTCAGGGAACATCAGTGAGTTAGGGACCCTGTAACTCAACTTTGTGTGAGACAAAGGACCCTAAAGCTGCAGGGGAAAGCCCCGGAAACCGTCTGACCTAGGCTTTTGCCCCCAAACACTGCCACATCTCAGTCTGCTACAAAATGACAGTTGTCTGCTCTTTGTGGTGTGAAGCGTGGAGAAGGCCCGTTCTGTTGCGGTTTCTCAGAATCCGATGAGGAAGGTTGTTTGAAGGAGCGGTGGCCGGCTAGTCTAGCGTCTCGTAGTCCAGTATCGATCGTGTCGGCGTTCTGGGGGGCGTGTTCCGTGTCGGGTGTGGTAGGCGCCGTGGCCGCACAGCTCAGGCAGACCCTGGCTCTGTCCTCGCATCATGCTGGGAGCCCTTCTGATGACATCTCAGGTACCGGCCTCTAATTAAACGTGTCTGGTGATAATGATGCTATTTCACAGGACGCGGATCATTCCCTTTTCACAGTTACATGGTTTTCGGGCCTGGAGGGGGACTGAGGAGTTCATCCTACCTGGTTGCTTCTGGACTTAACTTTGCAAGCGAACTCCTACTCAGAACACTAACCTGACCGGCGGATATAACATCAGCCGTACTGCACGTGTGGCCTTGCTCACCTCACGGCCCTTCTCGCTCCCCTGAGAGGCCCCCTCCTCAGATCCCTAAGACCCTGGCCCGGGAGTTTGGATCAAGTCTCACAATTAGAAAGACGTGTCCCAAAGTGAACTTGCTACTTCCTGATTATCTCGATCCAGGCCCCTGGAGCAGCATGGTATCAATCCACTTTGTTTTCTTTATAAAAGCCCTTCCCATACTTGAAGGACACCCTGTACACCCCTGGCTGCTGCACATACACCTTCTCTTCTCCAGGGTAGATCAACCCCGTAGCCTCTCACCTGTCTTCAGGGGCCATGTTCTCAGACTTTGAGTCCAGAAATTGAGTTTTCGTTTCTTCTCCTGGCCTCGAAACTTCTTTAACTCTCTTTGGTGAATTTGACCTTGGTTTTTAATTCCCCTTCCCCATCCTTTACTTTAGCGCCCCCACCCCTCCACACCCCAGGCCAAATACTTTCCACCCCTTAGAGAAAACTGTTTATTATCAAGTTTCAAAAAGAAGGAAGGTGTTTGAGACCCGGTCCCCTCAGATGGAATTGCGCTGGCAGTCTCCACTAATTCCCATTTGAGGACCCAGCCCATCCAGCAGCTCCCTCTCCAGAGAGTCATCCAAACACCCGTCAGCGCCGCAGGGTAGGGCCTGAGCGGAGCATCCCTGTTAGCATTCTGTGGGCAGATCGAGTTTCAGGGCCCGTGGCCATTCACACTGTCGGGGTCGGGGTCGGGGTCGGAATCGTGCATGGGGCAGATTGAGGCGGCGGCTGCAGGGACCCCTCACTGGGCTGGCGCACACCAACACTAAGAAGCGCTTCGGTCTCCTTGCCTGTCCAAGGGAGGGATCCAGGGATGGGGCCGTTTTTGACATTAAACTAGAGCACTTTGGCAGCTGGAAAAGTTGACGTGTGTGCCCTTTGATCTGAGGCCCTGTCTTCTTTCCACTCATTTGAATCGACTGTCCCGTGGTTTATTGTGGAAGTAGGTTTGGGGCATTGATTGCCTTTGTCTTCACCCTCTGTCCATATTTTCTGTAGAATGGTCTGTTCAAATCTAGCTTGAATTGAATTTCACGAGCTGTGTAGGAAGTAGGAGTTGATGATAATATCTGGCTTTCTGCATTTTGTCATGTTTTACCATCTGTGCAACACATGGAAAGTGAGATTTCTGTTCCTTTGCACGCTGGATATTCTGGAGGGCACACGTGATAAAAACTCTGGTCTCTTAGGTATTTTCACTGTCACCAAGAAGCCTTAACCTGGGACCCATAGACGTCAGAGAAACCCGTGGCATGATTTGGGGGCTCCTTGAACAGAACGAAATTACGTGCAATTTTTGTGTGTGTATAAATTCTTGTTCGCATTTTTCTGGGGAATTTCCAAGGCATCTGAAATCAAATAGGTGATGAAGGATGGCTGAATACAGGTTTCAGGATCCCGAATTGAGCTAGCTACATCTTCAAAGCAAGGCTGATTATATTGGTGTTGATTTCTTTTGTTTTTAAGGAAACTACCTTGGAAATCCTGTCTTAAAGCAAGCCTGTAACTGAACGTCTTTCTGACTCGGTCATTTGGTAGAGGACTCACCTTTCGTGCACCACACACTGTGTGGAAACTGAAAGAAGACGGAAGAGTGCCATCTAGAGGCCCTAGCCATAACTTCACCGCTTTCGAATCCGGCACAGGCCTCCCCACTACCTGGGGGTCTTTACTTGTAGTAACTTTTTAAATTAAGAACTTGTTTTCCCTCCCAGGTGGTAGCAGATCATAAAGGTGTGTGTCAAAGATATTTATAATCTGTACCATTGCTGCACTTGTGGGGTATAGCCTGGCTCCCCTGGAAACGTAATTTTAATACAAGTGTGATGTGGATGGCGTGTACTCTATTTCCTAGGTTCTTTCCTAAACCTACAGGTTTTAGGGTCTACGCTGCATTTGACTATATTTTTAATTATAAGGCAAGAACAAGTTGGTGCCTGCTCTAAAATCATTTTGATATAGGGACTTTCCTTTTTGTATTTTCTTTCAAAGTTAGAGTAAATTTAAAATGGAATAAATTGTCTTAATTATTCTCTGTATTCCTTTTAAGATTTAGAACAGTGTTTGCCAAATGGTGCAGAAACTGTGGGGCTGCAGAGTTGAATTCACTCCGGAAAAATAGATCAAACAGAATTAATATCCACACAAAGGGTGGTCGAGAGCATATCTGTTTAGTCCCAGCCCCGCCGTTACTCTGCAGTGTTGAGCACGTTCCCGTGTTTCCTCTTTTATAAAGGGGGCTAATAATAGAAGCTAATTTAGGGCTGTTGTGAAGATTCAATGAAATAAAGTTGGTAAGCACAGTGACTTGTATACAGAAAGTCTTTTAAAATCAGCACCGATTTGTCCTTGCTCTTACCACAGGCCAGTTTTATCTTCGGGACCGCTGTAATGAAATGGAAACAGACAGTTTTGAGACCTATATCTTACAGGGAATTTCACAGGTTTTTTTTTTTTTAAGTATCTTTTTTGTAATTGAAGTGTCACTAACATATAATACTGTAGTAGTTTCAGGAGTACAACATAGTGATTCAGCATTTGTGCGCATTACCAGTGACCACAAGAAATCTAGCTGCCTACCATCTGTGACCCTGTGAAGTTGCTACGCTATGTTTTTGAAGTTTTAATTTATTTAAGTAATCTTCACACCCAGCGTGGGGCTCGAACTCCCAACCCTGAGATTAAGAGTCGCTCGCTCTTCTGACTGAGCCAGCCAGGTGCCCCTAAAGTTGTAACACTGTCATTACCTATACTCCCAATGCTGCATATTGCTTCTTTGCTTCCTACTTATTTTATAACTGGAAATTTGTGCCTTTTATCCCCCTTCCTCTATTTCATCCACCTCCTCACCCCCCTCCCCAGAACTGTAGTTTTAAAAAGCATTTTCACAAACATAACCTTGTTTGATTAGGATTTCCATAAATATTCATATACTCCATAGCTATTGATTCAGCTCCTTTTAGGTATAAAAACCATCTCTGCTATTGGGGGTTTGATACTGGAAACATCGCTAAGAAAGACCTGGGCCTCACACTGTGGTCGGGGTAGCTGGACAACAAAGAAGTAAATAAGGTGGTTTCAGAAGAAGTCATTTGTGTGGAGGGAATTCGTGTGGTGGACTGGAGTGACCGGAGGCCCACTTTAGACTGAGTTGGTGGCCAGGGAAGAACTCTCTGAGCAAGTGGCATTTAAGTTCTCTCCTGAGTGGCAAGGAGCCAGCGGTGTGAAGGTCCAAGGAAGCAGCAAGTGCAAAGGCTACCGTGGGGAGTGTGCTAAGCACAGGCACGGCCCAGAGAGATTGCCGGTGCCGCTGGAGCTCCGTGAGCAGAGGGAGTGTGGCAGAACGTGAGGCCAGGGGCAGAGATGGTGGCCTCTGGGTCCAGGACTTTGGACTTCATTCTCTGGTTGTGGGAAGAGACTGGAAAGTTGTAGGCGAGGTCGTGCTAGCTCAGATTTACGTCTTAGACACAGGCCCTTTGCTTCTCCCTGGAGACCAAATTGTCAGGGAGCAAGGGTGGAAGTGGAAAGACCAGCTAGGAGACTTTTGCAGGAGTCTAAGCAAGAGACGGTGGTAGCCTGGACGAGGATGTTAAATGAATGGCTCAGGAGCTTGGGTCCCGTCCACAGCCACGCGCAGTCCAGAGGCAGCATGGCGCGTGGTTAAAGGGCGCCAGCCGAAGCATCAGACTCTCAGCTTTGGGATCTGACTCACTGTGATCTTGGCCACGTGTCTTGACTTCTCCGTGACTGTGTTTTACCATCTCTAAAACAGCAGTGACGATAGTGCCTTCCTGCTTAGGACTGCTGTGGGGATGAGGTGAGAGGAGAGGAGTTGTTCCAGGCTCCAGAGACCGTGTGTTAGTACTGCTCTTCTTTTTTTTTTTTTTTTTTTTTTTTTTTTTTTTTTTTTTAAATTTTTTTTTTTTTTTGTCAGAGAGAGATAGAGCGTGGAGGGGGGGCGGGGGCAGAGAGAGAGGGAGACACAGAATCGGAAACAGGCTCCAGGCTCCGAGCCATCAGCCCAGAGCCCGACTCGGGGCTCGAACTCACGGACCGCGAGATCGTGACCTGGCTGAAGTCGGACGCTTAACCGACTGCGCCACCCAGGCGCCCCAATTAGTACTGCTCTTCTTATCATCGCCGCCGTCTTCGACACAAGCACTACTCCCGCGTCATCCTCGATACCCCCAGCTTGCAGATGCCAACACTTAGCGGGTGGTTTTGAAATCAGAATATAGGTTCCTTGACTGTGAGTCCGTTGCACTTTCTGTAACATAATATGTAGTATGAGCCATCCAAGAAAATACTCACCTGAATCTCCATAGTTCCGAGCCCAGTTGTGTGCCCTTGTGAGTGTTTAAGTAAACATCGAGAAGATGACAAGTAAGGCAAGCAACAGAGTCCCTGTGTGGGGTAGGGAGCGTCCTGTGCCTCTCCTCCGACACCTCGGACCACTGGAAATTTAGAGTTTGAGGTTGGAAGAGCGCTCTGGACACCACGCCAGAAGCATTAGTATGCACGTAGTAATATATATAGGAAGGTAGAACTAAATGTTTTGAGAGCTTTGTAAGATACTGTATCTCTTTAGAGGACACTCCATTATTCATTAATTGTGTCAAGTGGGGCTGTACATCATATAAACAAATGAAACTCATGGATTATCCCTAGACTGTCTGGTCAGACTTTTAACGAAGGTATTAACCCCACTGCCTCTTTCCTCCGCCTCTTCCTGCCTTTGCCCAGTCCCTTGTGGAGTAAGTGGTGAGGTAAGGAGCAAGAGAGACAAATTGGAAGCAAGGAGCTGGAAAGTCCATCTGCTTACCTTGCCTTGCCCCGAGCTCCTCGGCTGCATGGGTACCTCCCTTGTTGAGACTGAGCAAGGGACTGAACAAGAGACTGAGGCTCTTCTTGTCTGTTGCAGAGTGTGAGCACCTGATCCGCCACATGCTGGTGTTAGACCCCAGTAAACGCCTCTCGATGGAGCAGATCTGCAAGCACAAGTGGATGAAGCTAGGGGACGCCGACCCCAACTTTGACAGGGTGAGCTGGGTGCCGCTTGCCTCAGGAAGCTCCTCTCAGAGCCCCAGCCATCCCTCTTGCCCGAGATCGTCATCAGGCCAGGACCCAAAAAGATGGGTGCTGGGAACAGACTACTGTGTGCTACTCAAGCAGCAAGGGATGCATGCCAGCAAGAGGGAATTTTTAACCAGCTGAGTTGTTGGAGAAGAGTGATACCAGTCCCTCCTGCTTGTCCCCAAATCATAGTCCCTCCTTGGCTGTCGAAACAGCGCACATTTCTGGCTGCTCATCTACCATGGGGTATCTCCTTCCTCATGTCTGTGTGTTCGGTTCGGTGGCTTCTGTGGCATACCTTTATTTAAACCGTTATGGCCATCCCAAAGGACCTCAGGAAAATGGAGATCTTGTCTGCCTACAGCTGAGTATCTAGGACTTGCTTGCTCAGGGTTGTCTGAGGCCAAAAATATCCCAAGCTAGGGGGCATGGAACAGCCTGTTTATTATATACGGTATGCCGTCTTGACATGGTGAGTTGGGGCTTTGATAGCTTGCCTTTTTTTAATGTTACAGTTAATAGCTGAATGCCAGCAATTAAAGGAAGAGAGACAGATTGATCCCCTGAATGAGGAAGTCCTCTTGGCCATGGAGGACATGGGACTGGACAAAGAGCGGACACTACAGGTATCTCTAAAGGAGTGGAAAACAAAGTAAAGTGTAGCCGCTTTCCCTCTGTCCTGCCCTTTCCACGTTTTCTCCTCCCTGGGAACTTTAGTCTGTTTGTTTTCTTCCTGTTCTTCCTCTGCCCCTCAGTGAGCCTTGACCAGGAGATGCTTGGTCTTCTCCTGTACCATTGAAAGGGTTTTGGTTACTGACATGCCATTTCACCAGGGTTTTCCACTCTTTTCCCTTCTCTCTTGTTAGTCATTAAGATCGGATGCCTACGATCACTATAGTGCAATCTACAGCCTGCTATGTGATCGACATAAGAGACACAAAACCCTGCGTGTCGGAGCGCCTCCTAGCTTGCCCCGTGCCATGGCCTTTCAAGCACCAGTCAATGTCCAGGTGGGCAATAGCTTCAGTGACCTGATTCAGGACAAGTAACACAGGGGAGGAGGGGTGGGTACCCACTGCTCACTAAGTCTAAGAGAGTTACCTGTTCTTCCTTACCTCCATCCCCTCCCGTCTGTCATCTCTTCCCTGTCAAGCGGAGGTCAGAACCTTTCTTTGACAGAGAGGATGGAAAGATATTCCAGTACTCAGGATGGACAACAAGAGTTACGTTTTTTGTTTTGTTTTTTTTTTTTAAGAAACAGTCAATCATTGAGAGAGACTATTTTCTCTAAAGAATGCTTCCTTGTTGTAGCTCCTAAGGGCAGAAGAGCCAAAGACTCAGAGGTAGAAACATAGACTTTAGCAATCAAGAATCCTTTGAAAGACCATTGTTGTTTCCCTCTAGCACTTGAGGTAAGGGTATATACATATGTACCACTTTCCAGGCGGAGCAGGCCGGTGCCACCATGAACATCAGCGTTCCCCAGGTGCAGCTAATCAACCCTGAGAACCAGATTGTGGAGGCGAGTAGTGACCTCTGATGGGTGTCAGCCCAAACCATTTTCTTCCCCATATTGTTGCTGCTTTTCCTGGCTTCTTATTTAGAATTACCTTTCATTTCTTTTCTTTCTTTTTTTTTTTAATTAAAAAAATTTGGGGGGGGGGGTGCGGTGCGCGTGGGTGGCTCAGTTGGTTAAGCATCTGACTCTTGGTTTTGGCCTAGGTCACAATCTCACAGCCCCACATCGGGCTCCACACTGACAGCGCAGAACCTATTTGGGATTCTCTCTCTCCCTTTCTTTGCCCCTCCCTGCATGCTCGCTCGCTCGCTCTCTCTCTCTCTCTCTCTCTCTGTCCCTCCCTCCCTCAAAATAAATAAATAAGCTTAAAAATTTTTTTTAATTAATTATTTGTTTTGACTTACTTTTGATTTCTGATTTGATTGTATTTCTTTCCACCACAGCCGGATGGGACATTGAACTTGGACAGTGATGAGGGTGAAGAGCCCTCCCCTGAAGCGTTGGTCCGCTATTTGTCAATGAGGAGGCACACAGTGGGTGTGGCTGACCCACGGTGAGTATCTGGCCAACAGCCCTGACTCTGAGTTCCTATCATGGTTCCTTTTTCCTGCTTCATTGTGTTTCCCAGATGAGATCGAATCCAGTGGCCAAGACATGTATGTACCCAGTTCAGTGTCCCTGGTAGATACGTGGTAGGCCGATGGCCGCCATCACGTCAATTGATCACAATACTTTGGTGAAGAGCATGGTAGCATCTTGGCTCACAGATGGCTGTGAGTCATCACAGTCATCACATTGACTTGGCTCTAAGTCAAATAAAAGTACCCCTTAAAATTCATCTGAGTTTGACGTCTTTCAGAGATGTTGTTTACTACATGTTCTAATGTAAAACTCAACTAGGAAGGGATGACTAATGATACGGCGTAATTTATGTAAGTTAAGAATTAAACTAAGTGAACAAGGATCCAAAACCATACCAAATAAGTACCAGTTTCCCAAAACATTTTCCCCAAACAGTCCTTTAGCATGATGCCCTCACAAGGGGAAATGTACCGAAGGCTGGCTCTGTCTGTGTTTGTTCTGCATTTGAAGACTTTCAACGTTAAAAATAGCCTTACCTCTTTTCTGGATATTTCCTCTACTCTGTTGGGAAGGGGAGGTTAGAGCAAGAGTTCTCTTGAGAGTTCAATTAGGGGCAAAGCTAGTGTTCTTATGAATTCCTTTTTCCTCTGAGCGATTTCCAAAAAAGCCTCCCGAGGCCTGCTGATTGCTTGCTTTACGTTTCTCATTCTCGGCCTGTGATCAAACAGGCAACAGGGGAACATTCTGGCTACGAAGACTGTCAGCTGCAGAGGGGTGGAGTCCTGTGTCACTCTGTCAGTGGAAAGATCTCTTATTTGAAAGCATGCTGTAAACCTCACTGTTGGAGCATGAGAGCCCTGCACATCCACTACTTATCTGTCCCATCAGGCACTGACAGGAGTAATTACATTCTTTCCCTGGTGAATCAGTTGCTACTTCGGGAAGCCATTGTTTCAGTGGATGGTCTGTGTCCTCCAGAAACTTGCTGTTCACCTCCAGGCTTTGAAAACCCGAACTGGACCGGTGCCACTATTTCCTCTTGGCTCAAAGCTATTGGTTGTACATGAGAGGTCAATGAAGAATAGCAAGCCCCAGTCCCAAACAGTAGAATGGCAGAGAGCCAGATTCCATACACTAGGCTCCTCCTTGCTTTGGGGCCTTAGAAGTACAAATTGAGGAGGAAAGGAGAGAAGTGAAATATGTTGTGCTGAACTTAGTAGTGTCATCAGTTTGGGGATCCGAGTAAGAGCATTAACCCACCTCCTCTGTCGTCCTGTTGCCTTCCAGCACGGAAGTTATGGAAGACCTGCAGAAGCTCCTGCCTGGTTTTCCTGGAGTCAACCCTCAGGCCCCATTCCTGCAGGTGGCCACTAACATGAACTTCATGCACAACCTGCTGCCCATACAAAACTTGCAACCAACTGGACAGCTTGAGTACAAGGTACCTGGATGTGGGAGAGGACTTGCCCCGTGGAGAAACACATTTGAGCTTCCTCTGAGAGCCTTTGAGGGACCTCGCCCAGGATTTAAGGGTATCCTTGTAGCGAAGGCTGATTTCTCTTGCACAGCAGCTTGGGTGACAGGGAGGATCAGTCTGTACATACTTGAAGGATCCCCTCATTTCAGTGGGCCAGAGTACTGGTCTCTTCTCCCTCCCCCTTTCCCCTCTCACCGCTCTGTCCTGCCCACTTGTACTTGCGACAGGAGCAGTCCCTCTTACAGCCTCCCACCCTACAGCTGCTGAATGGAATGGGCCCCCTCGGCCGGAGGGCATCGGATGGAGGAGCCAACATCCAACTACATGCCCAGCAGCTGCTGAAGCGCCCACGGGGACCCTCCCCGCTTGTCACCATGACACCAGTGAGTAGCGGCACAGGGCCCGACCGACTTTCTCAGAGACTTTTGATAAAGAAGTTGCGGGCCTACGGCTGGGAACCCAAGGTCACCAACCTAAATATTGGAATGTCCTCTTCCTCTAACGTCTGATGCTCAGCGTATTCCCATTTTCTTCAGGCTTGTAGGATTTTCCAGACTTAACGTGTGGCGAACTCCTTTACTTAACCAAAGGGTTACTACGCTGAAGCCTGTTTCCTCAGTGGGCCACTTACAGGCCCCCCCACCCACCCACCTTGAGTGCTGCCACAGCCTCGCAGGCCACAGTGAGTCGCAGTGGCCTGACTTACACAGCCCTCGCCCCGTGACTCCTCCCTGCCAGAGGGCGGCGCCTAACCGTTTTCTCTAGAATGCACTGCCCTTTACACTGGCTTGCAAGATTATCTTGTCACCAGCCCTCTCTCCTTGATTAACACTACTTCACATTTTCGGTACGACCTGGATTAGTCAATTATTTGGCTTCCATAAACTCTAACCTAGTCAGTTGGTATCTCTCAGCCCCATCTTTTTTATTTTATATGTATATAGAGAGATACACGCACGCACACATAATGGTAACCTTCAAAGATTCTTTTCCTTCCCTGGGTTCTGGTTATTTTCCTGTCGTAGGTAAACTCATTCTTTCATTCATTCGTTCAGTCCTACAGCACCCCATGATTGGGTGCTAATTACATCCATAGCCCTTACTAGGTTTTTAGGGCTGGGCTTCTCAACATACCTCTTGCTGAGGACCTTTTTCCCCCTTCAATCCATCATGGGATTAATACCTTTGTAAAATACAAAGAAGTGAATGATCAGAGAAATAACAATTTTAAAACATACAACATACAAGGCTAGATTGTCAACAGACAGAATTGCTCTGTTAAATTGCTCTAAAGGTTTCTAAAAGCTTACTCTTTATTTCTGTACTAACTTTACCATGGATTGGTAACAAAACACTTTGTGGACCCACACGGGTCCGTGGGCCACACTTCCAGTAACAGGGCTATCGGGAAAAGGAAGGATCAGCATATGTGAAGTGTCGGAATAATAGTAAAAAGCCATGTGTGATTAAGTGCCAGAGTGAGTGTTGTGGACTAGGCTGTGGCAGAGGCATTCAGGGAAGGACAAGAACAATGTAGGTTATGAAGGATCGGGAACAGCTCTGTGGGAGGTAGAGTGACATACTCTGTCCACTGTAACTTTTTGCCAAGGTCACTAACAAACTTTTGTTGATAGATCTGGTGGGCATTTTTAATCTTTATCTTTTTGGCTCTTCCCAACCGTATTAGTCACCGCTGACCATTTTTTTCTCTTTAAAATACTGTCTTCTTTTGGCTTCTGTGATACTACATTCTCATTTTCTTCCTGCCTCTCCTTTTCCGGTTCCTTTTTCTGCTTGTTCCTTAAAGTCCGTGAAACCCACATTTTATCTTAGGCCCTCTTTCCATCTCATTTTACACACTCTCTCTGGATGATCTTGTCCACTCGCATAATCTCAGTTACCGAGTGATTCTTCAGCTCAGAACCCTCTTCTCTTCTGCATTGTCCACTTCGCACAGCTGACTGCCTCCGGCAGAGGTTTAGTTGGTTATCCCAGAAGTCCTCACAATTTTAATTCGACATGTCCTCAAATGACTGCGTGTAACCTGTTTCTCCTCCTGGGTGACAGTGACTGGCACTGTTGTTCTCCTGGTTACACAAGCTAGAAATGTGGGATCTGTCTTAACTCTTCCCTCTCCCTCATCCCTGTATCAAGTCAGTTATCCAGTGCCTTACTTCCGTCCTCCACCGCTCCTTCCGGAAGTCGCTGTCATCCTTTGCCGAGATTGACACAGTGGCCTCCTAACTAGCTTCCTTGCCTCCGGTCTTGTCCCCTAATCCCCACCACCAGCCCTTCTCACAATGCAACTCGAGCAAGCTAGCTTTCTAGAGTACAAATTTTATTAACATCATGTCCCTGCCTGAAATCCTTTAGTGATTCACCGCTGCCGCTCCTCAAAATATACTTCTTAATGTGGTATTCCAGGCCATTTATAACTGGCCACCGTATCCCTCTCCTGCCTCATCCATGGCCACTTCCTGCCTAACCCTGTTCACTCCAGCCTCAAGGAACTATAGTAAGGGATCTGAACACCCTAGCAGTATTTAAACATTGGAATTACTCCCAAAGTTTTTGTTTTGTTTTGTTGTGATCGTCCATTAAGAAAAAAAAAAAAAAAGGCTCTTTTGTGATCATGGAAGTATGACATTTTGCTCTAGTGCCTGAAGTATGGTGATTATGAGAGCCACCAGGCTGTGAGGAGCTATGAAGGATGTTCAGCACCCCCATCCTCATGTAGATGAGGACGTCACAATAATGCGTGCATCGTGGTGGTTCTCAATGCACGTGTGTGTTTGGGTGGGTGGCAGCTGTTGTCAAGCATTGAATCGCAACTGCACAATTATATGTGTACCAAAATGTGCTGTTAAGAAACCATCACGCTTTTCTGGCACTAGAGACATCTGAACACTGGTGATAACATTAATATGAAACAACAGGTCAGTGCCTAGACATTCCAGGTAAACAAGCTTCTACTGTATTTTCAGGTCCTCAGACACCTGCAGGCCTGCTCTTTTCTCTCAGCCTAGAAACCCCGAAGGCTGTGACCCTTTTCCTCCATGCGCGGCCAGCTCCTGTCTACCCTTCAGGTCTCAGATGAAGTGTTACATTCCCCCGAGATGCCGTTAGAGGACTTGGGCATGCTGTTCTGTAATTATCTGTTTACTTGTCTCTGTCCTCCACTGGACTGTAAAATGAGGGCAAGAACTGTATTTGTGAATTCACATTTTATCCTGGAACATAGTAGGCATTCAGCTCTTTGTTGGATGAATAAATGAATGAATGAAGATGACTCAGAGGAAGAAATCCAAATTAAAACCACCCGAGCGAGGTAAAAATGGAACGCTAGAAGGGCCTGTGAAAGTCCTGTATTATAACCCAGGGGTCCTGGGAAAGTTTCGTAAATAAGAAAATGAACAGAAAGGCCTGTCCCACGTCCGGTTTCTAGAATAAGAGCTCCTACGGAAGAAGCGCCACCTTGAGCTTTTCCTTCCTGTCTCTCTCCAGGCAGCGCCGGCAGTTACCCCTGTGGACGAGGAGAGCTCAGATGGGGAGCCAGACCAGGAAGCTGTGCAGAGGTAATGTGACATCTGGCAGTGCTCGCAGAGCGTCCTTGGGCAGGCTCCCCCTGCAACCAACGAAAGGTCACCTCTGCCCAAGGAGGTGGTACAGTGCAGCTTCAACATTTGTGTGGTCTCTTTGCTCAAGCCAGATGGCATGTTCCTCCCCTCATGGAAGTAACAGAAGACTACCCAGAAAATGTCATTTCTGTAAGCACCACTGGAAGTCCCCTAAGTGACAGCAATAACCATAAGAACTTTTTCTCTCCTCCCTCCTTCCTTACTTGCCCCCTGCCTTCATATTTGCAACTCTGATAGTATTCACCAGGCGCAAAGCCTGCTCCTACCTGCCAAGAACTGTTTACTGAAAAGGAATTGGCGATCTGGGATGACAGTGATCCTAGCTAGTCTGGCCATGGACCTCTGGCATGGACTCTTCCTTTCCAGGAGAATGAATGCCTCTCGTACTGTTTGCCGTGTGCTTCTTCCATCCCCTTGTACCAACAAAGAGATAATGAAAAAAGAATATGGGATTCGGGCCAGGGACAGATGCAGATATCCATTGTTTGCAGAACCTTGTTGAGAGATGCCTAACTCGCAGAGAGTGGCAGTGACCATCAGGCGTGCTGTACTGTTCACTTTACCTCAGCCCCCGTTAGCCGTGGTCTGCAGCCCCGTGCATGCCCCCCCACCCCCCCCCCCCCGTGGGAATTGTGTTTCTTATTTCCCGGGAAGGGCCGGGGCGGGGGTGGGGGCGGTTTGGACCAGAATCCAGCATGTATTCTCCCAGAAACACAGGTGTCCTTCAAGATTATATGTTTTTCCCTTGAGGGAAGTTGAAATAAAATGGTTTTCACGGGCTCTCGGGGAAACTTTGGGTGTCTTTATCAAATGGGTATGAAACCGCTGATGGCTTTCTCTTGGGCCAGTTGACATACCACCAATCACTCTATAGTCCGTTAACTGTTTTTAGCTTAAATGGGCAAAGTAGTTAAGAATGAAGCAAGACCACTTTTTAAGAACCTGACAGTTGCTGGCCAGTACTCTCTTCTTACCCCCAGCAGCTCTGTATGTGAGAGCTGCTGTTCAAAAAGAAGCTGGTCCCATTTGGAAAGAAGAGTGGAGAACAGGGTGTTGGCAGGCAGGTCAGCCAATAGAAGAAAAATTGTGGTAACCTTTTTTTTTCTTTTCTTTTTTCCCCTCTTGATGCTGTCGTTTCTATAGTTTGCTGATGGGCCCTGCTGGTGTCCTGGAAAAAAAACAAACAAACAAACTAGGAAACTTCCTGCCTTTCTACCGTAATGAATTAGATAGTTGCGTATCACTTTATCTTCTTTGTCTTGGATTTTACTTCCTCCGGCTCCACCTTCTTTTTTCTCGAGACCAACATTTAAAGGGTATTTAGATGGGGTACATCAGCCCATCAGTGCTGATGTAATGGGGAGGGATAATGCTTCTTCTGTGCACACCCAGGAAGAGCATCAGTGACAGGAGGAAGCCGTCAGCTAGATGAAGGGGGGCCCATAGCTTATGTTTGCTATTGACTAAGTAGTGGATCCAATAGATCATTAGAATAAAAGTCATTAGCTTGTCAATTCCTAAGCTTTTGAAACTTGAGTTTTTCTTGCCTTGCCTTTTTTCCCCCTAAAACCAATTCTGAACATTTCATGTGGTTTCATTTCTTCATCCTCTAGAGAACGTGGTTCCCTCGGGACGATGTCCGTGTTTCTTCTCTGATGATTGACTTACAGTCATGGGGCAGGAGGGAAGGGGGGTTTTGAAAGCGCTCAGCCACAGTTGGAAGGACTTACAAGTGAGGTCAGTCTCAAAACCCAGGGGCCTTTGGGATCTAAAGACTCCATGGAGCCCTTCTGAATATCTCTCTTGGCTCATCTCTAGGAATAACTCTTAGGGCTCATTTCCTCCGACTTGGATTTTGGAAATTTGGAGGGCAAAGAGGAATAAAATTAACAAGTGGGAAACAAATTCTTCTTTCAAATGGCATGCAGTAAGGAAAATCGATCTTCTTTGTGAGCTCCCATCTGTTTTCTCTCTTCTCTCGGTGGCTGCTCTCAGGTCCCGAATCCAGCCGCTGCAGCAGTAAGCCAGCTTTTGTTGGCCAGCTGAACGTGTCTCACTTCCATCCAGCCAGGGATCTGTTTGCCGCTGGGCCCTTTCTGAGCTCTGGCACGATTTCATTCTGAGTGCTTTGGATGAACTTCTGATGCTTCTTGCTGAGGAACATTCCTGTCTGTCTTTTTTACTATGAAATGTGTTCCTGCCTGTTGCAGGTACTTGGCAAATAGGTCCAAAAGGCACACACTGGCCATGACCAACCCTACAGCTGAGATCCCACCGGACCTACAGCGGCAGCTAGGACAGCAGCCTTTCCGTTCCCGGGTCTGGCCTCCTCACCTGGTACCTGATCAGCATCGGTGAGTAGCCACATGAGCTACATGAGCTCCTCGAGGCTCATCGGGCAGGCACCCTCCTTGCTGTGCTTCCAGTGACGGTGACCCGCATCGAGGCTTTAAACAGCATCCTGAGCTCACATCTTCTCAGCTCTTTTCACTAAGCAGTGCGCAGGGCAGTACGAGATTCTTCTTTCCCTTTCCCTTGTAGACATGTTTATGGTCTGCAGTTGATTCTCGTGATTCTAGGTGTTGACTCAGAGATGAGATTGAACCTGAAACCTGCAAGGAGGCCAGCTGGAAATGGGAGGATTTGTAGCCATATCGATAGACTGGGCCCTTAGTAACCCGTCACCTTCCAAAGCCTGAGCATTTCTTACCATGTCACCACTGAACAGTGAGCTTGGACATGGAGGAAGGACCATCCCTTTGTGAATGGTGGAGCAGAGATACTGCATTCTCTTGAGTGTTGTGCTCAAGAAGTCATTCTTGCAATAATATTCTGAAGGCTGAAATCTTTTACTAGGTCTCTGTTACATTTGTAATTCATCCTCTTGAAGAAATAACAAGCTTAAGCTTCCTGGCCAAGGAAACGTCATAAAACTGAGTACAAGTAAGCCTGGGAGCACAGGGGAGTGACCCCTGCCTCTGGCTTAAGAAGGTGACTACCTTCTGCAGACACTTCGACGACTACAGTTCTTAGCTGTGTCCACCCCAAAGCTGTCCCCCGTCTCATGGGCCACACTTCCCAAGCCACCATCGATTGCTAGAGCTCATTTTATTTCCATCTCGTTGGGAGGATGGTGAAAGCAGCCTTACTTGGGAAAGTTGAAAAGCAGTCGGGTTCCAAGGAAAGGAAGTTTGTGGATGCGTTGTTATTAAATCTGGTCGCCAGCTCACAACAGTGAGCTTGACAACAGTGTTTTTATTGTGACTAGTTCCCCGTCAGGCGTCCACACAATCAGCAGGGACAGGTGGACTCTGTGCAGACCGAGACATAATCAGTGCTGCGTTGGCAACTCTGAGAGAAGGCAGATAAGCTCTTCTAGACGACCGTGAATAACCGTAAAAATCGTCTGGTAGGGACTAGCAGGAATGGCGGCTCTCAAATAGAATGGTGTCCCTGGCCCGGAGAGACAGTGTTGTTCCGAGGAGAATCTCTCAGGACCTGCGCTGTGGGGGCACTGCACGGAAAGGTCCTCGGAGTAGTTATTGGAGGGCTGCCCCTCCCCACCCCACCCCAACCCCCGCCATAAATTTTCTGTGATTTCTCAACAGCTCTGAGCTCTCCACTGTTACCTAACAGAACCTCTGTCTCTTTGTTCCTCCTTGTTTCTGTCCTCCCTGCCTCCACAGCCTGACAGTTTTTTAGCCTCTGTCAGGGTCTGCAGTTGAGCTGAAGTCCGTCGGGTGTCCCGACTTGATTGAACGCGCTCCTCAGGAGATAGTCTTCGTGGGGAAACGTGAAGGTCGGCCCCTGCCCCACAGTCAGCCTTTATCGCGGAGTCTCGGGCCTGTTTACGCTTGTTTAGTGAGGAAGGCCACGGTGGCAACAGCCCCGTTTGTGTCATGGCTCCCTGTCAGGGCCTGGCCCACTGAAAAATCTGTCCGCCGTCTGCTTTCGTGTGGACGCTCTCGGTAGAGTGTTTCAAGGGTTTCCTGTGGTCAAGCGAGTTTGAATTGGAATGAACGTTCGATGAGTGGCACCTTGTGTGAGGTGGGGCACTGTTACAAACTGGTGTGTGCGGAGGGGGTTACTGTAAAAATATGGCAACACCAGAGACCGAAATCGGTCTTCAGAGGAAAAGAGAAACTTTGCAAAGCCGTAAAACACTGGACTTGAGCGGCCGAGACAGATTATTGAGTCCCTCTCATTTTCTGGAGGAAATGGCTTAAAAACAGCATAGACATCTGTTCTTCCGGGGTATAATTCATGAAGTCCAGTGTGGGGACAGAAGAGGGGTCTCCTCAACCTTTTCAATCCTGAAAGTATAATTTAAAATTAAAAAAAAAACAACAACTTATTTTAAGTGTAATTTAAAAAACGAACACAGAATGGATTTTTTTTTGAGGTGGGGAACCAAGTTCCTGTTTGAAAAGTGTAGTGGGAACATCAGCCTCATAGGAGGCTGTCCCGAGCTCGAACGTGATTGCTGATAAAAGTAAAACACAAATCGGTCTCGTCAGTGCTTCCGAAATGAGCAACTGCATCGGAACCGTCCCTCTCGAGTTTCTGTGCCGGACTGACCTGGGTCAGTCCTGAGCTTCTGGAAAAGTCATGAAACACCTGGGCCTGGGAGTTGCCACTCTGACAGAAGAGAGTGGGTTTTGTGCAGTCAGGTCGTATTCACCACCTGAAGAGCACAGCTTTCTGAGGGAATCCGAAACGGGTCCAGTGTCAGAAAATATTGAAAGCCTGAGGCTCTGATTTTAGGAGAAAACAGTATTATTTGCCTGCTTTGACTCCATACCCTCGAAGTAGAAACAAGACTAGGAAGTACTGAGATGTTCCTGGAAAGAGGCTTTCGTGATTGCTGCCTCTGGAGTGTGTCTGCCAAAGTCACGTGTCTTGTGTTACACCTGTGTGTCCGTGCTCATGTCCTGCGCCCACCTCTGTGCCGAGCTTCGGGTGGAGCCTGACCCCAAAGTCCTCCTTCGCGAAGGCAGGGCAGAGGGCTTTCCCCCGCGGCCAGGACCCCTGACTGCTCTGCACGCAGCCATCGGAGCCTCCGGGGCCCTCCCCGTCTGCATTGTATTTGAGCTCGCTGCTCACCCTGCTTCCTTAGCCTTGTTCTGCTTCAGTCCAGAGCGAGCAGCTAGCCAGGCGGTACAGCATTTCACCCATGGTTCAGTGTGATACCATCTCCGCCCTGGACATGAAACCCTGATCCTCTCCATCAGCTGCTGGAATGCTGCCTGGGCAGTCTTTTATCTGCTTACCTCAACCCATAAACATCTCGTTCTGATTAGGTGACAAAGGTGTTAGCGTCTGACTCTGATGCTGTCATTCTTTCTCTCTGTGAGATACTGGCTGTGCTCTGACTGAGCAGTGGGGTTTTGTAGGCAGTCCACACGATTCCTCTGTTGTTAGGGGGCTGGGGGGAGGCATGCCGCTCTGGGCAGTGAATTTTCACGGCAGGCAACCTTATTCACGTTGACCGGTTTCGTGTGCAGGATCTTGAGGCCCACATTCCTTAAGAATGTGCTGTCTCCATCTGGGGATCAGAAGCCCCCCCCTCAACTTTCCTCCCACGTGAACCTCCACCCTCCACTTTCTGGCACAGAACCTATGACTTCCAAGCCAGGCCTTTGCCACAAAGCTGACTGTAGTTTCCTTCGGGTCATACAGAGAGTACTGCTCAGGGAAAACCGGGTCAGACGGTGAATTTTAGGTTTCGAAAGACGCTAGAGAGTCCCGAGTATGAAAACAAGAGCCCCCATACAGCTTGGCCTGAGGGCTATGGAGAGGCTCTTCTCTCTGACCTAGTGTATCTGTAAGAACTGGATGTATTTGATTCCAGGACCTCACCCGGCTTGGAAATTAAGCCAGCTCAAGGTAAGTGGACATGGAAGACGTGCAGCTGGAGTTCTGCAAAGGGCAGCAGGCTAGGGAAATGGCTGGCCTCTGGAGATGGCCCGGAAATGGCGTAATACACAGACAGGGCTGCACGTGCAGCCAGCCATCTTTGCGTTCTTCTGGAACAGCAGTCCCTGGGTGACGTGGTCAAAGGCCCTGAGTCCTCGCCCCTGACCTTCTCTTCCCATGTATTTAGCTCTACCTACAAGGACTCCAACACCCTGCACCTCCCCACGGAGCGTTTCTCCCCCGTGCGCCGGTTCTCAGATGGGGCTGCAAGCATCCAGGCCTTTAAAGCTCACTTGGAAAAGCTGGCCAACAGCAGCAGCATCAAACAGCTGCAGCAGGTAATGGGAGAGACGGCAGGCACCTCTGGAGAAGCGTGGGGAACGCAGAGCAATAGCGTGGAGGACCGGGGTGGCAAACCTCGGCCCTGTTCGTGTCAAGGTTCAGATCCGTGTAGCTTCCCAACGCTCTTTGCTTACTCCCTGGTATGTACAGCTTTCCCCAGGATCAAACTTGCTCAGCCCACGAGGGTCTGGGTTTTTCTCCTGTCAGTGTAATATTTAGAGAAGGACTTCCGGGCTTGGGTTTCAGTGGGAAGCCCCAGGGAAGATACCTCTAAGCAAGCTTGGCATTCTACTCCTGACTTCTGGGCACTGGCCGTTGCTAGAACCTGCTCAGTGCTGTTACCGCCCAGCACACCCTCCAGTGGGGAGGGAGTGGCGCTCCCAAAGGAAGGAAGTGTACCTCCAGGCTTGTGTGAAGGGCCACCGTCCTTCCTGCCTCTCTGATGACCAGGCTCCAGGCGACGTGTGCTTCGTATACGGATTGCACACCGGACGCTCTCTCTCACACACGGGCCCTTCTTGGCCTTTTCTGTTCACTCACCCAACACGGAAGGTGAATATATTGAGTACACGAATACCTGCATACGTGCGTTAGTTGCTCTCTGAGGACCCCGGTCCTCTCTCGGGGCTTTTTCTGCCCACAGGACCTCGGGGGGCAGGTCTGCATCTGCCGACGTAGCTGCATGCGGGGGCGGGGTGGGGGGCCGGTTGCAGCCCACCTGTATGAGCTGCCTTTCCCTTCAGGAGTGTGAGCAGCTGCAGAAGATGTACGGGGGGCAGGTGGACGAAAGAGCCCTGGAGAAGACCCAGCAGCAGCACGTGCTGTACCAGCAGGAGCAGCACCACCAGATCCTCCAGCAGCAGATCCAGGTGGGCCTCCACTCTCTGCTCTCTCCAGCTTGTGTGGGGCGTGAGGGTTTTGGAGGAGGCCATGCAGGGCAGAGCGGACCTGTGTTTGTGGTTGACGCGTGTGAGGAGAGGTAACCAGACTTTCCGATGAACCGCCAGAGCATGAACCTCAGTCACAGACCGCTGTTTCTGTTTCTGGCCTTCCTGGGAACAGCTCCGATTCATCTTCAGGCTCACGGTCCTTCTTCTCCTTTCCCCCATATGTTTAGGATTCTATCTGTCCTCCTCAGCCTTCTCCACCTCTCCAGGCTGCATGTGAAAATCAGCCAGCCCTCCTCACCCACCAGCTCCAGAGGTAACGAAGCACTTGTTTCACACCCAGGCCGCTGTCTCTATGGCTCGCCGTCCTTGGCCCGACTCGTATGGGAGACTTGGACTGACTGTAGCGTTCGTCTCGGAAGAACATATGTGAAAAGTGGAGAGGTCGACTTAAACGTTAGCTGCCTCCCTGAAATCCTGACTTTATTTGGTCCTTGTGCCACTTCATTTTCTTAGCCCCACAGGCAGCAAGACAGGCCCGGACACAGGCCCACTGTGACCTGTGCCTCCCTTTGCAAAGTCTGGGAAGATAAGACGTGGGTGGGTCCTAAATACACTGTGGTAGGTGGTTTATGGATATTTTTCTAGCCCTGAGTCTTATCAAAACTAAAAAAAAAAAAAAAGTTTCTGCTTATGTGTATCCTGTGACTGAAAGTAACATCAGGGGTTATATTGTCAGCTCAGGAAATTTACTTATTCATCTGGTTTTGTCTTTTGCTTTTGTTTTGTTTTGTTTTGTTTTTAAGGTTACGGATCCAGCCTTCAAGCCCACCCCCCAGCCACCCCAACAACCATCTCTTCAGACCACCCAGTAATAGTCCTCCCCCCATGAGCGGCGCCATGATCCAGTCTCACGGTGAGTTCAGAGCCTTAGACTGAGCCATGAAAAGCCACCTGGAGAAAATCAGTCCTAGTGTTGAGCGCAATAGGATTTAAGGGTGTAGGCTCTGGAGTCAGACTGCCTTGGTTTGAATCCTGGTCCCAGCACCTCCTTAGCTGTGCAGCCTCAGATAGGTTACTTAACTTCTGCATGCCTGCACTTTTCCAAATGTAAAAGAGCGAAAATAATAGTATTTAATGAATAAATCTGAAAAGCACTTAGAAGTCTTTGGCACAAGATAGTTCTCGATAAAGGTTAACTGTTACTAATATTTTCGATAAAACCCCCTCCAACCCTACCGAATAAAAAGCTGCTACCAGAACCTTCCCCATTGTCGTGCCTCCATTTGGTTCTCCGTTGCACGTGTGGGATCCTCTCTTGTGGGTGTTTAGGAGGAGGGAAAGATGAGTGTTCCCTAATTGGTATGGGTCTTCAGAGACCGGCGATCTGAGGATTTAGTATTGCCCAAACTGATAGTCTCTTAAGTAACGCCACACGGTGTAGATCCCCTGAGGAGTCTGAATTGGTCTCTGGGCCCTGCCTACTCAATGTGGGGTCCCCCGACCAACAATACCAGCAGGAAAAGTAGAGTCTCAGGTCCCATCTCGAGCCTGCTCAATCACAGTCTGCATTTTAGCAAGATCGCTGGGCCATTTGCATGTATGTGTGAGTTTGATAAGCACTGCCCTAGATCAGAGCTACTCAAAGAATAGTCTGGGGGCGCCTGGGTGGCGCAGTCGGTTAAGGGTCCGACTTCAGCCAGGTCACGATCTCGCGGTCCGGGAGTTCGAGCCCCGCGTCAGGCTCTGGGCTGATGGCTCGGAGCCTGGAGCCTGTTTCCGATTCTGTGTCTCCCTCTCTCTGCCCCTCCCCCGTTCATGCTCTGTCTCTCTCTGTCCCAAAAATAAATAAAAAACGTTGAAAAAAAAATTAAAAAAAAAAAAAAAAAAAAGAATAGTCTGGCACCAGCTCTCAGACAACTTACTTGCAAATACAGGTTCTGGGGGTAGGACCCAGGAATCTGTGTTTTACCCAGCCCTCCAGATGAGTCTTCCACACGCTAAAGTTTGTGAAGCACCGATCTAGATGGCGTCTGGTTTGAGTGTCCTCATTGGCTCCTGCTGCCTCCAGCTGGCACGCAGCCCAGGCGTTTGGTGACTCTAAGGTTCCTCTCTCTCCAGGTGCTGCGTCGCCCTCCCAGTTTCCGGGCTTACCGTCCCGCAGTGCTGTCTACCAGCAGCAGCATGAGAACTGCTCCCCCCCTCCCAGCATGGCCCTCACCTGCCTGGGCATACAGCAGCCCGCCCAGTCACAGCAGGTGACCATCCAAGTACAGGAGCCTGTTGACATGCTCGGAGGCATGCCGGGGGCCACTGCGGGCTCTGCCGGGCGGGGCATGTCCATCAGCCCCAGTGCCAGTCAGATTCAGATGCAGCACCGTACCAACCTGATGGCTGCCTTCAGCTATGGGCACCGCCCCCTGTCCAAGCAGCTGAGTGCCGACAGCGCGGAGGCCCACAGGTGAGGCTGCCTGAAGTCACCAGCCATCTGTCTAGGTGGTCCGGGTGGGAGGAAGCCCCTTAGCAGGGTGAGAGGGGAGAAGGGGAGGAGAACTCATCTGGCTGGGCTGTGCCCGTGTCCCCCTTTCTAACGTCAGGGCGGGTGGCTAGGGGGTGAACCTGAAACCTGTTTATTGAGAGAGGAGGCAAATGACAAAGCTGCCTTCCTCTGTGTCTGCAAAGAAGAGAATGGCCCTATTAGAGGAATTTCTTTTTATGTCTTTTATTTATTTTTTTAATTTTTTTTAGAGGAATTTCTTAAAATGCCAGTTGTCCCTTGTCTGTGTCCTTAGGCTTCTTTCCCTCCCTGCCACTCTTACTCTAAGAGATTGGTGCTTTAGTCGCTCCGATAATGCTGTACAATAGGCCAAGTTGCCGTCTTCAAGCGGGAGCTGGATCTGTTCCACACACAGCACCCCGTGTCCCTTGACGTTCCCGGAGAAGCGAATGAGCGGGGGTGGGGCCTGCACGCCCACCTCCCCTGCCGCACCCCAGTTCTCTGTGCCGGGGGCTCCCTGCTGAGGAAGAGTGGTAGCTGGCCCCGGGGGAGTCTAGCGCTCTCGCGACGTGGATGCCTGGTACTCACTCCCTTTTGTGTCTGCAGCTTGAACGTGAATCGGTTCTCCCCTGCTAACTACGACCAGGCGCATTTACACCCCCATCTGTTTTCGGACCAGTCCCGGGGTTCCCCCAGCAGCTACAGCCCTTCAGCAGGAGTGGGGTTCCCTCCAACCCAAGCCCTGAAAGTCCCTCCACTTGACCAATCGCCCACCTTCCCTCCCAGCGCACATCAGCAGCCACCGCACTATACTACGTCGGCGCTGCAGCAAGCCCTGCTGTCCCCCACGCCGCCAGACTATACCCGACACCAGCAGGTACCCCACATCCTCCAAGGACTGCTCTCCCCCCGGCACTCACTCACCGGCCACTCGGACATTCGGCTGCCCCCGGCAGAGTTTGCACAGCTCGTTAAAAGGCAGCGGCAGCAGCAGCAGCAGCAGCAGCAGCAGCAACAGCAGCAGCAGGAGTACCAGGAGCTGTTCAGGCACATGAGCCAGGGGGACGCTGGGAGTCTGGCTCCCGGTCTCGGGGGACAGAATATGACAGAGCGCCAGGCTTTATCGTATCAGAATGCTGACTCGTATCACCACCACCACACCAGCCCCCAGCACCTTCTCCAAATCAGGGCACAGGAACGCATGGCTCAGGCTTCCTCCCCCAGCCCGGCCCATGGGTACGCTCACCAGCCAGTGCTCACGCACTCGGAGAGCATGGAAGAGGAGGACCCCTGTGAGGCGGCCAAGGATGGCTTTCCAGACAGGACGAGCCCCAATACAGCGACCAGAGGTTGCCGTGACAGCACCCTACTCTTGAGTACTGGCGGACCCGGGGACCCCGAATCTTTACTGGGAACTGTGAGCCACGCACAGGAATTGGGGGTACATCCCTACCGGCATCAGCCACCTGCTGCATTTGGTAGAAACAAGGTGTCCAGCCGAGGTAAGAGTCCCTTCGATGTAAAAGTCCCAGGCCTGTCTGTCCTCATTCACTTAACTCAGTGATGGTATCTTTTCCCAGCCAGGGCTCTGTGTTCCTAGGAGGAAAAGAATTCCTGAGGAGGCCTTCGGGACCTTCCAGGGGAGAAATATACAGGGCACGGGTACCGTTTGGTAAGGCGTCTGCTTTCAGAATAAAGAGGTAGCGATAGAAAACTAACACTTAGATAGCACAGCGGGTGGGAATAGTTCCCGTTTCCCCTAGTCACACCATGGCTCCTAGGAATCCAGAATTTCCTGTCTTCAGGAACACAGTCAGCCAGTGCTAGGGGAAGTATGACTTCGTGTAAGTCGTGTTGGACCAAGAGTCAAAAGAGCACCTCCGTTCTGGACTCACCTCTATCACGAAGGCGATAACTTGTCGCTTAATCCCTTGGGTTCATATTTTTCTCACCTGTGAAAAATGGGCAGGAGGAATAATAGCGCACGAGAGAAGCGCGCGCTGCTCCGAAACATGATGTAAACGCGAGGCGTTGTTACTACTCTGCTCAGCTCATTCGTGAGCAGAATACAGAATATCACAGCATCGTAAGGGGCCCCATGTGCATCATCCTACGTCGCTTTATATAACGGATGAGTGCGTTCGTTCGTTTCCATCCTGAAGGAGATCGGGATAACCAGCCACCGGTCATACTCGGAAAATCTGGTTCCGTTGGCATCCTAGACACAGTCTGCCCTGATTCCGTCCCCTCCACACAGATCATGGGACATGAGTTAATCCAGGAAAGGTAGAGCCTTGAAACCGAGCGGATCCCCCATCCTTCCCCTCTCGGAGCTACCTGCGTCTTCTGTCCTGTCCTTTAAGGTCAATGCACAAACTCCTAGGGGAATTAGGTTCCATGGCACAGAGTTGGACAGAAGGCCTTGCTCTGAATCCGTTTATGAAGAGGACTTGGCGCTTCCCGGCTGTGCTTATTGATGCACCGATAGGGGTGGCCATGTGGTTGCATAGGACAGTTTAAAAATCCTGGGCTTTGGAACAAATGGGTGCCATCTAGCTTAGAGGCCTGCATCAGGCAGGCATACTGTATTCACTTGTGGCTGCTGTGTTTGTAGGTGGACAAAGGATTGTGGGAGATTCCGGAACCAGGTCCTATGTGGAATGGCTGACAGACCTGGTGGGGATGTTTAAGCTTAGGGGAAAAAAGAGTAAGGAGAACCATCGTATCTATCAGAGGGAAGGAGGGATTAGACTCTTTGGGTCCATATCACGGGCCAGGACCAAGAACAGGATAGAAGTTGCAGCAAATAAATGTCAACTCCTGGGGAAGACTGTAATAAGAACTTTCCAGAATAAGCTACCCTAGCGCCTCGGAGCCTCTTGTCACTGGGAGTGTTCCAGCAGAGGCAGGGTGGTAGTATCAAGAATAGTGTGGAAAGGCTTCCTGTGTGAAGGAAAGCTTTCACCAGATTAGCATCCTATATTTGGCATAAAAAAGAGAATGGCTAACATCTCTACGGTGTCGTCCATGTGCCAGACACCCACTGCTATTCGTACGGAAATTCACTTAATCCTCATAACAACCCCATGAGGCAGTAGCTCTTCGTGTCCCCATTTTACCAGTGAGACAAATGAGGCACAGGTTATGTAATTCGCCCCCAAGGTCAACTGCTGTTAAGTGGCACCGAACCCAAGAGTTACTCTCAGCTCACTGCAGCAGGTGCTGACCCAGCATGTCCTGGTGTGCAAGGCAATGAGGAAGGAGCGAAGCTGGAGCAAATAGTGTAAACCCCCTGCTCCCCCCAACCTGCGTTGCCATGTATGAAAACACCTTTGGAAATGTTTTTCTTCAAAGATGCTAACTTCTCTTCGGTTTTCCCTCCTGTGTGACTCCTGTGTACAGAAAGGCCAGGGGGGCTTAACACCTGTATCCCATCATTGTCAGAGTATCGCCCCCCCTTGCCGGGGGTGCTGGTCTACTGGGTACCTAAAGCGAGGCAGAATGTAGCTGGCTGGTACGAGAGCTTTGGGAACACCAGATGGGGGACAGAAGGTTCTCAGTCAGAGGAGTGGGGTTTCCAGCATTAAGTGCTCTTTGAGTTGGGTCTTGGTGGATGGAGAGGAATTTCCCATTTGGCTGGAGCGGAGACACAGGGGGTGGGACCGGTGGGTGGGAAGGTCTCTGTGAGGTTGGCGGGGGGGGGGGGGGGGGGGCGGGGGGAAGCAAGCAGGCTTGACAAGTTGGTGTTGTAGTGCACATCAGGGAAATCGTAGAAGCTAAGGGCAGGAATTTTCTTTTTTTTTTTTTTCACTTTTAAAATGCTAATTTTTTATTTTTTAATTTTTTAAATTATTATTTTTAATGTTTATTTGTTTTTGAGGGAGAGAAAGAGCATGAGCAGGGGAGGGGCAGAGAGCGAGGGAGACACAGAATCCAAAGCAGGCTCCAGGCTCTGAGCGGTCAGCACAGAGCCCCACTCAGGGCTCGAACTCATGAACGGCAAGATCATGACCTGAGTCACAGTTGGACACTTAACCGACTAAGCCACCTACGTGCCTGTAAAATGTTAACTTATTAAAGTTTAAGACAATTACATATGGTATAATAGTATACAGTGTATTCTTTTTTTTTTTTTTTTTAACATTTATTTTATTTTTGAGAGAGAGCGCACAGGGGAGGGAGGATCCAAAGCGGGCTCCGCGCTGACAGCAGAGAGCCCAACATGGGGCTTGAACCTGAGATCATGGCCTGAACTGAATTAATAAGTCAGACGCTTAACCGACTGAGCCACCCAGGGTGCCCCTACTGTGTGTTATTTATGCAGACACAAAGGGAAACTGGCTATTAAGTGAAAACAGAAATTGTGTCCGATAATAAATAGAACCAAAGTTCACAGCACCAGTGAACATTAATTTGTCTTTAATACCACTTTACAAATTGTTTGTATCTGGGCAGAGGTTTTCTAAAATCCAGAGCATGATCTAGATCCAGCAACAGGTGCCTTCCCTTCCGGCCAGAGCTTCATGGTTGTGATTCTTGGGACAGATCTCCCCTACCTCCTCTCCTGGCTGAGCGATCATCATCCCTTGTCTGCTCCCTCTTCCTTCTCCCTACCTTCTCCCATCCACCACCATCACCATTCTCCCCTACAGCCCTCTCTTCCGCTCTCTGAAGGAATCTGGCCAGAAACATATGCCTCAGGCTCTTAGCTCAAGACTCCCCTGTGCCTGTTGCCTCATTATCAGTCTTGCCAGCATCTTCCCCCCCAAGTCCTCTTTTTTCTTAAATGTGACCTTTGATGTGAGCTTTTCTGGAAGCTGTAATAGCTCTTGCCCTGCTTGCTAGTACATTGTGGAGATTATTCTCCCTTGTGTCTACCCAGTTGGCTCTAAACTTAACTCTTTAACTCAGCTACAAGGTATGCCCGTTCTGGCTTGAGTGCCATTCACTTTGCCTCTAACATCTGTTCTGGTTTGGTGACTTTTGAAGCCACACGTACAGTTATCTTTAACAAATGAAGCTGCCGGTTTATTACTGTGATTTTATAATCCAGTGCGGTGAGGCTAACGTGACAGGGAAACGCATAGCCTCGGAGAGGCCTGATGCTGCTGCTCAAGAGTTAAAATCCCCAGGGGCGCCTGGGTGGCGCAGTCGGTTAAGCGTCCGACTTCAGCCAGGTCACGATCTCGCGGTCCGGGAGTTCGAGCCCCGCGACGGGCTCTGGGCTGATGGCTCGGAGCCTGGAGCCTGTTTCCGGTTCTGTGTCTCCCTCTCACTCTGCCCCTCCTCCGTTCATGCTCTGTCTCTCTCTGTCCCAAAAATAAATAAACGTTGGAAAAAAAAAAATTTAAAAATCCCCATTGGGAATGTACACCTGTGTGTTTAAAATGGTGTCTCGTCCTGAGGTGGCCCCATTGTCCTTACCTTAGCCCGAGCTGCCTCTGTGGGCCTGCCCTATAACCTCTCCTCCCTGTCTCTCCCTGCGTAATGAAGCTCATGCCCCCTGAGGGAAGAATGGAGTTCCCGTTTGTAGCACTTCTGCCCCGCGCTCGAGGCTCAGGCTCGCAGCTCACAGCCACCCTGGAATATACAGGTCACGACCCCTTTTACAGTAGAAACTGTGCCCCCACCATCTTTTGCTGCTTTAAGCTGCCAGGATTCTATAATTTTAAGAACTTGAGAGCTTGGAGTATTACATTACCAAAGAACCATCAGATAATTTGCTGTCGCTTTTGCCAAGAAAGGTCATAATGCTATTCTCCCAGCTCACTCCAGGCCAGAGGGGGAGGCTCAAGCTTGTTTATCTCTCTGGACAGAGAGGAATGCCTGCTATTTCCTTTGATGACCCTTCCATCTCTGTGTAGTTACATGCTAGTTCCCAAGCACTTCATCGGTTATTTCCACAACAACAGATCCAATCAAGTTCCCTGAATGACAAGGTTGCACCAGACAGGATTGTAGGTGCTGTGGGGAGTGAGTGCAGGGATGAAAAGATAAAGACCCTGCCCTCAGGAAGCCTTTACTCTTCCGGGGGAAGGAAGGCAGGCTCATAAACAGCGTTACCCTGAAGGGGTACAGGATGAGCGCCGTAAGAGGCATAATTGTTAAAGAATAGAGCTAGAGCGACCTTCTGAAAATTTCTTCAGGGTAGATGAACAGTGATCACTGGTGTTAGTCAAGGAAAATTGAATGCCACAGATCAGCATCCTCGGTCACCTCTTTCCTTTATGGCTGCTTCTACCCGTCATCGTGGGGCCAGGCCCTGCTGGGGCACTGAGCAGGCAACGTGCCCAAGGTGTTTCCAGCGTGCCTTCCAGGGCTTTCCATGTACCCTGCTGCCTGTCCAATCTCCCTGCCTGTCACTCTAGAAGGAGAAATAAGCTTTGTCTTCCCTCTGTGATATTACATACACTTCATTTTTCCACCTGGCAAATGAGTAAGTACAACAGCATGACCGGTTTACACAGTGAGATTGCCAGCTGGACTAGCAAAGAACCACATCCTCTCCCCCGAGCCTCGTCGGCTTCAGCAGTTTATCTGCGGACTCAGGCCCCACAGAGGGTGAAACAATGACAGACTGGGCCGGGTTCACCCCTCAGAACCTTTAAGAGGAATCTGTACCCAAGTCATTTCTCTCCTTTTCTCTTAAAGCCCAGTAAATGAGTAAGGGTGAGTCAACATTGACAGATTCAATAGAGTGTTGTGCAAGCCGCCCCGAAGTTCCCGGGCAGTGGGTGGTGCGCACCGCATCCCTCTGTGTATTTGGCCCCTTGCGTGATCGGGGGCCCCCCCCCCCCCGCCCCCGGACACTCTCGGCTTCGACCCTGGTCAGCACCTGAGGACGCTGCTCCCGGCGGTCCTCTTTCCACCAGTATTGGTGTATCCTTCGGTGAGCTTGACCATGCCCCTAGCTGCTGAACTGGCACAAGGCACCGAAGACTCGAGCCTGGGTCTCCTGTCCCTCAGTCACTAGGCTACTGGCCTTCCCTGCCCTGCACACACCCCCCTCCCACTGGTCAGTAGAGTGCTATGGAGGGTCACAAAGGACTAGAGACTCAGGACTCAACATTCTTTTTTTTTTTTTTTTTTTTCAAAAAATTTGTAATGTTTTTATTTTTGAGAGAGAGAGACAGAGAGACAGAGAGAGAGACAGAGCACAAGCGGAGGAGGGCCAGAGAAAGAGGGAAACACAGAATCCGAAGCAGGCTCCAGGCTTCCAGCTGTCAGCACAGATCCCGACGCGGAGCTCGAACTCACGGACCGCGAGATCATGACCTGAGCTGAAGTCGGACGCTTAACCAACTGGGCCACCCAGGCGCCCCATAGGACTCGACATTCTTCTTAAAAATAATACTTTACTCATGCAGTCCTTTACGATTTAAGAAAGGGCTTTTGGCCCTTGGTGTCTTCTGAGCCCCCTGACAACCCTCATTTTTCAGATCGGGAAATAGGTTAGATGGCATGTGTTAGCCAGGTTTATACACTGTCGGTGATGGGGTTGGACCCTGACTCCGAGTGTTCGGATTCTACCATGTTACGTTCTCCCGTTTATGCCTCCTCCCCTCTCCTTTGACACCTGGCATGCTCTCTCCCAAGCCAAAGAGGCCAGCCTTTCCGGATCTCTGGCATGTGGATCAGACCGAAACTTTGTCGCCTAACTCCTATTAACCCGCTTTGTTTTCATCTAATTTTAAACTTACATTAGTAAGTTTTCCTCCTAAAAAGAGGAAATTAAACCAAACTCGTAAACCAAACTCTGGAAATTAGAGTGTCAGTAACTCATTTGTTAGCTCACGTCTGGGTAAATTGTGCCCACAATTCTGGACGCAGGGTATCCTCGTTTGTTTTCGTCAGCTGGCGCGGCACACCCTGTGCACTCAGAACCGACACCTCTGAAATGAGTGTAAATGACCCCAGGGTTTGCTGGGCTCTTTGAGCGCACCAAGCACTTTCACGCCTTTGGGGAAGTCCTGCTTTCCCGATAGACTGAGACCCAGTGAAGTCAGGGGGCTTGCCCGAGCCCCCACTCCTCAGGAGTCCTGCGGAAGCCGGGATTCCAGCCTGGGCCTCTCTGACCCCAAAACATGTGCTCCTGAGCTCTGGGCTGGGGAGTCAGGAAGGCTCACGGAGGGATTTCTCGAGCCCTTTCTGGCTCTGTGTGCCGGTGCTTGTCAGGCATGCTGGGCCCAAACTTGAGGGCCAGGAGGAGAGCAGACAAGGAGGGCAGGATCCAGGCGACCTTCCCCACAGCAGGAAGACGAGGGTGGGTGTTTGGGTTTGGAGAAGCTTCAATCTCAGAAATAAAAATAAACTCAAAAAAAGAGAGAGAAAGGAGACTTAGCCTACTTAACCAATATACTCTGGAGGAGGCCTCTAGAAGAGGTGGGAAGGAGCCGGATATCAAGAACCAGAACATGTACATTTTGTTAGCTTTGCCGTTTCCTCATGTTTGAGGAAATCTTTAAACAGCAGAGCTCTTGTGTCGTCTTTGGCAGAGCAGGGAGGGGGGGTGCAACCAGCTGTGTTATCCGGAAGGAAAGAACCCCAGGGAACTGGGTGTTTGGTGTTAGCTCTCAGAGAAGAGAAGACAGGCATTGGAAAATGCTCCGAAAAAGTAAGCAGCAGCTGTTTGTGTGGCTTCTTGGCGAAGCGGACCACAGAGCCAGTGTCGCACCACTTCCTGCCCGTGGGTTCTGTGGGCCCAGGGCGAGCACGTGAGCTGTGCCCACCGAGAGGAGGCGGGCCACGTGGGGAAGAGGAGTGAGGACTTGCCCACTGGGCAAGTCCTGCTGTTGGCTTTCCTTCCTCTTCCTGTCTCTTCTGGCTTTTAGCTTTCGATAGCAAAAGAATTCGCTTCTTTTCTTTGGCCTCTTTGCTCAGAGAACTTCCAAAAGATTTCTCACTCGCCGTCACCTTTGGCATCTGGGAAGCTTCCCTCCTCTCCTTTTCCTCCAGATGCGTCGCATTACCAGCAGTGTGCACATCAGTTGGTTCCACTCCCGTCCCCACCCACCGTAGCCCCTGAGCCAGGCCTAACCTTGACTGTTGTAGGAGGCCATTTGAATCTGGAGACCTGAAACCCTGTACCCAACACTCACACGGCACATTTTACTTCCATTATTCAAATAGATATTGGAAGGGCACGGTTAGCATTAGGGCCGTGTTTCCTATTAACAACTTTTTTAAAACCTGGTCTCGCCAAGGGGGAGTTCATCAGAAGATAAGCCCAATAGTTGCCAAGGAGCTTTGACCAGAAAAGATCAAGCAAGCAAACCACACATATATTCAGGTGCCAGGCTCTTAAGGACCAGAGCCAAAAGCGTGACCAGGAGTATCCGATCAACTTAGCAGTGGCCCTGGCATTCTTCTTGACCACCTTTGGTCAAGAGGAAATATTCAGTCCTCTTGAATGCTTTTCTCTCCAATATCTAGTCCGGAGGGTGCATGACTCTGGCAGGATAGTAACCCATATTAAGAGAGTATATATTAATACCAGTTAAAGAGCTAACTATTACATAACTCCTGGATATAGGACACTGTTCTGGAATACTAAAGGCTCGCACGTGCATAAGGTACACTTCTTGTTCTCAGAGAACTTACGGGCTAATAAGAACAACCAAGACAAATACACAATTGAAAATGATGTCAGGAATAATGTTAGAGTAATAAGAGTCCTTTAAAATTTTCTGACATCTAAAGGAAGCAAAGATCTTTATCTGCTTGAAGAGAGAGTTTCATAAAGATGTTAACATTTGAGGGGCGCCTGGGTGGCTCAGTCGGATAAGCATCCGACTTCAGCTCAGGTCACGATCTTGTGGTTCATGAGTTCCATCCCTGCATCAGGCTCTATGCTGACAGCTTGGAGCCTGGAGCCTGACCTGCTTTGGATTCTCTCACTCTCACTCTCTCTCTTTCTCAAAAATAAATAAACATTAAAAAAAGATGGTAACATTTGAGATGGACCTAAGAAGATGAGTTGATTTAGATTAGCTGGAATGGAAGAAGCAGCGAGCCATTTCCAGAGAGAGGAACAGTGAGGGCACCTGCATGGAATCAAGAGTGGGTGGGGAAGAGTTAAGTGCTCCCATTTGCACATTTACACATGGGGGAACGTAGTGTGTAGTACTCACTGGAAGGTAGGCTGGGACAGCGTTGTGACAAGGAGCCGTTTGGGCTACCCTACTTAAGAATTAATCTTTATAGAGTAGCGGTAGAGGGATGGTTGGCGGGGGGATGATTGGTAATCCAGGCAAGAGGTGGTGGGGCTTTGGCGGAAGCAGTGAGATTGGAAAGAGAGGGACTGAAGTGACCAACATTGCAGAGGTAGATTCTTCAGGCTTAAGGTGATGTGGAACCAGGAGTACGGAACCAACAGGCACCCTGCGAGCTCACACCCGGAAGGTTAGGAAAACAGGGAAACAAGGTTGTCTCAGACACGGCCTGGGGTCAGGGTGTTGATGAGTTTGGAACCGGGTGTGGTAAGTGTTAGGTGTCTGTTATTTCTCCAGGGTAAGGTTAATAGTTGGAATTATGTATCTGGAGCTTATTAAAAAAGCATTTCAGTAATTCTTTATCTAGAGGCAATATAGTTGAAGCCCTGAAAATAGATGATATTACCAAAGTAAGTGTGAGGAGAGAGAAGAGGTCAGGGTGGAAATGTAAAGAGTGGAGGGGCCATGGAAGCAGTCGGGGACAGCAGTTCAAAAAGTAGAAGAGGAGACTGGGCCGATCCACTGAGGTGGAAGCCAAGGAAGGAGAGACAAGACATCCACAGGATGGAGGCCATCCTTCCAGGCTAGAGGTTCCCGAGAGCTCCACGGAAGATTCTTATGTGCACGTAGGTTTGGGAAATAATACTGCCAGGCCAACAGAGGAGTGAAAAAAAGAAAGTTTCAGTGTGACCCAGTCACCTGCCGTTGTGTGGGCTTTTTCTCGTGAGGATTTGTGATCCCTCCATAAAGAGGCTCCTATTTGCTGTGGGACTTGGGGCTGGCAGGCTGGTCCAGCCTCCTCTAAGTACCCTGAGCAGCCAGCTGAGGGTTAGCAGATGGTGTACACATGGTCCTCACCACTGCTGATTGTCTCTGGCAAGACAGTTCTTTGATGGGAGTGACAGTATCGGGAGAAACTCTAGGTCCGCTGACCCTGTTTCGCTGTGTCTCCTCAGAGTCTGTGATAGGGAACTGCATGGATAGAAGTTCTCCGGGACAAGCAATGGAGCTGCCGGATCACAATGGACTTGGGTACCCAACACGCCCCTCTGTCAATGAGCACCACAGGCCCCGGACCCTCCAGAGACACCACACGATCCAGAACAGTGATGATGCTTATGTATGTTGGCCTCTCCTACTTCTCAGAAGTGGGATCCTACTGGTCCCAACCTTGCCAGCAGTCCTGTGGGGTCACCTCTGCCCTTCCATTCTTCCCAGCCAGAGTCCAGCATCTCTGGGAACGATGCAAGCATGGCTTTGAATCAACTTCAGAGACCAGTAGAATCTGTGCTCTAAACTTCAGACCAAGGAATCAAGAGTAGTTGCTGTCTGTCCCTTCTGGTCTGAGTTATTGAACTTCTCCCCAGACAGTCTAAACTCCAGCCCAAGCAAGTGAACCCATAGACTTTTGGTTAGTTTTCCAACAGTTCTATTGAATGATTCAGATAAAGGGACCTAACCCAGGTCAACCAAACTTTGCTTCCTCCCGTAGCAACTAGCCACATGTAGCCATCCAAACTTAAATGTATTTAAAATGAAATAAAAAATTTAGTTCCTCAGTCACGCTAGTCCCATTTCAAGTACTCAGCCACTTGAGGCTCGTGGCTCTGTGCCGGACAGGACAGATGTAACATGCCGCTGTGCTCGCGGAGAGCACTATTGGACCATCCAGTCCTCAGACCCAGGTCCTCTTGGTGAAGGGGACAGGTCAGAAACCTGGTTTTGGAAGACCGTGTGGTTGTCAAGGGCATGTGACCATCTGCTGAGGTTCACCATGCATCCCTCACCCCACCCACCCCACGGGGAAGGCGGGACAGCTTCCCGCACTGTGACTGCCGGATGGCACAGCCCGGGAGCAGTGCCTGAGGCTGCCCTGTGCCTGGGCTCTTTTAGAGGGAACGGCTGTCACTAAGGGTCACCTGAGAGTGGCACGTTCTCTGGTATCCTGACTTGTTTTCCTAATTGTTTTCTGTAGGTGCAGCTGGATAACTTGCCGGGAATGAGTCTCGTGGCTGGAAAAGCACTTAGTTCCGCCCGGATGTCAGATGCGGTTCTCAGTCAGTCCTCGCTCATGGGGAGCCAGCAGTTTCAAGATGGGGAAAATGAGGGTGAGGGGCCTTATGCATGGGGCACCCTGGGGAAGTTTCTGGAGGCACCCCCCCCTGCCATCTTCACTAGTGACTGTTCTCCTCTTCTGTATATAGGGTTCAGGGGAAGATGGGAAGCCATAGCTTCCCCGAGGGGTCTGGACACAAAAGCCTTCCCCACTTGTCTCCATCGAGAATGGGTATACAAAGAAGCAGGCCTTCTGGTTGAGGGCAGGGGTATCACATTTGTCTTTGTAAAGCTTTGATAAGATACTGCTTTAACAACTATCTTTCTGCCTCTGATTAGAGGGCATTGTATCCTAAGGGACTATGTCTGCCTCTTCTTAGAACCAGTAAAGGAAGGTATCATAACAGATAGAGGCGTAGGCTTTGGAATGGACAGATCAGCAGTAAATCCTGGCTTTGCCCTTTACAGGTTCCACGGACAAGGCGCTTAACCTTTCGGAGCCTCAGGGTCCTCCTCTCTAAAGTGGCAGAAACAGTAGAGCCTATAATCCTAGATTGTGCTGTGTGCTTAACGAGTTTACGGTGCTCAGAAGAATGCCTGGAGCACGAAGAGTGCCCAGTGACCCGTGCCTGCTAGCACTAAAATGGTCTCCTCCCTCGGAGAGCTAAGTCTTTCTGAGGGCACTGCGTGCTGTCTTCGTCCACACTGGAGTAGTGATAGCACTTGAGGTGGGAGACAGAAAGGGAATGGGGCCGAGTGGAGCCCTTGGTACGGGAAGAATCCTGGCCCAGCCCACAGCCTAGGACCTGCTGTGAGCTAGAATTCAGGGTGGGAGCCCCGCTCCAGGGTGCTCAGACTTCTCTCCCTGCCGCCCCCCTCCCCTGCCCTGCCCCAGCTCTCTGCTAAGCTCGCATGTTCTTTCTGGTCTTGCAGAATGCAGGGAGAATCTAGTTGGTCACGAGCATCCGGACCTGGCTGACGGCAGCCAGCATTTAAATTCCTCTTGCTATCCATCCACGTGCATCACAGACATTCTGCTCAGCTACAAGCACCCCGAGGTCTCCTTCAGCATGGAGCAGGCAGGCGTGTAACAGGAAACGGAGAGTGAGTATCTCCCTGGCCGGGGCCAACCCAGCCCTTGGGCCGAGGGCCAGCCCCCGATCCTTCTGTGTGTGGTGGCCCGTGAACTAGGCCACCACTCCCCTCTCCGTCTTTGCATCTTCGTGTTCTGTCACAAAGCGCTGTGCTGGTTGTTCCGGGGGGGGGGGGTAGGGGGTGGGGGATGGAGGGGGCAGGAAGGGAGCATACAGGAGAAATGCTGGCCATGGTCCCTTGGTTTACTTACGGGGGTAAGACGCGTGTGGTAGGTGCCGTAGCCTGCCCAGAGACAGGAAGTGAGCTGCGGCTTCGGAGGATGGGGCGCCTCTGGCCAGGGTAGTAGGGGAAGGACAGTCCTGAACTCGGTCCCGAGGCAGGAACCCCGGCAAGAAAACCTGCCTAGCCATAAGTTTTCAAGGCCATACTGCAAGCGGAAGAATATTCCAGACAGCGGAGCTGTGTGATCAGAGGCCAGTGGCAGAAAACGGGTAAACTGAGCAGCTGGGCTGGAGTAATGCCTACGTGTACATAGGTAGTGCTTTTGTCTTGGAAAACTCTGACAGAAAACAGTGATGAAGGTTAAGCCGTCTGGCAAACCCACCTTCGAGCCTCAGTATGGCAGACCTCTTAAAATACCTGAGGTAAAGGGAGCCAGTTGCGTTTCGCGAAAGTGTTCAAACGAATGTTTGAGCCTCTTGCTCCGAGCTGACTCTCCTGTGTGTGTGTCTGCTCTGTTGCAGGTTTGTGTACAGCTCGGGAATGAAATGACTTTACACCAACAGTATCTAGCAGCATCGCGCCAAATTGCCCTTGTGTTTCTGTCCACCTAGAGCGTCACGGCTCCTTTCCTCACTTTGGTTCATCAGTGTGCGGTTCTTTCGGGTTCTGAGGGGGTTTTGCCATGTTTGCTCGTATGACCGAGTCACCAAGGAAATAAACAGGATATTTGTGTTCGCCACCTTTTGTGAAAGTGTATTTGGTATATTTGAGTTGGAGGTTTGGTTTCGTTTGCTTTTTTTTTTGTTTTTGTTTTTTTTGATATATTTTCTTTTGGAGGTGATTTTCTTTCTTTTTTATTTGTTTCTCTCTTTTTCTTGTTTTTTTTCTTTTTTCCTTTCCTTTGCTGAGACAGAAGAACAAAGCAGTTAAAATTATAGAGGCCAGGAGACCCAGAGCCACTCCCCTGCCCTGTGTCCCCCCACAGAGCACCTCCATTTCTCCATTTCCCTGCATTGCTTGTCCACAGGAGCAACTACTCACAGATAACATCCTCTGGATTCTTAGTGGCTGGGGAAAGGGAGAGAGGAAGGGGTGATGGCTCCTGGCGCTTTGGAAAACAGGAAGAGAGCAAAAACCAACAAAAAAGAACCGCCGAGTCTGGAACCTAGGAAGGTCTTGACCGCCCGGATCCCATGAAAAGCTTGTCTGGCCTGGCCAAGAGCGTATCGGAGCGTTAGTGTGGGGGCCGAGAGCGGCCTGGCCTGGAGGGGATGCCAGTTAGAGCATCTCCCTCCGTGGGAGCCTTCTCGCTGCGTAACTCAGCTCCCCTCTGACAACCTGGAAAGTTGGCTGCCTTTCCCGTCCTGCTGGTTCCACCCACAGACTGAACACCCAACAGTGGTTCACTGTGCTTTTTGTGTCCCCTTTGCTTCTCACTTTATATTGTGCTGTCCAAGGATTGTTTCTTCACACGCACACACGCTTTTCCCCTTCAGCCTCTGACACAGACAAAGAAGAACAGGAGGTTGCCTTCGGCCCCGCCTCTCTCCTAACCCTCTCCTCCTCCCTGGGCATCCTCAGCCCCTATTTTAATTCTTGATCATGTAGGAATTGTTTTGGGTAAATGTTGATATTATTGTTATTATTATTATTATTATTATTATTAATAAGTAAAAACAAAAGGAATTTTTGTTTAAAAGAGACCTGTTTAACCAGATTCTGTTCTATTTGAATTGTGACTTGCACCTTTTGTTCAGAGTGTTTTCTGTAGACCTTGTAATTGTGAACAGCGCTCACTTGTGCCAGTGACAGGTGTAGTGGTCTCCTTCCCTCCCCCGGGGAGCGGTGCATATGCAGTAGCTGCCGTCTGTCATTCTCTCTGTGTTTCCTCACTGTTAGAAACCAAAGTCTTCTCTGCTGGCTGGGGGCTGACAGAGGATCTGATCTTCAAACCAAGAAAGACATGTCAAATGTTTTGACTCTTGATCCTTTTTCCTGGGAAAGGAGAATGAAGGGTCCCCAGGCCCCTCCCAGTCTTTCACCCTGAATTTGCACAGAAGAAAGCGGGTGCCCCGCATGGCCGTCCTGATGTTGCTGACAGGATTCCCGTGCGGCTCGTCCGTCTCACTGATACCGGCAGCTCAGCTCCTGGACCCGATGCCCCTCGAGTGGACTTCCGCACTGCGAGAGAGAGCCTTTCTTGGGATCTGTCCCGTGTTTGCACGGTCCCCAGTCTCCCCTCCGCTTGGTGAGGCCACTGACTCCTCGCCAGAAGGAGGCTGCCGAGAAGACCCGAACAGCCGCCGTTGGACTTCTCTGGGCTCGTTCCAGCTCCCATGCCCCCAGCCGCCCCCTCACACACGTGCTCGGCCTGTTGTGTTTACATGGGACTGTGCCGATGGAAGAGTAGGCTGCCGTCCTCCAGCAGCCGGCCGGGTGAAAGCCAGTGAGCCTATTAACCGTGCCATCCCGCGAACTACACTTGTAAAAGATCATTGCTTTGTATTGTAGTAACCAATAAGCGCAGTCTATGTTGAATGTATATGAACATAATTTCCTATTTCTGCTCTTTGAAAATGTCAGAAGTATTTTTTTCTTTCTCATTTATGTTGGACTAAAAATGGATTAAAAAGATCTCCAGACCCAAATTGTGGCAGTAAGACTTTTAGTCCTTTTTGTGGCCGTGGTGACGGTGGTGGTGACGGTGGTCGTGGGCAGCATACAGACTTATAACTTAATACCTTAGTTGGACAGTAGGGGATTGTGAAAATAAAAACCTGTTCATAATCTTATGTTGCCAATGCTACTTGCCTTGTGGTTCAGAGTCTAGCTGAGAGAAGCATCCAGGCGGTTGGAAGCTGGAACCCGGGAGGCTGAGGAAGCCTACAGAGCGCTGGGCGGAGCTTTGAGCAATCCATTATCTCACCCTGCCTTGTAAAGCTAGCATTCTCTAGAAGCCTGGACTCAGCCCACACTGTGTCCCCACTTGGACCCTGTCCCGTCAGAAGGGAGCATTTGAGTTTGCTGAGTCAGATGGAAAACCGATTCCTTGAGAGGGTGCTTTTAAGGCAGTGGAAGGAGGTTCTCAAAGACCTGGGGCCTTTCTGAGGTGACCCCAACCGGCCCAGTGATGTGACTGCCCGGTAAGTGTTAGGACACAAAGGGGACTTTTCCTATAGCTTTCCTCTTTTTTCACACCTGGATTCCAGAGGGCAGGGTGGAATTTCCAGCCTGGTCCCAGGCATGGCTAAGAGCTAGCTGGTTGAGGTTCTTCTGTGAGGAAAGATCACTGAAGCTGGAAATACGAAGCTTGTAGAAAGAAGAGTAGGAAGAGGGCATTTACGAAAGCTTTTGCACCCACAGTGCACCAGAAAGTCACTGTGGGACTGTTGGGAATGGAAAGAGCCTTCCAAGAAGGATCTTCTAGAAATCCTCTGAGTGTGTACACACGTGTGGAAGGCTTGAGGGAGGGTATCTGGAAGCACTCGGTGACCCACCCGGATGCCTTCCACATCTTGGAATGACCTTTGCAGTTGCGTCCCCGCCATGAAATCACCAGGGTGCCTTTGGGCCAGAGGTGCGATGAGCTTCCGGACGAGGTGGGCTGCTGCCCTCCTGGATAAAGACCAGAGATCTGAGCTCTAGAAAGCAGGAGCCGTGCCCACAGACCCTTGCTGGACTCTCCTTCTGACTTTGCGCTGTGCCCCACCCCACCCTAACCATGAGGCAGGTGTTCGGAGGGCTGGTATGCCTGCCCCAGTGCCAGACCTCGGCCCCAGCCGCTCGTACATGAGCCACCTGCACCTTGGTCTCCTCCTGAGTAGGAGGGCAGGAAAGAATCGTGTGTGGGGGGTGACGGTGCCCTGCCCCGGGGTCTGGGTTGGGGCTCCGTCACCAGGAGCTGCGACAGAATTGCCAAAAAGGAATTACGGGCATGGGGGCTCCCTCCCCCCCGCTCGGTCTGAACCATCCCAATCCCAAGTCTCTGGTCCTGACCTGCAGCACCGTCCTCTCCGTTCGAGCACAGGGCTGGATGCTCGGAAGTTACTCCTGCATTTCCTCCCAAGGCCCGCTCCTTCAGATGCCCCTTTACCATCCCGGGGACCCTTTACTGTGCCTGCTGTCACGCATCGAGTAAATGTTTGTTGAGTGTCTGTTATGTGCCAAGTCTAGCAGGGGACAGAGTCCTTCCAGTTCAGGGTGACCAGTACGACGTTGGGACACAAATTGTGAAATGAGTCGCTAATCATTCTGAGCAAAATCCACTCATGCAGCGAGTTAGCAGCACTCCTGGCTGGTCCCTTGGCGACACGCTCCACAAATGGTCACTCTGGAGGTGCCTGCGATCAAGGAAAAAGCACGCTGGGACTAAGGGGCTACATGGGTGGACCTTTACTACACAGCTAGTGCAACCCGTGGGCACCTGATGCCTCCAGCAGGGACTGGCTGGACCCCTGTCTGACGCTGAGATGCAGAGGACTTGCTTCCTCTCCAGACTATGAGTAATGAGGGGCTTGGACTAGTTTGAGGCAAACCTCTTGCAATGAAATGGGGCAGACACACTAGTGAGCGAGGGCAGTAGAAAAGAAAACGTCCCGCCTGTTAGGATGCCATCACCAGCACTCCCTAGCCCGACGCCTTGCGATCCCCGAGCTGGGAAACCGAGAAGCCCCTGATCAGAACACGAGGTGGCCAGCCAGGCCTCCTGAGTCCTGCTCCTGATGGCACCAGACACCAATGGCTGGAAGCCACGGGCAGCTCTGAGCTGCCATCTACTGCTAGGCGAGACAACAGCGAAGATATCTGACTGCCCAGCCTTCCAGGGACGATTGTGAAGGTGCTTTGGCCACTGGCGAACTACACAAATGTTGGAATTCGGGTTAGCCATCATGAGCACTTAAGTAATAAACCAAAGAGAAGGGTGGAACAGTGGCAGGTAGCTTGAAGTCCAGCCCGTAAGCTTCTGATTCCCCCACATGCTGGCTGGGGCGAGCTGCACGCCCAAAAAGAAAGGAGCCTCTCTTGGCCTGAGACACCAGGAACTGCCCCCAGGAGGGGACTAGCCCCCCCCCCCCCCTGATCTTTAAGCCTCGGGCGGAAAGCTGAGCTGGCCAAGGGGCAGCCCAGGCCAGCTGCTCAGTGAGACTACCTCCCTCTCTGCAGGGCCCCGTGGATCCCTGGGGCAGGGTCAGCGCAGGAACAGAGGCCCCACATCTCGGCACCCGCAGGTCAGAACCACACAGAGAAAATGTGAGTACTTGCCACTTCTGCTTCTGGAAGCCGAGGTCTTAGCTCCGGCCTGACCGTGCAAGTTGTGTTCTGTGGGAGCCAGGGGATAGAATGCCAGAAACTGGGATTCTGGGACACAGAACTGTTACTGAATGCCAGCTACCTTTCAGTTTTGCCATGGATGTTCCGATGTGGTGCTTAAAACAACACACATTTATTACCTGAGTACAGTTCTAGAGGTCAAAAGTCCCAAGTGGGTCAGACCAAGTTAAACTCCTGGTGTCAGCAAAGGCTGTAAGGGAAAATATGTTTCTTCTTCCAGCTTCTGGAGGCCACCCACATTCCTTGGCTTGCAGCCCCCTTCCAGCAGTCACATCGCTCTGACTTGCACTTCTGTCCTCTCTTCTGACTGCTTCTCCTACCTCCCTCCTGTATATTTAAGGACGCTTTTACTGATATTGGGCACACCTGGATAATCCAGGAAAACCGCCCACCTCAAGGTCCTTATAATCACATCTACACGGCCCCTTTTACCATGTAAGAGTTACAGGCTCCAGGGATGAGGACCTGAACATCATTGGCGGGGAGGGGCGGGGTGGAGGGTTGGGGAGCATTATCCTGCCTGCCAGACATACTCCGCATACTGTGACTCCAGGAGATGGCATGTCCCATCGTTTTCTCCATTCAGCAGATAAGGGACTGAGGTGTGCCGAGGTTGTATAAGTTGCCCGGGGTCACACAGCTAACTCATGGCAGAGCTGGGACTCCAACCTAGGGCTGTCCAGCTCCAAGCCGCCTTGTCTGAGGTGAAGGGCAGGAGACCCGCTACAGTGGCAGAGGCTTGGGGGCCCCGAAGCTCCGGGACCTGGCCAACAGCAGCACCAGGCAGGTGTTTAGAGTTTAGGGAATTTCCTGGGTAGATGGTGCAGGGCACATTTCCATCCTGGGTCTACATCCAGAGAGAGCTGGGTGCAAAGTCCAGTCCTGCCTCTAATTTGCTGAGAGACCAGATACCTAGGGCAAATTCATTCTACTCTCTCCAACTTCCTCATGTGTGAGATGGCAGGGAGGAGAGCCTGGAGGGGTTGATCCCAGTGTCCCTCTCAGCTTGGGTCCCGCACAGGCTCTATGACTCAGGGCCCATCGTCGGTGACCTGGTGTTGGAGGTCCCGGGCCTCCCGAGAGGACCCGTGGAGGACACTGCTGCCAACACCAGTGAGCACACAGTTTGCGTTCACAGGACTCCCCCGGGGTCCTCCGACGACCCCAGCCATTTCTGTCTCCATTTTACTGAGAGGAAACCAAGGCTCAGAGAGATTACATAACTGGCTTGCGATCCTTCTCCAGGATTTTGCAAGTCGGAGGACGAAGGAAGTGAGAAACCAGGTCTCCTGCCGCCTCCTACTCCAGAGGTCTTTCCCCCTGCACTGGTGACCCCTGAAGGCTGGTATCCATTCTCACCGTGTGTGATAGAACATAAGCTCGAACAAGGCAAAGATATATATGGATTCAATTTAAGAGACTGTCCTTGGTTCTGACATTATGCCCTTTTGTGGGCTGTTAAAAAAAAAAAAAATCATTTCTTTTTTGCAGAGCTGGTCCTGGTAGACGGGGTCTGGGTGAGCGGCTAGGGCCGTGGGTAACGTTTTTACATGACAGAAATCAAGAGCTGGCAATTCGCAGTTGGTCTCTAGAATTCATTTTGAAATGCCAGGTCTTCAAAATCTCAGTCTGGGAGCCACTGAGCCCTCCCTCTACACTCTCCCCAGGCCACTCCCTGGCTCCACGGGTCCCCTTAGGCTAAGGGTTTGGGAGGTCTGGAAGAGCCTGGAGAGAGGTATGCTGACCTGCTGGGACAAAATAGAAAACAGGGTGTTGGTGGGAAGACCGTCTGCTGCCTTTGCAGGGGAAGGGCAGGGCGGGTGCTAAATAATCTCCTTGGAATGCAAGGGGACAGTGGGGAGGGCATCTCCTGAGTGGAGGAGTCCCGGCCATCCCTGGCCAGCTGGTGTCTCTTGCCTCCTTCCCTCCTCTCCCCGGCTGCACTGGCACGACAGACACTGGAGGGCACATATCCCCCTCCCCCTCAGGAGAAGGGATGGGTCCAGATGACCCCGACCCTGAGGACCTGCGAGCCTGCAACCACCCCGTGGCCCCCGCCTGAACCCTTGATCCCTGGCCCTGCAGCCCCCACAGCTTCCTGTTTGCCCACTCTATTTGTCCGGCCCCAGGGACAGAGCTGATCCTTGAACTCTAAGTTCCACATCGCCAGGACCAGTGAGCAGCAGCAAGGCTTGGGCTGGGCTTATCAGCCTCCCAGCCCAGCCCCTGCCTGGAGACATAAATAGGCTAGGAGAGCTGGCAGCTCAGAGACGGCTGGAGCCCTTGAGGTAAGTGCTGCCATCTGAGGCTCGGGGGTCCTGGCTCCAGACTGTCCCCATGCTGGGACTCTGGGTTCTGAGACCCTCTCCCACTCTGTCCTGCCCCCACCCCTGGCTAAAATGAGCGGGAGAACACTGGGCTCCTCCACGCTAGAGGCCTGCCCCGCTCAGCCCGGGACCCTCTTCTCCTCCAGGTCACCCACGTCCCTTCAGGATGAAAGCCGTGGTGCTGACCTTGGCCGTGCTCTTCCTCACGGGTAGGTACCCCGTGCCCCCCAACTTAGGAAGCCAGCCTTTGGCAGAGGGCCCTTCTCCCTAAGTCCCTGTGGGCCACCCTCCTGGGGACAGGGAGCAGGATTTCTCACCCCCTCTTCCCTGCCTCCAAGCCTGGCATTTCAGCGCCGATCCTGGTCCAGAGCAGTCCTGATCTGGGTCTCCCCTCTCACCCGCAGGGAGCCAGGCTCGGCATTTCTGGCAGCAAGATGACCCCCAGTCACCTTGGGATCGAGTCAAGGATTTAGTTACCGTGTACGTGGATGCAGTCAAAGACGGCGGCAGAGAGTATGTGGCCCAGTTTGAAGCCTCCGCCTTGGGAAAACAGCTGAAGTAAGGACCCAGCCTGGGGCCATGGGCAGGGGCAGGGGTTGCGCTTTCTGGGGGACAGAGAGGCCTGTGGGAAGATGTAGCCACAATGGGAAGATGTAGCCACAATGGCCGGATCACCTATTTCATGGGCCCCATAGAAGGCCTGGAACACAGGAATGGGATCCCCCAAATGCCCATCATCTCAGAACTCATTTTAGGGAGAATAATATGTGGTAGTGCCGTAGCAAGGGGCAGATCTGTGCTGCCGGCTCAGCAATCACAGCGCCTTTTGCCTGCAAGTGTAACCCAGCCCCTTCCCGTTCTTAGCTACCTGCCCCGCTCCTGCCCAGCAACAGGGGTGGCCGTCTTCAGAGACGACGACGGCCTGGGAGTGGGGAGACGAGGTCCTTGAGGCCCAGCTTTGGGGCCAGGCAAGACTGGGCAGCAAGCCCGGCTTCGTCTCTTACTAACTCCTCAGTCCGTCAGTACAACGGGACGCGGCGGCGATGGGAGCACGGCGGGCTGCCCTGGCGGGGACCGTGTGTAGGGCAAGCTAGGCTGGGCTCTGGCCCCCGGGCTGCGGCACGTCGACAGGTGCCGCTCGGGGCTCACCGCAGGCGGCCCCGGGGCTGGCCCGGGGTGCCCCGGCAGGGAGGCCACCCCTGAGCCCCTCGCTCTCCCCGCCCCACCCCTTCAGCCTGAAACTCCTAGACAACTGGGACACCTTGGGCAGCACGGTCACCAAGCTGCGCGAGCAGATCGGCCCGGTCACCCAGGAGTTCTGGGATAACCTGGAGAAGGAGACGGAGGTGCTGAGGCAGGAGATGAGCAAGGATCTGGAGGAGGTGAAGCAGAAGGTGCAGCCCTACCTGGACGACTTCCAGAAAAAGTGGCAAGAGGAGGTGGAGCTGTACCGCCAGAAGGTGGCGCCGCTGGGCACGGAGCTGCGCGAGGGCGCGCGCCAGAAGCTGCAGGAGCTGCACGAGAAGCTGAGCCCGCTGGGCGAGGAGCTGCGCGACCGCGCGCGCACCCACGTGGACGCGCTGCGCGCGCAGCTGGCCCCCTACAGCGACGAGCTGCGCGAGCGCCTGGCCGCGCGGCTGCAGGCGCTCAAGGAGAGCGGCGGCGCCAGCCTGGCCGAGTACCACGCCAAGGCCAGCGAGCACCTGAGCACGCTCAGCGAGAAGGCCAAGCCCGCGCTGGAGGACCTCCGCCAGGGCCTGCTGCCCGTGCTGGAGAGCTTCAAGGTCGGCTTAATGGCCATCGTCGACGAGGCCACCAAGAAGCTGAACGCTCAGTGACGCGCCGGGGACCAGAGGGGGGCCGCCTCGGGCTCCCCTGGCGTTCGATCGAGTTCTTAGAATAAACGTTTTCAAAGCGGGACGCCCGTGTTGGGCTGCATTGTTTTGTTTTGTTTTTGTGTTTGTTGAGGCTTCAGTTGTGATTTTTAAACAATAAAATGTGCTCCAAAAAACTATAAATTCTTTTTTGGGGGGAGAATGGGAACGGGGTGCGGGCGGCGGAGGGGACGTCACCGCGCCAGGGCCTCTGACCAGGGGACAGGGAGCCGGAGCCCATCAGCTCGGAACCTGGGCCCCTCAGGGTCCTCATGCGAGGACCCGGCCGCTAGGAGTGAAGTAGTGGATGGAGTCCCCTTCCCGAGGAGGCCCAAACAGAGAAGAAATCATAGAGGACCAGGCAAGGTGACAGACAATCCAACGCCGAGTAACCTGAAAACTCCTCATGTGAGAAGAACCTCAGCCCTGTGAGGGTCAGGAAACAAGGCTGGCTTTGCTGGGAGAAGTGGGCTCCATCCGGGTGGGGAGTGTCACCCCCCCCCCCCAGGCCAGGCCAGGAGCCCCACCAGCACTCTGGCTCTAGGTGGGCTGGGGTGGGCCTCAAGGAGCCCCTGGGGCTGGAAGGATTAGGGACGAGCTCAAACGAAGAGCTTAGCCTTTGCTCCTTCCTTCTTGATGAATTCCAAAAACGAGAAAACAGACGCTTCCCTTTTCTTTTTTTCACAAGGGCAGCATGCCACTCCTCAGGGTCCCGCCCTTTCCAGAAGCAGCGGATGTTTCCTCCAGCCCAGCTGTGTAAACCAGCCCTCCCCCCCGCGGGGCTCCAAGCCTGAGTCAGAACAATAACCCCCACCTGATTACAGGTAATTAGCCCACTTTTATTTCTAAGATGCATTCATATCCGTCATCTCACTGCATCCTCCCCCAAATCCTGGGTAGACCGCCGCTACATCCATGATACTGATGACAAAGCTGAACCCGGAAGTCACAGGCCAGGGCTGAAGAGCTGGATGGGGTCGGTAGCCCTTTTCAGACGCATTCTGGGTCGTTCTTTAAATTTTTTTTTTCAACGTTTATTTATTTATCTGGGTCGTTCTTTAAAAAAGCGTGTGGTCAGGCACTCGAGTTCACACGGCTGTGCACAGGCGCATGCACGTTCTCAAGCGCACACTCCTATGCGCAGCCGGCCCCCTCTTCACACTCAGGTACTTACCCCCATGTGCGTGCCCAGATTCACAGATCAGAGATCTGGGCAGTGCCCTGATGGAACTTTCCCTGCCGTCTCCCCACGGGGCCTTTTGCCCCCTGCCTCTCCCCCCATCTCCAGCGTGTCTTGCAAACTTCTGGGTAAAGCAGTGGGCTTTTTAGTTCCTAGCCATCAAGAGCCGTAATAGGTGTCAAGCCCAGATCTGGGTGAGAACACTTTCCAGGTGTGGGTGCTGGGATCCCTGGCCCGGTTGGGCCAGAAGAAAAGCCCAGGTGGATTTCCAAAGGGAGAGCAGATGTCTCCACATGGGGCCGGAGGTGCTGATGTCAGCCAGATGTGCCAAGGAGCCCCCTGACACCCAGCGTAGGAGTAACAAAGTGTTTCTCTGTGTCAGCTGAGCAGAATATGAGCAGCTGATCTGAGCTTCAGGTCCAGCTCCGCCATTTGCTGATTCTGTGACATTGGGCAAGTGCCTTCGCCTTTCTGAACCTCGGTTTTTTCCTTGGAAGAGCGAGGGCCTGCCCAAGTAGTCTGTGGTTCTGGGACTCCCTGACGTGAACATCTGTTGGGGGGTGGGGACACAAGGGAAACAGCCTCTGTTGGGTAACTTTGGGTTCCTTCTTAGTTCCTGAGACGCCGGATTCCCCCCGGCTCCAATTCTGGTCCCAAGGGGAAATCAGCTCAGCCTAGAGCAACAAGGATGACCATTTACAAGGTACTTTGATGTGCCAGGTGCTCTGCGCAGCCTCATTCATTGATTCATTCATTCAACCAATCTACAGTGGAGGTGGCATTGTTGCACCCACTTAACAGATAAGAAACTAAGGCTGATATAAAATGATGGCCCCCAAACCACAGCCTAGTTGTATCTTATTCCAGCCACTCCCCATCAGCCTCCTTCCCTCAATGTGGCTGAGAGGGCCAGGCGGCCTGGGTAGCGTGAGTCAGCTCCACAGAGCTCCACGGACAGCAGTGACAGCTCTGATGATGGATGGCACAAAGATGCCAGGCACGGTGCCTGGCACAGATCACACACTCAAGTCATGTTGTACAGCATCTGACAGTTTATCAAAGTGTTGTCGGACCCCTTACCCCATCTTCTCCTCCACACAAGCCTGTGGAAGCAGAGTTCTCCTGCCTCCGTGTGATGAGGAAACTTGGGCCCAGACACCACCCGACTGCTAACGGGCGCGTAGGGCACTGGCCCCAGGCCGGCTGAGTGGGACGCAGCCCAGCGCCCACCCACAGAAGAGCCCTGGCCCATTTCCACGCCCGAACACACATGGCATGCGTGGGACGTCCCACTCGCGGCAGCTTCTCATCCCGTTTTATTGGCAGGGCAGGAGGCTTGGGGGTGGGCCAGGTCTGGGGTGGGGCGGAAGGTGAGAATGCCGTCACTTTCAAGCGACTTTTGGGATGGCCCAAGGAGCCAGCGGGCTGGATGAGCGGGAAGACGTGGTGCGTCAAGGTCTCACTTGGCTTCAGAGGCTGGCGTCGGTGTGACAGCAAAGGTCGAATCCCAGAACCCGGAGAATTTGCCTGTAAGCGTGCTCCAGTAGTCTTTCAGGGAGGTGAAGCGACCGGTCACCCAGTCCCTGAGGGTTAAATCAGTAAGGGGAAGCAATGGAAGTGGGGGTAAGAGCTCACGTGAAGGCGGCGGGGCCCCTGCCGTATCCCCACTGCCTCTCCACCCTCCCTCTCAACCTCCTCCAGCAACGCCCCTGACACCTCAGGCCAAGACCCCTTCTGCTGTCACCTCAGGCAGAAGAGATGCTGGAGGGGGTGATGGGACCCTAGCACAAGTCCAGCTTGTTTCTCCGGGGTGGGGCAGACCTCTGGGTCACCATGGGTCTGCGGCCAGCTGGAGGGGAGTGGTTGAGTGGGAGATTTGTAAAGCCTGGGCTGTCATTCTGTTCGAGGCAAATGATGCCCGCCAGGGTTGCACAACCTGGTGCCTCTGAGTGGGGTGGGGCAGAGGGAAGCAGTCTCTCTTTTGGAAAATCCTCAGAGGATGAATTAGCTGTGTGATCTGGGCGGCGGGGGGGGGGGGCGGAGGGGGGGTTCCCTTAACCTCTCTGAGCCTCCATTTTCTCATGTGCAAAACGGCACAAACAATACCCACTCCACAGCCGGTTCTGAGGACTGTGAAATTCTGTGAGCGCCTCAGCTATGTGAATGCTGGCCAATTCGCAGTGGAGGTGCGGAAGGGAGCAGGGGAGAAGAGAGGACTAGAAGGCAGGGCAGGATGGGAGAGGAAGCACAGACTTCTGTTCACACGGGCCCCACGTCTTGGCACAAGGCAGAAAGACACACACACACACACACACACACACACACGCACACACACACACCAGGCTGAAAATTGGGACCTCCCAGCCAACCTCCACCAGAAAAAGGGAGTGGGAGCAAGAGCTAACAGGGCCTTCCTTAGAGCCGTGCAGAGAGCCTGGAGAAGGGAGGGCCCACAAAGGGAGAAGAGGCCAGGAGGAGATGAGGGGAAGGAAGGCTACAGCCCGCCTCCATCTCTCCAGCCGAGAAAGCCCCGTGAGGGCCCCGTTCCACAGACCAGAGCATGGAGGCTCCGAGAGGCACAGGTCCCGGTGGGTGTGGGCAAGCCACAGCCCCACTGCCCGGGCTCTGCTGAGTCAGGGGTGGGAGGGAGCCCAGAGCCGGCACCGAGCACCGAGACGTGAGGGTGTACCTGGCCTGCTGGGCCACCGGGAACTCCCGCACGGTGGTCAGCGTGTCCTGGGCGGTCTTGGTGGCATGCTGGACGTAACCGTGCATAAGGCCCAGAAGGGAGGGGTCCTCCCCCTCTGTAGCTCCTGCCGGGAGAGCGGGGTGGAGTGAGATAGACTGGCCTCTGGGGAGCCCTTCGCCTCCGCCCAGCCACCGGCCAGGGTGTGGGATCCTCAAGCCATTCCCAGGTCCTCCAGGCAGACGGCTGCCCGCCCCTCCCTATCCCTAGCCCTGTCCCCACGAGCTGCTTACGGGCAGAGGCCAGGAGCACCAGGAGGGCAGTGACGAGAAGGACCCGGGACTGCATGGCACCTCTGTCCTGCGGGGAAGTGTCTTGAGAGGGGTACCCCAAGCCCCCCATCTCTGGTCCTCCCTGGGATGGTGGTGTGGCCTCTGCCGTGGATCCTGAGCTGGGTCAAGCCAGGAGGAGAGAGGGCCTGCTGCCAGCTAACACGGCAGGTGAAGGGCTTTCAGCCAGGGGCCTCGGGCAGAGCCAGGCTGGGAGAGAGCGCCGGGCCGAGGGCCGGAGCAGAAAAACCCACCAGACCAGGAATCAAGGCACCCGGGTTCTGGCCTGGTTCCTGCCACTAACACGTTGTGTGACTTGGGGTAGATTCCTGTCCCTCTCTGGGCCTTGGTTTTTCTGTCTGGGGTCTAAGGCTTCTTCCAGTCCTAAACACAGAGTGAGGGAAAGTGCACGGATTTGGAGCCAGTTCCGGGCCTGCTGTGAGCAAGTGCCCTGCCTTCCATGAGCCTCGGTTTCCCCCAGTGTGCAACTGGAGGTGCTGGCCGCTTCTCTAGCCCCGGGGCTTCCTTGGCTCCAGTAAGCTCTTCTCCAGTCTGTGCTGGCTGGTCTGGGCAGGGACCGTCCTCTGCCCCTCACCATCCTGCCTCTCCTTTCTCCCTCACCCTCCTCCTCCCCAGGGGGCATTACCTGGAGCAGCGGTTTCTTGGGATGAACTGAGCAGGCAGACCCGAGGGTTCTGACCTGGTTTATATTGTCTCCAGGACAGCAGGCACAGAGGGCCCAGTGAGCTGGGCAAAGGTCACCTGCTGATCAGTCTAGACCAGGGCCCGAGGCAGGGTGCCCAGACGCAGCCAGGCTTGCTGGGAGAGTTGGGAAATCTCTAGGTGCCGCGGTGACCACACTGGTCTCCTGCCACCCCTGCGGCCCAGAGGGGCTCAGGGACTAGGCATACCCCATTTCCTCCAAGCGGCCTGGCTCCCCAGGGAGAGGTGGGGGAAAGGCATCAGGGGAGAAGCCAGGGGTCTCTGGGCCACCGCAGCCCTTCACACATGCCTTTCAGGTCCCTCCCCGCACCCCGCCCCCTGGGCCCTGGAAACAGCCTGGAAGGGGTGGGGGCTGGATTGAGAAGGTGATGGGCTTCTTCAGGCTTGAGAACAACTCAGTATTGGGGTGGGGGGTCGGGAGTGAAGTCACCCAAGACCTATGGGCAGAGGCTTGTGTGGGGAGGGGAGACCCAGTTGACTCCACACAGCCCCGTCCCCTGCATTGACGTCTCTTCTCCAGGAGCCTCTCCAGCTGAGCCCAGGGCAGGGGGTGGTGGGAGACTGCTCTGAGCCCAAGGCCTTTCCCCCCTCCTCCTCCCCTTGCCCTCTGGACCCACTGATAACATTCCCTGGGGCAGGAGCTGGGGTTCCAGGGTTGGGCCTTCCCCAGACGGCGACAACTGGGACCGATTGCCAGCGCTGAGCACCTCTCACCTCGGGCCTTGGTTTCCTCAGCTTTGCAATGGCAGCCCTCAGAGCCCCCTGGCTGGGAGGGGAGCTGGAACGAACCGAGGCTGTGGTGAGGCCAGTCCGGTGGGGAGAGGGGACAGAGGAGCTCTGCAGGGGCTGTCCAGGAGAGGACTCGGCCTTACCTTCCTCAGGGTAAGGTGGCCCTGGGCCCGCAACAGGAGCCATAACCTGGATCAGGGAGGCTAATAAGACTTTGGAGCCAAGAAATCCCAGGTTCAAACGATGCCTGTGACTCTTAAGTCATATGACCCAGGAACAGAGACCTAATACCTCAGAGCCTCGATTTGCTCCTCTTGTAAAAGGGGGTAGAATGCTGATATGCCAAGAGTTGTGGTACAAAGTAAATGAGGCATGTACAAAGCAACTGGTTCATGGAACAGGCTCGATAAATCTCTTTCTTCCTCCCAAACCCCTTGTCTATCCCTAGACAGCATAGTCTGAAGGCAGGAGGAAATAGGGCTTTTGAAAGCAGGCAGCCATCTTCTCAGGAAGAAGCAACTAACTCCATGGTGTGAAATCAGAGGCCTGAGAAAGAGGCCTGGCTCCACCCTCAGAATTCTTTGTTTGCTAAGACTTGACTTTTCTCCATTAGAAGTTCATTCCTTTGACTTAGATCTTGTATTCTGTTAAAATGCAAATAGATTTCTATGAAGTAGATATTAACGATCCCATTTGGTAGATGAGAGACCTGAGGCTCAAAGGGGTAGAGATGTCCCCGAGTACATACAGCACATCACTGGTAGAGCTGGAAACCAGAATCCAGGTCTTCAAATACCAATACTGGTGCTAGGCAGCTTGGAGCGATGAGACCCTTGGAGATTTATCATTCACTCAGACCTTAGAGTAAATCAGTTTCAGATCTCTTCCTGAGCACAGATTTTGGTGATGGGGTGGGGAGGAAAGGAAGCTGATCAGGTCGCTGAAGGATCTGCGCACCGGGGAGGGTAGACAGCAACTTGTGCCCATGTCACTCTTCTGTTCTGGCCTGTCCCTCGGCCCTGGAGGTGAAGGCCACAGTGGGAATCCAGGTTCCAGGCTGGGTCAGAGTACAAAGTCCTCGGTCCCTGCGCCTGCTAGAATGGGCTGGCTGGATCCCTTGGCCCTGGACCCTCCAACTCTCTTTCCCTGTGTGTGGAGGGTCTGGAGGAACCTGTCCTCTCTCTCACATGTAGCAATGGGCCCCCTGAGGCCAGGGAGGTCAGAAGATGGGGGCAGAGAGACCCAGCAGGGTCGTGCTGAGCTGGGCAGAGAACCCAGGTGTGTGGGCCCATGCAGCAGAGGTGTGGCATGCCATGAGTCCTGGGACTTTTCCTCTTTGGCACAATTGAGTGCCCCTCCTGACAGCTCTGGCTTGGGTCTCAGTAGGGCTTTCTCGGGAGGGGCCCTCTCAGGGGCCAGCCTAAGCTGCCTCTCTCCTTTCTCTCTCTCTCTCCATCCCACGCTGGCTCCCCTGGGATGAGGTGCCTGCTCTGGGCCTGGCCCACAGACTGGCTGTAAGGAGTCACCAGTGGTGGTAAGGAGGGAGCGGGAGGGAGGCTTGAGCAGCTGGGGCCAAAACTGGTCCTCTAGGGCTAGGCTGATTCCTCACTAGCTTCCTTGCGTCTGGGCGAGGCTTAGCACCCAAGCCTCTGTGACCCATGCCCCTGCCATTAGGCTGGATGGGGAGCCCCGATTCAGCCCTGCCAGCCAGAGGATCTGGTTCCCCATGCCTCTCCATGCTGGAAGTTCCTCCTATTATCCCACCCAGATCCTTCCTGTAACAACAACAGGAGCTACCCCTCTTTAATTCTGCCCTGTGGGGAGGGCCAGAGTGGAGCATCTGTGGGGAATATGTCCATGTGACTTGCCTGTCTCTGGCTGGTCTTGAGCTCTCCCCTCCTGACTCTGAGCTCTGGGCTGACCCCTGGTTTTGTCCCTGTGGGGTGGACAGGAGGGTGGCTGTAATGCTGGACTTTCAACCTCATTGTGTTACCAACCATTAGGGCCGTCTATTGCACACACAAGGAGAGCGAGGCTCAGAGAGGCACATGATGTGCCCAGCATCACATGGGCCCCCTGTGTCCACCCATGGGGCCGTCTCTTGTCTCATAGGGTCAGGTCCTGCAGGAGTGGCCAGCATCTGTGCCCAAAGAGAACCAGAGGCCCAGCCGGAGGCCGAGCCCGCGGCGCGAACGCTGTAAGACTGGACACTCGTTCTTCCCCTGTTCCCGGTGCAAATCTGTTTACAGACTGATGCAAAACATGCCCACTGACTTGGGGAAACATACGCATTCAGTAATGGCATCCACCCACGACATGTCAGGAAGCAGCACACCCCCCTCGTGGTTGTGGCTGTCGCACAGGCCGGCACCGGTCCCTTAGCGAGATGCCTTAGCTTTGTGCCCACAGACAGCTGAAGTGTTTGCACACTTATGTGAATCTGTGCACGTCCTGGCAGATGCTCTCAGACATGCTCAGCGGGGTGCAGACACTCCCAGTGTGTGTACGCCCAGGCAAGTGAGACAGGACCTGTCACATGCTGGTGGCACCTGTTGTTCACACTCCAAGTCCAAGAGGTCAGGCTGCAGCTGAGATGTTCTTGGTGACTCATTGCTCTTTTCATCTCTGGCCCCGGGGGAAGGGATGGGGACACTGAGCACTGACCTTTGCACCCACCCGAGACTGGACTGTGCCTGACTGGGGAGCAGGAACAGGAGCGATAGGCCAGTGTGGCAGGGAGGTAAGGCTTGCAGGGTGAAATGTGGCTAGTGCTGTTCCTAGACACTGTTCCCAGCGTGACACACTGTCTCACTGATTCCTCATTATTCTACGCCCAGCTGAGGCAGCTGAGACTCAGAGAGATTAGGAGATTTTCCCGAGGTCACGTGGACAGTAAGTGGGAAGCCCGGACGCAAACCCATGGAGTCCGACTCCAGAATCTGAGCCCTTCACAACTACCGCAAGATAGGGACAGCTGTCCAGGAAGGCGGGGCTCCCTGAGACTGGAGGCGACCGCGGGCAGTATGGGGACATGGCAGGGCGCAAGAGGCTGAAGGCCTTAGCTGTTTTTAATCCCATGAGACATCAAGCCACTTCTGGAGTATGAAAAATGGAGGCCCGATAAATCAGGGTTAACACAACTGTGGGCTGTCGTGATGGCGGGTGGCCAGGAGTCCACCCGCGTGTCGGGCCCTGTGCTCTCGGATCAGAGCCAACAGTGCAGTGGGAATGAGTTTCCTCTCACAGTCACTGCAGGTGGCATGGTCTAGCAGAGGGGCCCATGCAGAGCAGGCCGCGTTGTCTTCTTGGTGGATGGCTTTCTGTAATCGTGTGTATGACCTCATTGTGGAGAACGATAGAAGTCTCCTAGAAGACCTCCTGCCCCCATCCCCCAGCCCCCAGTGAGAAGTCCCCTAAGAGGCTCAGGTCCTGAGATTCAGCACAGGCTGACTGCTCCCACCCAGGGAGTGTGGCTAAGCTTGGGAGCCATTTCCCCTGCATCATACCCCACCTTGGTGATCCCTAGAGGGCTGGGCCTGACTCTGCCCTCTCTCTGGAGGGATGAGCATTCTACTGGACCCCCTGCCAGGGCCCCAATCATGAAAACAAGGTGATTATTAATAACAACAACGACTGTGTAGTGCTTATTCTGAGCCAGGCGCTACACCCATTGCACGAGCAACAGCTCATTTATTATGCCCAGCAACCCCGTGTTCAAAGGAGAAACTGAGGCTCAGAATTGGGCCAAGTTGAGTCACTAGGCCAAGGTGGCACAGCTGGGCAGCAGCGGGACATGAAGCACACTTAAAATCAACCCCTTCAAGGGGTGCCTGGGTGGCTCAGTTGGTTGGGCGCCTGACTTCAGCTTAGGTCATGACCTCGCGGTTTGTGAGTTTGAGCCCTGCATTGGGCTCTGTGCTGACAGCTCAGAGCCTGGAGCCTGCTTCATCTTCTGTGTGTCCCTCTCTCTCTGCCCTTCCCCTGTTCGTGTTCTCTCTCTCTCTCTCTCTCTCTCCCCCTCAAAAATGAATTAAAAAAGGGGCGCCTGGGTGGCGCAGTCGGTTAAGCGTCCGACTTCAGCCAGGTCACGATCTCGCGGTCCGTGAGTTCGAGCCCCGCGTCAGGCTCTGGGCTGATGGCTCAGAGCCTGGAGCCTGTTTCCGATTCTGTGTCTCCCTCTCTCTCTGCCCCTCCCCCGTTCATGCTCTGTCTCTCTCTGTCCCAAAAATAAATAATAAAAATGTTGATATCCCTCTAAAAAAAAAAAAAGAATTAAAAAAAAATTTTTTTTTAATTAACCCTTTCAATACGGGGTTCTGCCCACACCACCGACCTGCCCACTCGCCCTCCTCCTGGGCACCTTGACCAGAGCTCTGGATCTTAGCTTGCTGTCCCTGTGACCCTGGATGTCCTAGTCTAGTGTCTGGTGCTCTGAGATGGAGTCAGTTTGGGAAATGTGTGGGGCGGGGGAGACTCTTTCCCCTGAGGCAGACAGAGGAGGTGTGAACTTTACTCCCCAAACCTGGCTCAGATCCAGAATTGTCAGCAGGGCCCCTGGGGCATCAGTCCCTCCCTGGCTCGGGGGTTCCCTGGGCCTCTTGCCTCCCACAGCTCATGGCTCCCCACCCTCCCTTCATACTGGGTGGGGCATGAGCACAGAACAACTTCTTCTGACTGCTGCCCAAGCCTCAGTCCACTGTCAGCTTCCACGTTGTCTTAGAGTCACAAAAGTCCAAGAGGCTTCCTGGGAATGTGTCATCTTCCAGCGTGGAGTCACACGGGGGAGGGAGGCGGGGAGGGCAGGCTGGTGGGAGTTTAAATGGCTGGCTGGCTCTGAGCTTTGGTCAGTTTGGACAGCAGCACAGGTGGAGCTGCCTGAGAGCCTCTCCCGTTGCGCCGTCTGATTCCAGAAAGGATCCAGTGCAGCCCGGTGAGAAGCCCAGGATGTTCCTGAGGGCTGTGGTCCTGACCCTGGCCCTAGTGGCTGTCACCGGTGAGTAGGAGCTTCCTCTGGATGGGGCTCTTGGGCAGGACCCTCTGCCGCATCGAGTGGGCAGGATGGAGAGTCGGAGGCCCAGGCAACAGGACGGTTCCAAATGCCTGTCATCCCCCAGTTGGACACAGAAGGCTGCCCACTTGCCACTCGGTTCACAGGAGGGCTGGCCTATTGAGAATGTTCTGCCCGCTGGCGTGAGTGCCAGACCAGTTTCTAACTTCCCAGCTTCTAACTAGGGAAGCACAGAGGAGGAGATCAGCGGTCAGGCTCCCCCACCATCAGCTGGTCTGCAGCTCAGGGCTGGTGCAGAGGGGCAAGGAAGGAGATAGGTCCTCATGAATCACTGTCTGCTTCCTGCCCAGGTGCCCGGGCTGAGGTCAGTCCCGACCAGGTGGCCACCGTGGTGTGGGACTACTTCAGTCAGCTGAGCAACAATGCCAAGGAAGCCGTGGAACATCTCCAGCAGTCTGAGCTCACCCAGCAGCTCAAGTAAGAAAGACACGACTTGTGGGGTGGGGCTTCTTAAAGGCCATGCAATGCGGCAGCCAAAGGCTGAGCTCAGAGGCAGGAGACCTGGGCTTAGGATGCCCACTGCCCTGCCACTAACTCACCCAGTGGCCCTGAGATCTCTGGATCTGGGATCCACATGCAGACAGGGGGTTGGACTGATAATCCCTAAGGAATCTTCTGCTTTAACCTTCTAGACTGTGCCAAATGGCCACGTCTTAGCATTGAGATGCATGGAAGAAAGGGAGGGAGGGAGATGTCACGGGAGCTGGGTCCTAACACATTCCAGAAAGACGGGCCCCTGGGACATCATGGGAAGGGACGTGGGGATATCTGGGGAGCCTGTGAGGACAGGCACGTACAGGGAAACCAGTATTTTGAATCTGTAAAAGACACTGGAAGGGGTCCAGAGCCTAACATCCTATCAATGAATGTGACCTATGTCATAGTGCACCTGTGCTGGGAAGGACTTCAAAGTCTGCCCTTTCTACTTCACAGATAGGGAGGGGAAAGCAAACCCCTGGAGGTCACATGATAGGTGACTCAAGGTCAGGGGGAGACTCAGAGATAAAAGGTAATAACTTGGTCTATTGCATCCACCCTCTCAAACCATGGTCTGCCGCAGGGAAGGCCACAGAGCCGAGCTGGGTGAACTCAGTACCCTTGAACACTCACCTGTCTTAGGCAGGTATATAAGGAGACAATGTCCTGGCACGGAATGCCAAGTGTAACAGTGGCCCTCTTGTGTCCTTCCTCTGTAGTGCCCTCTTCCAGGACAAGCTTGGGCAAGTGAACACCTATGCGGATAACCTGCAGAAGAAGCTCGTGCCCTTCGCCACTGAGCTGCACGAACGCCTGACCAAAGACTCGGAGAAGCTGAAGGAAGAGATTCGGAAGGAGCTGGAGGAGCTGCGGGCACGGCTGCTGCCCCACGCCAACGAGGTGAGCCAGAAAATCGGGGACAATGTGCGCGAGCTGCAGCAGCGCCTGGGGCCGTACGCGGATGAGCTGCGCACCCAGGTCAACACTCACACTGAGCACCTGCGGCGCCACCTGACGTCCCACGCGCAGCGCATGGAGGCCGTGCTGCGCGAGAACGTGGACAACCTGCAGTCCTCACTGACGCCCTACGCAGATGAGTTCAAGGCCAAGATCGACCAGAACATAGAAGAGCTCAAGGGGCATCTCACGCCCTACGCCGATGAGCTCAAGGTCAAGATCGACCAGAACGTGGAAGAGCTGCGTCGCAGCCTGGCTCCCTACGCGCAGGACGTCCAGGAGAAGCTCAACCACCAGCTCGAGGGACTGGCCTTCCAGATGAAGAAGAATGCCGAGGAGCTGAAGGCCAAGATCACGGCCGATGCCGACAAGCTGCGGCAGAGGCTGGCGCCGGTGGCCGAGGACGTGCGCGGCAAGCTGAGGGACAACGCCAAGGGACTGCAGGAGTCACTGGCCCAGCTCAACAGCCACCTGGACCGGCAGGTGGAGGAGTTCCGCCGCAACCTGGGGCCCTACGGCGACACCTTCAACAAAGCCCTGGTGCAGCAGGTGGAGGAGCTCAGGCAGAAGCTGGGCCCCTACGCAGGCGGGATGGAAGACCACCTGAGCTTCCTGGAGAAGGATCTGAGAGACAAGGTCAACTCTTTCTTCAGCACCCTCAAGGAGAAGGAGAACCAGGACATGCCTCTGGCCCTCCCCGAGCAGGAGCAGGCGCCAGGCCCTTTGGAGAGCTGAGCTGTCCCTGGTGCTCCCACGCGACCAGGAACACCTGCCCTGCCCGGCCACCGGTCTGTCTGTCTGTCCCAAGGCAGTTCTTGTACAAGCTTGAGGACACATGTCCAGTGGAAAGAGACACTACCTCTCGCTACTCAATAAAGCTGCTGAGAAACTAGTCCAGTCTGGTCGCAGCGTGTCTTCTCGGCGTTGGTGGGCCTGAGCTGGGCGAAAATCATGGCTTGGCAAAGCTTGGCAGGGGCCGGCAGGGGATACTTTGAGGGACACCAAGGGCTGGGGGGATGAGCTTGCAGGAGGGGTGAGGGCAGGGAGTGCTGAGAGGGCTTTCGAGGGTGCTCTAAGGAGAGGTGGAAAAAGATGTCACACGTTATCCAAAGACGAAATATCCACTTAGCCGGCTCTACCCACCCTTTTCATACATGTTCTGATGACGGGGCTTACTCTCTCGTGAGTTCCCAAGTACAAGAAGAATGCTCTGATTTGGTTTGGGGAATCCATCTCTTTATGAGAGGATGTCCAAGATATTTTAAGCAAACGAAAGCCAGGTTCTGGATGTTATGCATTATACAACCCCGTTCAGAAACATATGTATATTTGTTTATTTTTTATTTTTAAAATTTTTTTTCAACATTTATTTATTTTTGGGACAGAGAGAGACAGAGCATGAACGGGGGAGGGGCAGAGAGAGAGGGAGACACAGAATCGGAAACAGGCTCCAGGCTCTGAGCCATCAGCCCAGAGCCCGACGCGGGGCTCAAACTCACGGACCGCGAGATCGTGACCTGGCTGGAGTCGGGCGCTTAACCGACTGCGCCACCCAGGCGCCCCAAACATATGTATATTTGTATGTGAATGTGTAAGGAGGTAAAAAAAAAAAAAAAGTCCGTTAATTCAACAGCTAGACCTAAAATTCTTCTGAGAGAGAGAATTGTATTTGGTACTCCATGTTGGCTGCTAAAGAGGAAACGTTAAGGAATAGGCTGGAAAGAAATGGATTCTGTGCATGCCCCGTACAGGCATGTGAGGCAGTGGTAAATAGTAGGAAAGGAAGGGAGGTTACAGAAGAGAAAATAGGGAATGAGGAATGTCCAGTGGCAGAAAGTTATAATACAGGCATTGCAATAAAGCTGATACTCTGCGCTCCCTAGTGCTAGGTGCTTTTATAAAACACAGTAGAGGGGTGCCTGGGTGGCTCAGTCAGTTAAGCATCTGACTTCAGCTCAGGTCATGATCTCACGGCTTGTCAGTTCAAGTCCCATGTTGGGCTCTGTGCGGACAGCTCAGAGCCTGGAACCTGTTTCAGATTCTGTCTCTCTCTGCCCCTTCCCCGCTTGTGCACGCTCCCGCCCGTTCCCGCTCAAAAATAAATAAATATCAAAAAAAACAAAAACAGGGGCACCTGGGTGGCTCAGTTGGCTAAGCATCTGACTGTGGCTCAGGCCATGATCTTGCGGTTCATGAGTTCAAGCCCCATGTCGGGCTCTGTGCTGACAACTCAGAGCCTGGAGCCTGTTTCTGATTCTGTGTCTCCCACTCTCTGCTCCTCCTCCACTCACGTTCTGTCTGTCTGTATGTCTGTCTCTCTCTCTCAAAAATAAACATTGAAACAAAACAACAATAACAACAACAAAATCCCCCAGCCCCTCATGGTATATGTACATTGACTCATATACTCCTCCCAACAAACTGTAACATTGAAGATACAGCAGGTAAGGAAAAGGCAGTTCAGAATGGTAAGGTACATTAGGTAACAAGTGGTGGAATGGAGTTTCAAACCCAAGCAAGCCGTCCAGCCCCCGAGAACCCCATAGAGCAGGGGCAATGCCCACCACACAAGGGGCAGATGGGTTCTGCTGGATCATATTCGATTCTTGATATCTGACTTCCATGGGAGAAAGAAAACTGAAAGCTTAGGTGGTAAATTCATCAGGGTTCATCTCAGAAAGGTGAGATATTGCTTTCCCCTTTATATGTTTTATATAGTATTGGGATTTTAAGATACTATTTAGTATTACCTTTTTATTGTGGTAAACACACACACACACACACACACACACACACATATATATATATATAACATAAAATTTACCATTTTAACCATTATATAATTCAGAGACATTAATTACATTCACAATGTTGTACAGCCATCACTGCTATCTCCAAAATTTCTTTTTTTATTAAAAAATTTGTTTATGTTTTATTTATTTTTGAGAGAGAAAGAGAGAGACAGAGTGTGAGTGAGGGAGGGCCACAGAGAGAGGGAGACACAGAATCCGAAGCAGGCTCCAGGCTCTGAACTGCCAGCACAGAGCCTCATGCGGGGCTCAAACTCACGAACCATGAGATCATGACCTGAGCCGAAGTCAGGTACTTAACCGACTGAGCCACCCAGGTGCCCCTTTCCAAAATTTCTTTATCATCCCAAACAGGAAACTCTGTATCCATTAAGGAATTCCACACTATCACCCCCCATGCCAGCTTCTGGTAACCTCTATTCTACTTTCTGTCTCTAGGAGTTGACCTGTTCTAGAGAATATGCATAAGGGAATCATACAATATTTGTCCTTTTGTGCCTGGCTTCTTTCACCTTTCACTTACCGTAATGTTTTCAAGGTTCATCCATGTGGTAGCATGGACCAGAATATCTTCCTCCTCCTCCTCCTCCTCCTCCTCCTCCTTCTTTTTCTTCTTCTTCTTCTACTTCTTTTTTTTTTTAAAGGCAGAATACTATTCCATTGTATGTATAGACCACATTCTGTTTAGGCACTCACCATTGATGGACTCCTGGGTTGTTTCTACCCTTTGGCTATTGTGAATAATGCTATTATGCTATTTTCAAGTCTCTGCTTTCAATTCTTCTGTGTATATATCCAGGATCAGAATTGCTGCATCATGTGGTAATTCTATGTTTAATTCTTTTTGAGGAAACGCCATATTTTCATGCAAATGTTTTACATTACCGTCAACAGGGAACTGGGGCTCTTTTCTCCTTACCCTCTCCAACACTTGTTATTTTCTATTGTTGTTTTAATAATAGCCATCCTAATAGTATTACTTTCAAAACTATAAACAAACAAACAAACAAATAAATTAATAAATATTCACCAGAGCTACTCCGGGATCCAGGCTTGACCACGTAGCAAGACTGAAACACTTAAACCCAGAAGAACCATGTACTTAGAGTCCCCTGCAAGTGCCGGGTAGGGGGTGTTTCCTGGACTTCTGCACAGCCCACATCAATATCGCCCAGTGCAGTTTGTCCAGAGCCCAGCACAATCTCAGGCCTGAAGCTCCCCCAGCCCCCGTGGCCCCTCAGGTGACCCGGATGTGATGGACTCCTCTACAGGCATGGGCTAGTGCCCCCAAAGGAGTGTCAGCCAGCCCTGGTGTGGGCTGGGCTGAGACGCTAGCCACACACCTGCACCCATCCCCAAAGCTCAAAGGTCAGAGGTCATTTGAGAACGTCAGAGAGGTCACTACCCCTGAGGTGTCTGGTGATGGAACGGCCTTGATTAGGGAGAGGAGAGCACAACAAGGCAAAGGAAGGGTGTGGGGCCTGCTCTCCTCCTGAACCCACAGGGCCTTACTGCTGTTGAGGGATTGTTCCAGCCCAGTCAAAAACAGCGGGGTTGCTGTGTTCTTTTGGTGTTATCATAGGACACCCCGTGATCCCAGGATGGGGCACACAGGTGATGGCATGCTCTGGGGAGAGAAGCCACAAGTGTGGGGTTATCTGGGGACTTCTCTGTCTGAAAGTATGGAGGACAGAACCATGGTTATCTCACCATGTGAAATTAGCAGCTAATAATGGAGGGAAATAGTTAGAGACCCCAGCATTGCCCACGTCAGAAGAGTGAGAATTTGAGGGGCACCTGCGGGGCTCAGTTGGTTGAGCATCTGACATCAACTCAGGTCACGATCTCACGGTTTGTGAGTTTGAGCCCGGCATCGGGCTTGCTGCTGTCAGCATGAAGTCTGCTTCGGATCTTCCATTCCCCTCTCTCTGTGTCCCTCCTCCCACTCCTGCTCACGCTCTCACTCTCAAAAATAAATAAAACATTGAAAAAAAAAAGAGGATTTGAGCAGCTGGCTCTGAGACGGTAGGCAAGTGATGCAGTAACTGAAAAACTAGGACCTATGCACAAAATCATAGGACTTGAGGCTTGGAGGGAATCGCCTTGTCTCTCGGGCCAATTCCTTGACACTGTTTCTAGCAAATGAACACAACTCTACACAGACAGGTACCCCATTCCTCCACCGTTGTGTGTACAGACTGTGGTGGCAGGCTGCCACATGGCTCCGAGATTGATGCTCCTCTCTGGCTCACGCCCTGTGTGGTCTCTCTCATGGGTGGAGGGCTGACCTATGTGATCAATAGGCTATTATGGAAGTCACGGTGTATGACTCCTGAGGCTAGGTCAAAAGGGCCTTGTGGCTCGCACCTTGCTCTCCTTTGGATCACTGACTCTGAGGGAAGACAGCTACTCTGTTGGGAGGACACTCAAGTAGCTCTGGGGAGGGGGCCACACGGAGAGGAACAGCAGCCCCTGTTCAACAGCCAGCACCAACTTGCCAGGCACGTGAGTGAGCCACCTTGGAAACAGATGTGTGGTCAAGCCTTCGGATGACTGTGGCCCCAGCCAACATCTTGCCTGCAACCTCATGACATATCCTAGACCAGAACTGCACAGCCTAGCCACAGACCCACAGCAATTGTGAGAGATCATACGATGTTAAGTTTTGGGGTGATTTGTTATGCAGAATAGCTGACTAATACACATGCCTCACACAGTGCCTGGCACACAGTCACCGCTCGGTTGAGTGAATCAATCCTGTTTAGCGTCGAACACCTCCACTGACAGCCAACTTGCCATCTGCCCAGACGATTGGTTTTATGTTTGAACAACTCTGTTAAAGATTATTTTCTTAAGTTTATTTTTATTTATTTTTGAGAGAGAGAAAGAGAGAAAGCAGGAGTGGGGCAGAGAGAGACGGAGACAGAATCCCAAGAAGGCTTCACATTGTCAGCACAGAGCCCGATGTGGGGCTCAGACTCACCAACTGTGAGATCGTGGCCTGAGCTGAAGTCAAGAGTTGGATGCTAAACCAACTGAGCCACCCAGGCACCCCCTCTGTTAAAGATTATTAGATTTAAACTTGTTCTTTCTCAATACAGCATTGGTGGTACTTTTGCTTCTCTTCTGAGCCACAGAATAATTATAATCCCCTTATATATATGTTCTGTCCACAGGAAACCTACCAAGACACTCCTCTCATGGAGCCCCAAACCTTGTAGACAAAATTGAGCCAGAGATGTGCCATACTTCACCTCTGCCTTGGGATGAACAATTTCGGTTGGTTTCTGAGAAGGGAGAGGTCTCGCCCATCTTGTTTATTCTCATATGATCAGTGCTTCGCACAATGACTAGAACCTAGCAGGTGCACAATAGATATTTGTTGAATAAATTAACAAACTTAATGAATCTTTGTCTCATGCTCAGTGGTACAATATGTGTGTATTCATCTTTGCCAGGTCATGCTGAATTGTTTTACAAGCTGATTGTACCACTTTTTCTTTATCTCTTCCAATACTAGGAAAGTTCTGGACAAGCCGTCTGATTTCCTTACTTTTTTTCTGATGTCTTCCTTCTCTGTATGCTCTCCTTTCTGGTGGACTTCCTTACCCTCTATTCAGGTTTTCGTTTCTGCATCCTTATTTTTAATTTGCAAGATCTTTTTAAAAAAATCTGTGAATGTTCTTTTATAATACCCTATTCCTATTTCATCGATGTGATATATTTAACTCTCTGATGATATTCATGGTATTGTTTTTTTAAGTAAGCTCCATGCCCAATGCGGGGCCAACACAGGCCCAACATGGGTCTTGAAATCACAACCCTGAGATCAAGACCCAAGCTGAGATCAAGAGTTGGACTCTTAACTGACTGAGCCACCCAGCTACCCCAATATTCATGGTATTTTTAAGTGTTCTTTCTGTATAGCTTTGGTTTTCTTCAAGGTCTTTTTGAAATGTTTGTTTTGGGTCTCTATCTTTCACATTAGGATCTGTCCTCAAACAACTGGTAATGTTTGCTTGTCTGCTTAAATTTAAGAGTCAGGATTTTAAAGCTGGTTTGAAGCTCCAAGTACATGAGTGGCACTCATTGGCTGTGAGCCTCACTGTTGGATGATCCTCTGGAATGTTCAGTTGGGGAACTCCTAATGTAGAAATATTTAGGTATTTCCTTTTGAGTTGGTCATGTGTCCTTAGGAAGTTTCTCTCACTTTCCTGCCTGGAGGGTAAAGGCCTGGATACCAGTGTTCTTGGGGCTCAGTGGAAGAAGCAGGATGGGGTTCAGCATTCAGAGGGCATCCTTTGATTTAATCCCTTTATTTCTAGCATAGCATCCCTGTTCTCAACTCTGCTTGGCTTTCTTTTTTAGTTTTTCCCTTTTTAGAAAATAAACCTCCAGTCTTTGCTAAGGTGAGATAAAGGAGCTAAAGTTTGACCTGCTCTTTAAATAATTTCAACCAATCTTTCCTATTTTACAACAGCCTCTTCATTCACCTCTAGTGGTAACTGGTGCCTTGCGTTCAGGGCTGTTATGTATGTCTGTACAAGCTGTGCACTGCCCAATTCTGAGGACACCTCTCTCACACTGTGGACATTATTGAATTGTGTATTGATTATGACAAGTTTCTGGCAGATGGCAGTAGTGTGTCTTGAGAATGAGGAGGTTAGTTCTAATTCACACACAGGTGCAACGTAGGCTAGCTGCAGATCTACTATAATTCCTTAAGCCTTTTGTTAATTCAGTGCGATAAAAAAAAGGTGGGAACTCACCTTTCCCCACTGCCAACTTATGATCCGCTCTCTCAGGACTGCTGAATCAATTGCAAAGGGTCTGCCTATTTTCTACCTTTACTATCTTGCTGGCACCTTTTCGTCTATCCTTCCTGGTCCTATGGGTCTAAGTCTTTTCTTAAAAAAAAAATCTCTTTACCATAGTTTGAGGGAGGTTTCAGAAAAAAGTGAAATTAGATACATGCATTCATTTTTCCATGTTTATCTGGAAGTCCAGAAAAGTTGCATAGATGGAAGATCATTGAGAGCTTTGTGGTGCATCTATGCCTCTGAGGTCTAAGCCACTGGTTCCAACCTACCCGGGAGGTCTTCAGAATTGTTGCAGAGGGTTTGCGAATAGGAATGTACCTGTTCAGAAAATGTTCTCCTATTTAAAAATTATGTTAAGGCAATCACCATGGAATGCATGCATTTAGCTATAAAGATGTCCATTGCAGTGCTGTTTTAAAAATCAAAAACAAAACAATGTAGAAGAGGGGATTGTTAAATTATCGGTATGTCCGTATTCACCTCCACTGAAAATCATATTGTGAGTGAACATGTATTGACATGGATGTATAAGTATGATATGCTCTTGAGAAGGTAAGTCAGGTTACTGAACAGCTTGATACTATAAAAGTGAATTGTCAAAAATGAATGTAAATATATGCCTAGATAAAAAAAATATGGAAGAATATACAAGAGCCACTGGTGGAGTTATGGGTGATTATATATAATTGTGCTTCCCTGTATTTTATACTTTTCTACATTGTACTAGTCTTTGACATATTAACAAAATAAAAAACTAGTAATGTTAATATTTTAATAGACAGGACCTCCCACTTCAACTTGCCAAGGCGCTCTTAGTTCCAGCCATAGATCTTGTCAGGCTACCAGAAGCTTAGATACTTGGGCAACCTCACCTTGATCTTACGCAAAATTGCCAATGACCAGGGACCTTTTGCTACAATTCTAAGGTCCCTGTATATAAAGTCCCACGGGGATATTTAGTTAGCTATTCTGTGTTTGGAAAAGCTTTTTTTTCTGTTTGAGTCTGGTGCGCTTCCTTCTTCTGAGTATGACAATAATGTAACTGATTGAATTTCTCGCTTCATGGGCTTCCAGAAAACCCAAACCAATATGAAGTCAACAATTACAGCTTTCTCATACCTAATCGCCTCTGTGATTGTCTTTTAGATCTTGTGTCTTATCAGATTATGGTTTTGTGTTATTATTTTTATTTTCACTGGTCCTGTCACCATCACCACCACCATCACCACCACCACCACCACCATCATCATCATCTCAATTTTGACTGCCAGTAGCCTCAGGTCTTTGGAGATGGAAAAGGGTATGTGTGAACAAAACCTAAACAAATAAACAATGAAAACCCTTATCTCGGTTGGCACACCAGCACTTTGTTGACTCAGAATGTGCCCAGTACATTTCGTGGTATTAGAGTTCACGTCACTGGCCCCACCAAGCTGTTACATCACCAGCAGGTGGGAATCTCTCAGACATGATAGATCATGGACTGTGGAGGGTAAACAGGTCACAGTGACAAGGCTAAAGCCGCAAGGACTTGTTGTTCTGGCCATAGCTAGAGCTGGTTCTATCTCTGCGAGGACAGGCAGGAGAGGAGGAGAACAGAGGGGGGCATGTTAAGTACGGGATAGGATAAGGAGGGAGAGGTGGACTCCACTCCCTGTGGTAACTTGACAGGTGTCCCTGGGCTTGGCTGTCCTTCCCCTGGCTGGCCCTGAGCCGCTGTTCCTGTGTCTACATCAGCTTACACACAGACCCTGGCTTCCCCGTGTTTCAACAGCCCTCTTTGTCCCAAATTGTAAACCCCTTGGGATGAAGGGGCAGGATCTGGCTTTCTACTGAGCACAGTGGGTTCCTGGCTTCTCCCAGCAAGGAGTGTAGAGGCTGTTGTGATTCCAGTCCCAGGAGCAGGGTTCTCTCATCCTGAGCATGAGGTGGTGCATTGAGCATGGACTCCAAAGTCAGACAGACCTGGGATTGGTGCAGGGCAAGACCCTGAGCAAGTGACCGAATCTTTCTGAGCCTCAGTTTCTCTGTAAGTAAAATGAGGATAACAATACCTACTTTGGAGCGTTACAGGTAGTAAAGGTAAATGTTGGGCACATGGCAGGCACTCAATAGAGGAGTCACTGTGATCAAGTTTTTCAAATCCTATTGGGCTCAGAGGGCAGGGACACTTGCAGGTGTTTCGTAGGCTTTCTTCCCAGGCTGTTCTGCTGCTGAGTGCTGGCCAGACTGAGCCCTCCCTCATTCCCCGCCCCCCCCCCCCATGCTACAATGGCATGGCTTCCTGCCTCCAAGCCTTTACCCCTGCCATGCATATTGCTTCTTCCTTTCTTCACCCTCTGGAACAAACCCCTTTGTCTTCAGCCTCCACTTCTTGGCCTTTGCTGGAAGCTGGTCTTTGCTCAGGACACCTGGTTTCCCTGTAGCCTTCCTTTGTGTTCTTCAGGCCTGGTTGCTGTTTCCAGACCCCTAAATCTTTGAGGCTGGTTCTATCTGGCTACACTCCCTACTTGCGCTGAGTGCTGATTTCCACATGCATGGAGACTGTGTGCTTGGCTCCTAGTTGAGCATCTATCTCTTCTCCTGGGAGCTTGCCTTCGTGTAAGGGATATCAAATCCATGTGGAAAATGCAGCCAAATGCTCCCCTCTCAGCACCTTGACCTCAATTTTGGCATCCTTTTCCTCCATCTCATTTCAGGTGACCAAACACTTGAACTGCTCTGCCTCTAGCACGTTTCTCTCCAGCATCCCCCTTGCCGGGCACATTACCAGCCCTCTGTTTTCTCGCTGCCTCCCTCACCCTCTTCCTGGGCTCTGGCCTCACCCTCCACCCTGCCCAGTGCTTCAAGTCTCTTGCTGAGATTCCCTGAGATCCCCTGTCTTTCTCTTTCATTCCTCCAGCAACTGAGCCACCCAGGCGCCCCAATTGTATGCACTTTTAAATTTAGTTTTTATTTTATCAAACTACACAGTTTAAAGAATCAAACAATTCTCCAAGTTGGGATAAAAAAGTAAAAAATCCTGAAGCTCATCCCCGTTTTCCACTCTGCAAAAACCTCTTTTGGATCTTAGCAAATTCTATGTTATTACTCTCTGATTTTCCAGTTTTAGGTGTATCTTATCTTTAGGCTTATGATTGTCCACTATGGCCAAAGAAAATGGGGTTCTCTTTCACATATACACACCTTACAAACAACACACACACACACACAACACACACACACACACCACTTCCTGTCCCCTGCCTTCCAATTTTTTATATCATAGGTCTATTTTTTTTTTTTTTTTTAAGTAGGTTCCACACTGGGCAGGGCTTAAACTCACGACCCTGAGATCAAGACCTGAGTTGAGATCAAAACCTGAGCTGAGATCAAGAGTCAGATAATCCACTGATCAACCCAGTTGCCTTTATTATACCATAGGTCTTATTCAAACTACAATATCATAGCCAGTATTTATATTATCATGATTATGTATATGCTATTCATATGTGGTTTATAATGGTAATTTTTCCAGTACTTTTTTTCTACTTGCAGTTAACAATTGTCTTTTGTTGTGGTTTATTTGATTTTCTATACGTTTCAGTAATTTACCCCCAGATTCTTACCCAGTTGTGTAAATTTGGAATATAGGGAAGCAGGCTAGGGAGCAGAAATCAAGCATACATATGAAATATATATATATAGAGAGAGGAAGCAAACATAGCAAAATATTAATTACTATATTATTAATATGCAATTAATAAACTCACCTAGGTGGTGAGTTTAAGGATGGTCACTGTACTTTCAACTCTTCTGTATGGTTGAAAATTTTCATAGTAAAATAGAAGAAAAAAAATGAAGGTGATATGAACCCTTGCATCCATGAGTCACAATAGGATGGACCATCTTGACCACAAAGAACCCCCCCAAAGTGTTTCTTTTTGCCTATTTTCTTGGTGTAGTCATATATTTCAGGAGAATGTTTTAGTCTCCTTCCTGGAGGATAAGGTCTAATTGACCAACATTTTGGCCAAAGAGAAAGGTGATGTGAAGGGAGGCATTTCATAATTTAGTATATAAAGTTTTACTTAAATCCTCTTTTTTGGGGGTATAAGAATGTTGGCCCCAATGATACCTTGTTTTCTCCAGGCCAGAGACCCCTCTTACCCTCTCTGGGAATAAACATCTGGTTTCCTGCTGCTTCGGGGGAAGGCCAGTAATCCAGCTGAGTGAAGTTGGGGAGGACATCTGCTTTTCAGACAGACTTGCAGCCACTTGCCATATCTTTAGCTCCATTGTCATCCATGTTTCTAGAAAGACCTATCACCTCTTATGTCTGAACTTTTGGGGCATTCAGTGGTACAAATCAGGGGGTTTCTTGGGTTTCTCCAATGCTGCTGTAAAACTCATCTTTTTAGGTGTATCTAAAAAGATGCCCATTTGAGCACATGGAAGCTTTCCAACTTCCAAAATATCCTGTCTCCTATTCTCTTTGTGAATTTATGCATTTTTTATTTTTATTTTATTTTATTTTATTTTATTTTATTTTTTTTTTTTAATTTTTTTTTTCAACATTTATTTATTTTTGGGACAGAGAGAGACAGAGCATGAATGGGGGAGGGGCAGAGAGAGAGGGAGACACAGAATCGGAAACAGGCTCCAGGCTCCGAGCCGTCAGCCCAGAGCCCGACGCGGGGCTCGAACTCACGGACCGCGAGATCGTGACCTGGCTGAAGTCGGACGCTTAACCGACTGCGCCACCCAGGTGCCCCAATGAATTTATGCATTTTTTAAAGTGCCCTATAATGCGGCTTTATTGGGATTTCAAGAAAAGACTGCAGGCTAATGCATGCAATCAATCCACCATCATTTTCTAAAAGTCAATCTGATGTTCTTTAGTCTTATTCCCATATACTAGTTTGAAAGCTATACATCCTTTGTATTCTTTTAATGGGTTATCCTTAAAATTTTAATATTCCTGCTTGACCTAACAAAGTCTAAAAGATAATCAATATCCCTATCTTCTTGCTGAATAATGCAAAGACTGTAGAATGCTTTAACTTTGATCTCTGCTTTCAGATTTTCTAGGCTCCTTTGGTCTGATATTTGAGATCCTTGTTGTTTATATCACTTCCTCCAAAGTAATCCCTTCAGCAATACATATTTATTGAGGCCCCCTGCCACGTGACAAGCGATGTTCTAAGCACCGGAAACACAGCAGGGAATAAGACTAAACTACATTTAAAGGTATTTTATGTTAGGTTGGACTATATGAAGTTGCCAATACTGGACCAAATTTTAGTTGCAAAGAAGTAATTTTAAGTGTATGTATGTTTAAATAGATAACACACATTTATAGAAAGTCATTTAAAATCACGAACACATTTTCAATTTACCTAAACATTTAGTAATTTCATTCCTTCCTCTGTGTCTATTTGTACCCCCACTCCTCTCTGAGTTTTCTTTCGTTTTTAGTGAGGATTTGTGAGTGATCAATGCTCTAGGCTCTTCTCGGAAGTTAACTTGTTACATTTAAATAATAATAGTTCACTTGAGTATAATTCTTGGTTGGCCATTAATTTACCTTTGGTTTTTTTTGAAGATATATTACTGACAGATCAGCTGTCGGTTTGGCCACTTTCATTTGTAGTCCTTTCTCTTTGGTTGATTTTAAGCTACTTGGTCTTTGATGTTCTTCACACTCATGACAATGTGCTTTGGTCTGGATTTTGATTTCATTTATCCTACTCAAGACTCAAGGATGCTTCCTGCAGCTGAGAATTCAGGTCATATCTTTCTTCAATTTTGAAAATTTCTCAGCTGTCTTTTTTGGAATATTGCCTCTACCAAAGTCTCTCTATTGTCATTGTAGAAATCCTGGTAGGCATGTATTGGACCTTCTCATTCTGTCTTCCCTGTCTCTTACCTTCCATTTCATATTTTCCTTCTCTTTATGGTTCTTTCCGGGTGATTTTTCTCACGTCAACCTTCTAGTGTACTAATTCTTTCTCCAACTGTAGACACATGATTTTCTTTTCATTTTAATGACTGTATTTTTCCACTTCTAGATGGCCTATTTAATTACTTTTCTTTTTGACAAATAATGCAAATACATCTTTCAAGACAAAGAAAAAAAAGATTGCACAGGTCACTACTAAACATGCTTGGCTATTCAATGCCATGTTAAATACCTTTTGGGGTTTTTTTTAGTGCATGTGAGGTATATACTTGCTATTGCTTTTTAAACAGACTTCCATTTAGGCCTGGTGAGAGCACTATAAACCACATAAAATGGATCCATCATGAATGCTTACTCTGTTTTACCCCATCCCTGGTGTGTTCTGAGACGGAACCTGGGAACTGCGGTCACACTGAGTAACAACTGCTTCATCTCAGTTTACACCTGAGTTATTGGAAGACAAGACTGAAGGAGGACAGTTTGCAACAAGTTTGACTTACCACAACCATTTTCAGTTTGGGATGCGTTTATTAAGAGGTAACTCCATAAGTCTTGAAATTCTGTATTTAGAGTAAGGAGTCACTAATGTCCCTTTAAATGACAGGTCACATGAGGAAGACTGCCTAAGAAATCTTCTCATTTGGTGCACGTTGAGATTTTATTTGAAATCCATATACTCGTGTATTTCATGTGTTCATAGCAAAACTGCTAATACAGAACATTAAAGAATAAGGTACCTTTTAATCTTTACAAATATACATTTTAAAATTATTTTTACTTGATATCCAGATTATGTTGCCAATTCCTGAATTAAAAAAAAAAACCAAATGGGTAATTCTCTTCTAAAAATTCAGCTGAGAACATCAGATACTAAGCAACAAAGAAACATGAAGAAAAAGGAAATGCAAACAAGTTCATGTGGAAATTATCTGATTTAAAATATTTCATAGCTGGGCCCTTCTCATTTCACCACATCTGGGGGTACAAAACGTTAGGTTTTCCCGCTATTTGGTGACACTAAGTTTGATCACTTGGTTAAAATGATCCACCAGATTTCTTCATTGTAAAAGCACATCTTAGTAATTGGTGAGTCATCCATCTGTGGGGTGATACTTTGAAGGCATGTGAGCATCCCTTTGCCCAATAATTTTTCGCCTTATGGTTTTACCAGTCATTGATGATCCTTGCTTGAATCAATTATCTGAGGATGGCAAAAACCGTAATTTTTAAAAAAGATTATATCCCATCTACATGTAGTAGCTGATTTCTTCTGTAAGAAAGGGCTTGTAGGAAACTTGTTTTCACATCCAAAGATGCAAAACAAAAAATGTTTAACCTGAATGTAATGATAAGGAAACAGTCAAATCCAGAACATTTAATAAGACATCTCCCCTGGACTCTTTGAAAGAAGTGAATGTCAAGGGTTAGGGAGTATTGTTCTAAATGAAAAAAGACCATAGGGGCATGATAATCTGATATGATGTTCTGGATCCTGAATTTAAAAAGAAAAATAAAAAAGGAAAAAATAGATACAAATGGCATTTTGGGAGAATTGGGAAAATTTGAATATTCAGTATATGTTAGGTGACACTAAAGAATTATGTTAATTGTCATGGTGTGATAATAGTATTTATGTAAAATTGTCTTTATTCTTGGGGCGCCTGGGTGGTTCAGTCAGTTAAGCCTCTGACTTCGGCTCGGGTCATGATCTTGTGGTGGTTCATGAGTTCGAGCCCCACGTTGGGCTCGGTGCTGACAGCCCAGAGCCTGGAACCTGCTTTGGATTCTGTGTCTCCCTCTCTCTCTGCCCTCCCCTGCTTGCGTTCTGTCACTCTCTCTCAAAAATAAATAAACATTAAAAAATTTTAAAAATAAGGATAACATCTTAAAAAAAAAAAAGAATTGTTTTTGTTCTTAGGAGTTGTTTGCTGTCTACCATTATTTCAAATGGTTCCACACACAAAGCTTGTAACACATACACATGTGCAAAGACCGCCAACCAACCCAAATGTTACAGAAACTAAAACCATACGATGGTAGCAAATAGGGAAGCACGAGTGTGTCTTGTATCCACCTATTGTATTAATGTAGATTCAGTCAGAAAAAACAGAAGCAACTCTATGTATTTCAAGCATGAAAGGCTTTCATACAGAGAATTAAAGGTTGAGGGGCGCCTGGGTGGCTCAGTCGGTTAAGCGTCCGACTTCAGCTCAGGTCACGATCTCGCGGTCCGTGGGTTCGAGCCCCGCATCAGGCTCTGGGCTGATGGCTCAGAGCCTGGAGCCTGCTTCCGATTCTGTGTCTCCCTCTCTCTCTGCCCCTCCCCCGTTCATGCTCTGTCTCTCTCTGTCTCAAAAATAAATAAACGTTAAAAAAAAATTAAAAAAAAAAAGGTTGATAAAGCAGTTGGAAGTGCTGGAGGAGTGACTGTCTCAGCTTGTGCTTGAAGGAGAGACACTCAAAAAAGTTCACCTGTTAGTAGCTACAAATGAGAAGCTCACCTAATTGTCTTAGTCTGTGAAACCAATGGGTGTGCTTCTTAACAAGGTCATCCCGAAGGCGTTTTAAAACCCGTCTGTCTGCCTATGCATCTTCCTGCAACTACCAGTGAAGAGTAACAGTCTCTCCTCTTGCCTCTCACACTGACTCTAACCTAGGCCTATGGGAGAAAGGGGATTCTGGGAAATATGGTTCCAGGTGTCTCTTCTGCATTACGGACAAGACGTTGGAAGGGGTGGTGATGATACTAACTTGCAAACAGAAACTATAGTGCAGCTATGTTTTATATCATAGCCTCTCCGAAAACCAATAGAGTACGAAAAATGCTTTTTCAAAAAATATATGGATATATATTGCATAACATGAAAATCATCATTAAAAAAATGTTTATTTATTTTTGAGAATGGGGAAGGGAAGAGAGAGGGAGAGAGAATCCTAAGCAGGCTCCACGCTCAGCACAGAACCCTACACAGGGCTCCATCCCATGGCCATGAGCTCATGAACTGAGCCAAAAGCAAGAGTCGGATGCTTAACCGACTGAGCCACCCAGCCACCCTGAAAGTTATCATTTTTTTTTTTAATTTTTTTTCAACGTTTTTATTTATTTTTGGGACAGAGAGAGACAGAGCATGAACGGGGGAGGGGCAGAGAGAGAGGGAGACACAGAATCGGAAACAGGCTCCAGGCTCCGAGCCATCAGCCCAGAGCCTGACGCGGGGCTCGAACTCACGGACTGTGAGATCGTGAGATCGTGACCTGGCTGAAGCCGGACGCTTAACTGACTGCGCCACCCAGGCGCCCCGAAAGTTATCATTTTTAAGTGCACAACTATTCAATAGTATTAAGTACATTCACATTGTTGTGCAACGACCACCATTAACTTTGGCATCTTCCCGAACAGAAGCTCTATGCCATTAAACAATTTATCTCTTTGTCCTCCCTCTCCCAGCCCCTGGTCACCTCTAATCTACTTTTGGCCTCTGCCTATTTTAAGTACTCCATTTAAGTGGACGCATACAAGATTTGTCCTTTTGTGTCTCGTTTATTACACTTAGTGTAATGTCATCAAGATTCATCCATGTTATAACATATATCATAATTTCCTTCCCTTTTAAGGCTACATAATGCTCCATTGTGTATCTATACCGCGTTTTGCATATCCACTGATCTGCCAATGGACAGTTGGGGCTGTTTCCACCTTTTGACTGTTGTGAATAATGCTGCTATGAACATGGGCATACAGATATCTGCTCTAATTCCTGCTTTCAACTCTTTTGGGTGTATACCCAAAAGTGGGCTTGTAATTCTAACTAATCCTAACTCATACAACTAAGTCTGGAAAAAAAGAGAGAGAGAGAGAGAGAGAGAGAACATAAGTTCACCAAGGGATAGGAAATTTCAAACTGAGGGAACAGCATGTATGAAGGCTGAGGGTCCTGAAAGAGACCGTGTGCTTGGAGAATGCCAAGGGTGTTGTGTGGTAGGAGATGAGACCAGAATGGGTTGGGATGAGCCACAGCAGAGAATACACTGAGTAGGCAGGACTTTGGCAGAGAGACTTGTCTGAGGCTATGGATGTGATCGAGGTGAGAGGCAAGAGGGGCTGTGATGTGACTGGTAGTAGAAATGGAGGAGAGGGGGCCGATTCAAGGTACATTTAGGATCAAAAAATCAGGAGTTCAGGAATGTGTGGCTAAGTCTATGGAGTGGGAGTGACGTCAGACAAAGGTCTGGGCTCTCTGGCTTCCCCTCCTCCGAAGCCCTGTGGGTGGAGTATTCCTGTGGGGAGAATCCTCCTCTTGCTCTAATTCTTTGGACCCAGGTGCCTCTAGCCATCTCATCTTCCCCGTCACATCTGACTTCCCAGCAGTTCCAGGATTGTTTCATGGAGGATGGGAGTGTCCTTAACTCTATAAATCTGGCTCTCGCCAGGCTGCTTGAGTAGCCAGTGATGGAGCCGGCCAGAGCTGCTCAGCTTCTGCCGGGGCCCCTGGACGTCGTCCCTGTCTAGCTGGGGCACAGGGCCTCGGGCAGTTGAGTAAGAGCAGGGCCCTTAGCAGAGAGGCTCTTCTCTGTTGGCAGGCCAGCTGGCTGGTCAGTGGGACGGTTGAAGGTCACAGGGCTTGGGGGGAACTGGGTGAGGAGTTCGGCCTTACTCCTCACTCTTCTCCTGGAGAGCCCCCCTGATACCGGGGCACTCATTAACCCTCTGGGTGCCAGGGAAGGGCAGGAGGTGAGTACTGGGAGGCAGCTGAGGTCATCCTTCTTTGAACCTCCACGTGGTATTTACTCAGGGCAACTGTTGCCAGAGGCCCAGGCCCCTGGAGTATAAAGCTGAATGTCTGCTCTCTGTGCCCAGAACCGAGCAGGTGAGCAGAGGCTGGGTGGAGGGATGTGGGTCAGAGTCCCAAGGGAGGGGACTGCAGGGGTCTCAGCAGAGGGCTGGGGGCAGAAAGTAAGGACCAGGGGCATCCTCTCGGAGCACTCTGGCAGGATTGCTTCTTCCCCTGTGGGGTACTCCATAAGGTGTACCATACGGTGGGAGGCAGGAAGGTGGGTGAGCAAGGGGGTGGGCGGTGGCAGAAGTGGCTGCTCCTGGGGGCTTGGGGGGTGGGGGTGGGGCTTTACAAAGCAGTTAGAGCTCCACACTCCATGCTGTGTGGCCCAGGTGATAAAGAAGTCCTCCTCCCCGAACCCCCTTTTCCTCTCCCAGCCATGCTCACCTAGATCAGCCCTCGTCAGCCCCAACAGCCTTGTGCTCCACACACCCCAGGGAAGGGTTAACAGATGGGGCAGGTTGCCCCTGGAGTAGGGTCCCCTGGTGCAAATCTGGGAGATGTCCCTTCCTTGGCTTCTTTACCCTAACTAGGCCTCCTTTCATCCTCCTTCTGAGTAGATAATGGCCAGCATGACTGCACTTCTGACCTGGGCTTTGGCTCTGCTCCCAGGTGGGTCTCGGCCCGACTTCGACGCGAGCGGTGGGTGGAGGCTGGACTGATGGTCCCCCATCCACCCTGGGGAAGGAAACACAGCCCCTAACTACCACATCCCTGTCCACAGCGCTTGCAAGTGCCCAGACACAGAAAGGCTTCTGGGACTACTTCAGCCAGAGCAGCGGGGACAAAGGCAAGGCCGAGCAGGTCCAGCGGCAGAAGCTGGCATGGGAACCCACGTGAGTGGCTAGTAGGACAAGGGGTGTGGGTGCAGGGAGGAGACAGCTGAGCTGTGGTGTGCCGCCTCTGATTCCTCAACCTCCTTAGCCCTCACTGGCACAGAGGAACCGAATTGTGCTAGTTTTATCCCGTCCAGACTTCCTGGGTTGTGCAGCCCCCTCTGCCAGCAGCAGCGCCCCCACGTCCGCCTTGCTCTCACTGATGGCTGCTGCCCCTGTCCGCCGAGGGGTGGGGCCCGGGAGCAGCAAAGACCCCCCCCCCCGCCGTCCCCCCCCCCCCCCCGCCCGTGTTCCCAGAATGAAAGGAATACGCGAGAGTCCGGGTGCCTCTGTTTCCGGGCGCAGTTTTGGTCTGGATGTGCACGTGCCGTGTGTGTTAGTACTTCCGTGCGACGGGTGGTGTGGTTGGCCCGCAGGTAGGACTAGAGCCACCGCCCTGCATCCTCGGTTTCCGCAGATGATCAGTGAGTGATGTGTCCGCAGCAAAGGCGATGATGGGGCTAGAAGTCTGACGACTTGCGTGTCTGTCCCCTTCCCCAGGAGCCTGAAAGACAGCCTTGAGCAAGACCTCAGCAATATAGACAAGTTCCTGGAAAAGCTGGGCCCTCTCAGTGGGCAGGCGAGGGAGCCTCCTGCGCTCCCCCAGGACCCGGCGGACATGCGGCGGCAGCTGCAGGAGGAGCTGGTGGAGGTGAGGGCGCGCCTGGAGCCCTACATGGCAGAGGCGCACGAGCAAGTGGGCTGGAACCTGGAGAGCTTGCGGCGGCAGCTGAAGCCCTACACCGCGGAGCTGATGGAGCAGGTGGCGCTGCGCGTACAGGAGCTGCAGGAACAGTTGCGCGTGGTCGGAGAGGGCACCAAGGCCCAGCTGCTGGGCGGCGTGGACGAGGCGCGGGGCTTGCTGCGGGAGCTGCAGAACCTCGTGGCGCACCACACGGGCCGCGTCCAGGCGCTCTTCCACCCCTACGCCCAGCGCCTAGTGAGCGGCATCGGGCGCCACGTGCAGGAGCTGCACCGCAGCGTGGCCCCACACGCCGTCGCCAGTCCCGCGCGCCTCAGCCGCTGCGTGCAGACGCTCTCGCGCAAACTCACGCTCAAGGCCAAGGCGCTGCACGCGCGCATCCAGCAGAACCTGGACCAGCTGCGGGAAGAGCTCAGCGCCTTTGCCGGCGCCCGCGCTGATGGCGCGGTTGAAGGGACCAGCCAGGACCCCCAGGTGCTGTCCCAGGAGGTGCGTCAGCGACTCCAGGCCTTCCGCCACGACACCTTCCTGCAGATCGCCGACTTCACCTGTGCCATTGACCGGGAGACCGAGGAGGTCCAGCTGCAGCTGGCGCCGCCCCCTCCAGGTCACAGTGCCTTCGCCCCAGAGTTTCTCCAAGCGGACAGTGGCAAGGCCCTGAGCAAGCTGCAGGCCCGTCTCGAAGACCTGTGGGAAGACATCAACTACAGCCTTCACGACCATGGTCTCGGCCATCAAGAGGAGCCCTGATTGTCTACTTGTCCAGGCCCACTTCCAGGCTTCTTCTCGGAGCTCAGGATCTGAGCCCCCACCAGGTGTGGCTCAGTCCTTGACAGTGGCCTGTTGGGCAGAGGGTGGAGGGCCCTGCACAGGATAGGCGTGGCCACCAAAGGGACTGTTGTTCCTGGAATATTCAGCCTCTTGGCGATTCCCCCATCCGGATGCATTATACTCACCAGGCTTTGCAAACCCAGCTTCCCGTGTTCATTTGGGAATCCTCATAAGTTGCTCCATTTCAGTATGGTGGGAGTGGGGAGGGAGAGAGGCATTCTGTGTGCAGGTAATTTTGTGCAAGCCTGTTGCCATGGTGCCGGAAGCCTGTGCCTCTTCTTCCTGGGACTTGACTCCCATCACTTCTGGCCGCCTGGTGGCCGCTGCTACAGCTGGTCTACAGAGAGGAGCTCTTTTCTCGCCAGGGCTGCCATGACAGCTTCTGTTGGGGAATGGAAAGGGAAAAGGGAGAAAATATGTAAGAGCATATGAAGGTGTGTCTATACCCCTGCTGGCTCTGATGCCGGTGGGTACAGGTGCTGGGGGCTGTGATGAGAGGGAGCAGAGCCTGTATTTCCTTATATAGCTCTACATGGAAACAGCTGACCAAACCCTCCAGACTCTGTGGGCTTCTTTAACCCACAGGGAAGCCTACTCTGTGTCGTCTCCATCTGGGGCCCCTCACTTCTGACTCCCAGGCTGAAGCCTAGACTTCTGATTCAAATGAAATAGAGGTGTATGGTGGATGCATATTTGTCTGGTGTGACTCTTATTTGGGCTGTGTCTGAAAGCAGTGGCCTCGCACCCATCACTCATTCAAGTCCCTCAATGCTCTGTCTCATGGACCCCCTCCCAGTCCAGGTCTGTCAGAGGGTTCTGGCTTTAGCTAGGCCTGCCTTAGATGACTGATGTCTGTCATGCCTGGGTGTCGGCCTGGGTTACAGACCCTTCCTCTGCACCTGCATTGTTTGCCAACCTTATCACAGGATAGTGTGCATGAATTTCAGGCTCCTGAGGTGGCCTGTCTCCCTTGCTTCTGCTGTTCGAGATTTTGAATGGCTTTTTTATGATGGACCCTTTTCTTGGGACTTCCAAATCTTAAGCCCCCGTTCCCCATGTACACATTCACTCAGGGACAACAAATGTCCTCGTAGATCCTTCTGGGAACTTGAAATTGGGGATGGGTGAAGTGGGGGGAAGAGGAAAGGGTAAATACACCCCGTCTGGCACCTTTGGGAATGTCCTGTCCAACACCTTTTCCTCCCCATGCAGCCTGCCTGGCACAGGGTTCTCAGTACCCCATATGAATTTGGCCTAATCATACCCACAGGCTGGACCTCTTCCCTGACACCCTAGATTTAGCAACAGAACTGGAGGAGAGGTGCCCAGGGAGAGGAGATACCAGAAAGGAAAGTTTACCAAAAAAAAGAGTTGTTTTTGTTGTTAATTAGGAAACTAGGAGGGGTGAGTCAGCCGGGGTTTGATGTGTTGGGGATGAGGGGGCGGGAGTAAAAATGAGGGCTGTGTATTTGAGGTTGGAATTTGGGCAGGTGTTATAAGGACAGAAATAGGGAGTGAGAACAGAAAGGGAGAGAGGGATTGAGGGACTGAGGGAGGGGGATCTATAGCCAAAGCAAATGTCTGGCCCAACAATGGAGTGGAGCCAGAGCCCAGGTTGGACCGCACCTCCTTGTGGGTACGGAGGGACAAGCCAAGCCTCTTGCCATCAAGGCTCTTGTATTTACCGACAATAATTAGAACCCTGTAGGATGGAGTTATTGCGAAGGAGCCAAACAGTGCCCTGGGTCTGAGAGGACGTCCTGCGGGGAAGCAACGCCTGAACTGAGGTGGAGGCAAAGCCTGAATCCGGCTGGCTTTGGAAGTCTGGACCATAGAAATCCCAGCAGTGAGAAACCTTGCCAGACACCGTTCCCTAGGGTCCCAAATCTGCGGCCTCTTTAAGAAAAGACGGGGGCGACACCTAGCGGAAGTGACGGAAGGGGGTGGGGCCACGAAAAGAGCGGAAGGCGGAAGTGGGGGCGTGAGCTGCGCGTGGTGGCGATGGCGGCTAGCGGGGCTGTGGAGCCTGGGGCCGCGGCGGCTACTGCAGCCCCCTCACCCGCTCCGGCCCAGGCTCCAGCCCCCGAGCACTTGTTCCGGCCCATCAGCGCCGAGGATGAGGAGCAGCAGCCCACTGAGATCGAGTCGCTGTGCATGAACTGTTACCGCAACGTGAGGCGGGGGCGCGGCCCCGGGCGGCGGGAGGTTGAGCTGAAGCGGGGAAGGGCGGTGGGGTCGGCGACCCAGGTAGGCCCAGTTGGAGACCCGGAGGCGAGGCACGCCCGCGGGTCGGTAGACGGGGAACTGGAGCTTCGTTGGTTCTTTCTAGCTGCTTTCTGCTTTCTCAGGGTACGACGCGCCTCCTGCTCACCAAGGTCCCCTTCTTCAGAGAAATAATCGTGAGCTCCTTTTCCTGTGAGCACTGTGGCTGGAACAACACGGAGATCCACTCGGCAGGCAGGATCCAGGATCAGGGAGTGCGCTACGCTTTGACCGTCAGGACCCAGGAGGTGAGAGGAGCCTAGAGCAGGTAGCCTAGTGTCCAAGAGAGGGTTTGGGGACTGGAGTCACAGCTCTGGTCTAGGCGGCGCGGCCACGAATGAATACCTCGAGGTGCCCAAGCCTGAGTTTCCTCCTTTGTAAAATGATGTTGGTGCTGTCAGATATTCGGGTCAGATAAGGCTTGTGAAAGTGCTTTGTCATTTTATCTTGTCAGAGGGAATGAAATGAGTAGTAGTTGTTATGAATAGTACTCTCAGCATTTGGGCAGCTGGGCTCATGCATGGCCTATTTGGTGGGAGTCGTCCGGACCCCCTGCTATGGACAGAGGAAGAAACTGCTGGGTATTTCCCGAGAAGCTGTACTGTTGACCTCTCTGGACTGAAAATTTTTCTGCCCAGGACATGAACAGAGAAGTGGTGAAAACGGACTCTGCCACCACAAGCATCCCAGAGCTGGATTTTGAAATTCCTGCCTTCACTCAGAAGGGAGGTAGGTATAAGATCAGGGTGGTTGGACTGTTCATTGTTCATGCCTGGCTACAGTCTTGCTTTCTTGCAAGAACCCTAGTGCTGGGCCTGGTGGCTAGTATATGGCTTTGGGTGTGGTATTGCTGTGGTCTTCATTGGTTCAACATAAACTGAAAGCTAAGATAAAACAACTTGAGACAGTAGAGTGTGATAGACTGTAATGTGCATATTACAGAATGTTAGCGTCACTGTTGTTACAAATGAATAGAACCTTGTTCCAGGCCTCCTCATCTTACAGTTGAAATCAAAGCCCAGAGAGTTCAAGTGAATTGCTCAGAGTCATACAGGCATTTGATAGCATAGTCAAGACTCTCTTGTCTTTTTTTCTTATTCACTAGCCCTGACCACCGTTGAAGGGTTGATCAGCCGTGCTATCTCTGGCCTGGAGCAGGATCAGCCCACACGAAGGGTAAGCTGGGGCTTTCTGATTGCAGCAACTCAAGCAATAACGACATGTATACATACATATACGTACGTATATACGTACGTATATATATATGTGTATATATATGTGTGTATACGTATATTTATGTATCCAAAGTGTTCAGCTTCCCATGTAGCTGAACTGTCTCTGATTAAATGTTGGAGAACTTTTGGGGGAAGCACACGGTGATGCCGTAGCTGCCAGGATGTTGTGTATTTTGCATCTACTATCTTTTCTACTTCCCTTTTCCCAGTGTAGATTCAGACCTCATCTCAGACAGGTAGGATGATACTACCTCTGAAGAGCCTTTCCTAATCCCCTTGGGTTCATCTCTACTTCCTGAGCGTTCCACCGTACCTTATATTTATTGTAAAGGAAGTAATATAATTGCATATTTAGTCATGTGTCTTCCTAACTGGCTGCGGAGCCCCATGAGAGGACTCTGGTTTATTTACTGTTGTATTTCTAAACTGGCGTGAGAGCCTGGGCTCTATACATGGTTGAATGAGTGAGAAATTGGATCTTGTTTGGCACAACCAAACTTACATGCTGTATCTTCTTGTGAAGTCTGAGTCTCTCTGTTCCCACTTATACTAAGACAGGTGGTGACTTCCTGATGGAGGTGGTGTGGGATTGACAGGGAGTGGGGTCTATCAGCAGGGCCAATGCTTTTTACCATCTGTTCATGTCAGGCAAACGAAGAAGCCGTAGCTGAAAGAATTGATGAGTTCATTGTCAGACTGAAAGAGCTAAAGCGAGTGGCCTCTCCTTTCACTCTGGTGAGTACTGAGGAACTCTGGGTTCCCTAGATTTAGGGGACGAGAGACCCTTAAGACTGGGATTTTTCCACTGGTGCCGGAGAGGTCTGATGGTAGGTGGAAGAGCATATGTAATTTCTTGTTGTAATGACTCCCTCCATCAGATCATTGATGATCCCTCAGGAAACAGCTTTGTGGAAAACCCACATGCTCCCCAGAAAGATCATGCCCTGGTGATCACACACTATAACCGGACTGTACAACAGGAAGAGATGCTGGGGCTCCAGGTAAGTAGACGGAAGAAGCCGGCAGAATGCTCTGGCATTATCTTGCTCTCTGGATTGCTTGGAATCAGTGGAATCTTCCTTTGTCATTGCTGCCCTGCGTACCCTATCTCCGCATGTCTGTGCGTCTCTTAGCTCATGTCAAGACTTAGGATAAACTAGGGGTGCCTGGGTGGCTCAGTCGGTTAAGCGTCCGACTTCGGCTCAGGTCATGATCTCCAAATTCATGAGTTTGAGCCCCGCATCAGGCTCTGTGCTGACAGCTCAGAGCCTGGAGCCTGCTTTGGATTCTGTGTCTCCCTCTCTCCCTGCCCTTCCCCACTTGTGTTCTTATCTCTCTCTGTCTCTCAAAAATAAATAAATGCAAAAAAAACACATTTTTTTTTTAAAAAGACTTAGGATAAACTGTACAACAAAGGTTGCTGGTGACTGTGATCCTATCTTAAGCTCTGTTCTTCCGTGGACTGGGGCTTTGCTTCCTGGTTTCTCTGTTAAATGCATATGGCCAGCCGACATACACAGGCCAGAATATTTTCTCTCACTCCGAGGCAGGGTGTTGGGAAGCTGGGGTGTATGCGCCAGCGTGTGATTTGTATCTCTGCTGCGCTAGGCTGAGGCACCAGAGGAGAAGCCAGAAGAGGAAGATCTCAGAAACGAAGTGAGTGCCATGGGCTGCTGCGGAGGAGGGAGCACGGCTGTGGGCGGAGGCTGGTGCTGCTCAGTCCCTCACCACCAACGTGGGCGGCGACTGCGTGCTCGTTCACCTACTGTGTGGTTTTAGCCGGAGCTGGGCTCACTCTCCGTCCCCATGTTGTGTTCCAGGTGCTGCAGTTCAACACAAACTGTCCAGAATGCAATGCTCCGGCTCAGACCAACATGAAACTAGTTCGTATCTTTTGTCAGGCAGTTGGGCTGCTCCTCCTGTAACTCGGGCACGAAGAGTGTATGCAGGCTGGGGAGGAGTCCTCCCTTCAGGGAAAGCATGTGTTTTATTCCAAGCGATGAGGAAGGTGTTGCCTTTGATGAGACTGTGCACCGTGGCTTTTGGGTTCAAAGAGAGAATGAGGCCATGGTTTTAGGGTCCTGTGTTTGACCTGAGTCCTATCTTCAATTATTTGTGAACAAGGATTGCCGTGGGTTGCAACGTTACCTTCTTCTGTAGAACTGCCTGAGTTAGGCTACTGCTTGTGACCTATTTCCTACAGTCCTAGGACTAGCAACTGTGTTGAAGGTTTGGATTTGTTCTTCCCCAGAAGGTGCTCTTGCTATCCTGGAAGCAGACTTCCTTAATTCCCGTCTTCCAGAAATCCCCCACTTTAAGGAGGTTATCATCATGGCTACCAATTGTGACTGCTGTGGCCATCGGACCAATGAGGTAACTCCTGTTTAACTTTGATCTGTCCTAAATCTGCTTTGGGATGAAGTGGGAGGAAGCTGGGTCTTTCTCTTGGATTTAAGGCAGGGTGAGGAGTCCTTGAAGGAACTGGGAATTAAGAAAAAAAGTTAGATTATAACTCATTAAAGACATTCAAGATTGGTTATATGGAAGAGAGAGGTGTGCTCACTCTTTTTTTTTTTTTTTTTTTTTGAGAGACCCTTTTTTTGACCCACCTCTTAAAGGATTGGAAGTGCAGGGAAACAGATTTTGACTCAATAATAAAAAACTTTCTAGCTCTTTCTGAAAATAGAATTGGCTGCCTTGGAGGGTTGTACATTACCTTTCCCTGAGTGTACCCAAGCGAAAGCTGGTTAAATTCTTACTGTTTTTAAAGCTATTTAAATTCTGAACCCAGAATATTATAAGGTGCATCCACATGTTACATGCGGTTGAAAGTCCCTTTCAACCTGAAGAGTCAGTTTTTTTTCAAAGGCAAATTCAGAGTTTGGTGGCAATTTGGGGTAAGTTTTGGCAGGCTCCTGGCCAGCTCTTGGTGGCTTCGGTTTGGGTGACTGCCACCCCTACTAGTTTACAAGGCTCTGTCCTTGGTAGCTGTTAGTGGGCCTGATTGGAGGTCAAACACCCCCCCTCCCCCCTTTCTGAGGTCTCTCAGGCCCTAGGGGAGGATCCCATCTTCTCTGCTGCTGTTCCTGACCACTGTTGTCTGTGCAGGTGAAATCTGGAGGTGCAGTAGAACCCTTGGGCACCAGGATCACCTTCCACATCACACATCCCTCAGATTTGACGAGAGACGTGCTCAAGGTAACATCCTGCTTGGAAAAGTGTCTGTCTGCCTCGCATAGCTGTCTCTATCTAGGGGAAATTGCCTTTTTAAAATTACATCCTGGGATCGTGTGGTACCACCTAACTTCCCTGGGTTTCAGGATCCCTGAGTAGAGTTAATCCATGCTAGGCAGTACAGATTCAGAAGGTGACCCATAAACTCTCTCTGATGACTTGGCAGCTTTATGCTTCCAGTGTCTGTAAGGGCTCTTGTCTCTGGTCTTTAATGACAGGATACTTGGCAACTTGGAGCCATGACTCAGAATGTCACTTTATTAGGGTGGTTCCATTTCTGTGGTTTACACGGAGAGGCATGAGCCTGGCTTTAACTGGAGAGTCGGAGAGAACGGGGCAGGTTTCTCCCCAGACTGTCACTGGCAGTATTAATTTGGCAGGAGGACTCTGGTTAGCTTTTTCTAAGAGGCTTCTGTTCTCAAGCCTAATTTGACTCTCATCTCCCAGTCTGAGACGTGTAGTGTGGAAATCCCAGAGCTGGAATTTGAACTGGGAATGGCCGTCCTCGGGGGCAAGTTCACCACACTGGAGGGGCTACTGAAAGACATCCGGGAACTGGTGAGTTGCCTGAGTATAGCGCAAGGCCTCTTCAGCAGTGTGGCTGTGAGGAGGGGGCTAGAAGGCTTCACACGCCCTGGTTTTTGGAGCTCTTAACTGGGGGTTTCTTTGCCTTAAAGCTGATTTTGAGAGACTTAAATATTAGTTTGGGTTGTGAAGATAAGTTGATGGGAAATTCTGAATGGAAACTCTCAGGCTTACCTCTGGAACAATGTAGGCATTTTGTAGTTTTGGGTAAGTCACTCATTTCACTGTAAAATGTGGGGAGGAGGGTCCTTCCAGAACCTGAAACTCCCCGACATGTATAGGCATGTGTGTTGATTTAGCCCATATATTTATTCTCTTGAGTCATTTCACTTACCTGATTCTCAGTCGTCAGGCATTTTGTCTTTATACATTATACTTTGCATTTCTTTTTCAAACTGGAACGAGAGTTTGTGCCGTCAGGACATTTTATAGTTTGTGTTTCATATTGCCAGTTGTCATCTTGGCAGGTTAATCTCTGTATTCTTAGCAGTGGCCGCCTAGGTCAGGATGGTGGTGTGGAAACCTAGGCTTCCCCGACTGGGCCCCGTCCTGCCATTCCCCACGAGCTTAATGGTCAAACCTGGTATTCTAGCAGTTTGGATGCCGATTATTGCAGGTGACCAAGAACCCCTTCACACTGGGTGACAGTTCCAATCCTGGCCAGATGGAGAAACTGCGGGAGTTCAGCCAGAAGTTAGACCAGGTGAGTTGATTCTGGTGCGTGTGTTCCTGGGGTGCCAGTGGGCAAGAGGCCACATACCTTGTCCTGCCACCTTCTAAACACCTAACCAACTTGTTGGGGATTCTCCTGGTTTCCGATAGGCCGTGTCCTCTTCTTTCTTGGTTTTCTCCCTTGTTTTGTTGGAGCGCTTTATTAGTAGCTGCAGTTGGGTTTTTCATGTTTTTCATTTATACTACTTTTCCAAGAGTTTTTTTTTTTTTTTTTTTTTCGGGTTTTGGAATACTCTCCCTCCTCCCTTTTCCAAGTAGCATCCTGTTGTTTTAAGGATGTAGTGTTTTTTTTCTCATGAGAATGTTGATGTTGGTTTGTATTTTTTTGATGTTTTATTTTCCTTGCATAGTTTCCATTTCCTTTTAAGTTTTTTGTTTTTTTTGTTTTTTTTTTCCATTTAACTTTCTGTCTTTCAAAGGTTGGGGCTTTGCTCGGGTAGCTGATAGTCCTTGTCAACTTAAAAGCAGAGGGCTGAAACACCAGCGTGGAGGTGAATCTCACTCACGTCGGGCTCCTTGTAGGGGGAGTTACCTTAGCCCTTTGTTGAGCTATAAAACCCCAGTGCCAGTGTCATGAGGTTTTCCCTCTTGGGCTTCTCACCCCATCAGTGGGTATTCCATTTCCTGGCCTGAGGAGGACTACTTGGCTGGCAGTGTTCTGAGAGCTGAGTGTGGGAATAGGGCTGGGTATGTACGTCTGTTTCTAATAACAACACGTTCTTAACCTCCCGGTCTTGCTTCCTGTCCCTCCATCCTTCAACTAGGCTGGCGCCCCCTAGGCCATAGTGTGAATCCTGCAGTTTTCTGATGGGGTGGAGGGAGAAGGGGCCTGTGTGGAATGGGAGATGAGATCCAGGATGTCACATTGCTTCTTAAGTAACTTCCATACAGCCTTTATTTTAGGTCTTCTCTGCTCCACTTTGAGAGGTACCTCATTTCAGCAGTTTCTAAAACTTTTGGGGATTCTGCCACGTAAATTGGGTTGGTTCTTGTCTGGTAGACCAGCCCCTTCCTACTAGGAGGGATGTAAAATTTATGTGCTGTATTCTCTTTCGTTTAGATCCTTGAGGGTAACGTGAAGGCCCACTTTATTATGAATGATCCAGCAGGAAACAGCTACTTGCAGGTATGGTCGACCTTCCCTGATAGTTAACAGAGAACTATTTTCTGACCTTCCTTGAATATGTATTATTTCTCCAGAAGCTGGAGACGTGATTCTAAATGAACTGCTCTTTATCACGGAACCTCTTATATATTAGAATTTGAGACCTCTTAGAATTTGAGACCTAAGGAAGTGAGGGCAGGCAGGAGAGACTGTAAGTGTGTGTCAAGAGGGGGGGAAAAAAAAGCTACTCCTAGGCTCCTTCTTTCTTTAGTTTAGCTCTTGTCCCTAGCAATGGAGTTGTCATTTTGCAATCTAATTGTGGAGTGAGGAGAAATGGTGCCTTGTCCAGAGGCTGAAATAGGACACCGGAGAGGCTTTAAACTGACTGGAGAGATATTCTGGTGATTTATAATAACTTTAACATTTATTGAGCAGTTTTTGTTGGTCAGGCAGAACTGTTTAAGGTCTCTCTATGATTAAGACTGTTGCTATACTCTTCATAAGAAGGTGCAGATAGAAAGTTTTTTAGACAGACTGTTACCTAATTCTGTCTAGGGCTGGAAGGTCCCATTCTTGGGACTCGGTTGGGTTCTGTTGCTGCTCGCTAGTTGAGACTAGCTATGGGGAATTGGAGGCCTTTAGAATAAAAAAACTCCTTAAGTTTTTGGGAAGGCGGGAGTTGGAAGCCACCTGGTGGGGTGAGGGGGGCAGATAGCTGGGTGGCACAGGCACTGATTGTCTGTCCTTGACCTTGCAGAATGTGTATGCACCTGAAGATGATCCTGAGATGAAGGTGGAGCATTATAAGCGCACGTTTGACCAAAACGAGGAGCTAGGGCTCAATGACATGAAGACAGAGGGCTATGAGACAGGCCTGGCCCCACAGCGGTAGTAGTGGATGGTTCCCGAGCCCGCCTCCAGTGCTGCTCAGACCAAGGGGCTGTTTATTAGTATTGGGAAAGGCTGGGGGTGTCCTCCCCACCAGGCCTTGCCCATGTTGGGGGGAGGACACCTGGTCTGAGTCAGAGATGTGGGCACAGTCTGTGAACAGTTTGTCACAGAAGTGCAAGCCTGTTGGACCGTATTTTGGATGTTTTGAATTGGCCTGGGAAGAAACCCAGAAATGAACCATGGGGCATGTCATCATCGCTTTTTTTCCTGTCGAGTATTTACCCTCCCTCCACATAATGCTTTTGCTAGGGTTGGAACTCTGCAGATGGAAAACAGCGAAATCTGGAGTTTGGGAGTTGGTTGGGGAATAGAAAATAATTGGCTTTCAACAGGAAAAGAGTCTTCTGAGGGGAGGGAGTCAGCACAGGAGAAGTTCTCATTAAAATGATGGCTTTCCAACAGGATTGGCCTCCGAATTCACTCTGTCCTTGTTTGATACTATGCTGGTAGAATTCAATTTCCTGAGGAAAATTTTTCCCCAGGGTAGCCAATTTGGGGATTGGAGATGACATTTCATTCATTCCTTCAGTAGATGTTTGAGTGCTTCCTTTGGGCCAGGCATACCACAGAACTGAACAAAATAAAGCCCTCCAGCCATGGGGCTTAAAGTGAATTTTTGAGGTCAAGTCCATAATTCCTGCATTTGCTTTACCAGATGCAGCTAATAAACTAGAGGGCAAAGCTCAGACAGTGCCACTGGGCATAAATTTAATCCTGCTCAACTGCCTTTGGGGTAGATAGGGTTGGGGTCTGAGCTTGGGACTTGTCAGGCCAAAGTGAGTAGGAAGGGAGTGGTAGAACTGGAGACATGGGCAGGAGATGGGTTGATGGGGCGGAGAGGGTGATACTGGTAATGCTTGTTGGAGCAGAAGGAGGAAGCATTCAGATGCCTGCTGACAGCAGGGCAGAGGCAGGGCTCTGCTGTTCAGTTAGATCCACCGAAGTGGACTAGAAGCCAACACAGGGCTGTGTCTGGAGGGGGACCCATGGGGCCCTCCAGCTAATGAAGCCCTATATCAGTCCAGTATCCCCCTCCCACAAGCCCTCAGAGACATAGTCTGCCTTCCTTCCTGGGCCTGAGCTGGACCTCTCAGGATAAGCCAGTGGCTAAAAGTTTATGCATGCACCTATTTTAATACATGTATTTTTTGAACATGTAGCCTGAATTCTGAGTACTTACAAAGTATAACAAGCCTTCTTGACTAATATACTGTCACAGATTGACAAAAATTTATCATGAGATAAGGAAAATGAGCTAATATTTTATTTCAAAAACTTTGGATTTACCTCTTGCACCTCACTTTGCTAGCCTCTTAGCTCTGTTCCCAAGGGTCATGTTTTGGCTGTGTGAAGTTAGGGCAACTTCCTTAACCTCACCAGGCTTCTGTTTTCTCATTTGTGAAACATACTTGAGAATTAGAATTCAACCTCTCTAGCTTCCCTGGTTTGCTATGCTGAAAGTAGAAACAAGTCCTTTTCATTGGAAAGATTCTAGGCAAGCGATAGGGGCCACCTATGATATCAAACACGGGGAAGTTCAGGGGTTGGAAACCATGTTTTTTCACAGTAAGTAATTACACTGGGTTTGGAATTCCTGACTTCCTCTTGAGTCGTTCTTAGAAGCCTATTAGAGCTAAACTCCCCCACCTAAACCTATACTAATACAAATAACTGGTAATATGTACTGTGCGCTAGACACTTTTCTAAGCACTTCACGCAGTAATAGTATCTCGTTCCTCCCAACCACGCAGTTAGGTGCCATTCTCCCCATTTTGTTAAATGACTTGCCCAAGGTCCTACAGCTAGGAAGTCAACGGAGCCCCGACTCCATACTCTGCCCCTCCAGGGCCCCTGTCCTTGACACTGGTGCTTCTGAAGTTGCCTTGGGCAGAGATCTTGTTCCGGTCGTGGTGGTGGCCTCGTGCTGGTGCACCACCTGTTGAAAAAGCAGATGGATAGACGCACGCAAAACCATCGTTGCGTTGGCGGAGGGACGCCGGACGTGGCTGCGCCCCTCGTCACCCCGCGGACGCGCTCTCGTGTCATCCCAGGCCGTTCTCACAGTTCTTCACCACTTCCGGTCCCGGCCCCGCCTCCTCAAGGCCTCTCCGTGCGTTTTGCGTTCAAGAATTTTGTCCCCAGCGCCGAGCCGTCTCTCCGCCCCCGCCGCTGCCATGGCGGCAGCTCCGCCGGTCTCCAAGGCCGAGTATCTGAAGCGTTATTTGTCTGGGGCAGGTGCCGGCGTCGATGGGGCCTCTGAGTCGGGTCGCAGGCGTCGCAGAAAGCGGCCTAAGCCTGGCGGGGCCGGCGGCAAGGGGTGAGTTGGCTCTGGCGGGGCGGGGCCTGAGGCGACTCGCCGCCCCTCTCCCCAACTCCGCCCTCGGCCGGCGCTTCCCCCTCTCCGGGCCGCCCGCCCCGCTCCTCGCCGGGCTCGTCCGGCCGGAGCCCGGAGCCCCGCTCTGGCGCCCTGCGCACCCCTCGCGCCCCTGGGCGGTATCTTCGACGTCTCCAGCCCGGCTGTAACTTTCCTCTTTTCCCGCCCTCGTAGCGTTCCGTCCACTCCAGTAGAGAATGAGTATCTTGCCTTAGAATAATGGTGGAGCTCATCCAAAGCCTCCGTGTTTGGGTATTTAGGGCCCAGAACCTGTCTGTGGGGTTCAGCAATCCCAGGGACTCCGGTTCTGAGTGAGAGACCTAGGCTTACTTCCTGTTGGTCTTCATAGTGTTGCTATTAACAGTTCTTGTCATGCACCAGATGCTGGTCTAATTACTTTAGACGTAGATGAATTTACTTAAGCTTTATGATACTACCACGAAGTTGGTATTCTTAATATCCCCATTGTTCAAATGAGAAAACTTTGTAGCCCGCTGTACTGGGTTGAATAGTGCCCTTCCCCCGTTCATGTCCCCTCAGAGCCTCAGAATGTGATATTCTTTGGAAATAGTGCCTTTACAGATGTAATTGGTTAAGATGTGGTCCTAGTGGATTACGACGGGTGCTAAATCCAGTATGACTGTGTCCTTTTAAGAAGAGGGAAACTTGGGCGTGGGGGGAGGCATAGGGAGAACACAGCCTTGTGAAGATGGAGGCTGAGGTTGGACTGGGTGTAGGCTGCCACTAGCTAGGGTATGCCTGGGGCTATCCGAAGTCAAGGAAATGTCCTCCCTTAGAGCCTTCCCAGTGGGCATTACCTTGCAGACGCCTTGGCTTTAGACTTCAGGCCTCCAGAACTGTGAGGGAATAGTTTCTGTTGTTTTGAGCCACCCACCTTGTGGTACTTTGTTAGGCAGCCCTAGGGAACCAATATGCCCAGTTCCAAAGAACACATCCATTTCCTTTCCTGATGTGATTCTTGCCTAGTCTCGCTTTCTGTCTTCCTGCCCTCCTGACTTGGGTGGATTCTTTGGAGACAGTGCCGTGCAGTGAAACTAGCTTGAGCTTTGGAGTAACACCACAGTTTGAGTCCGAGCTGTGCCACTTTGTGAGCTGTGTGGCTGTGGGCGGGACACGTCGTCTCTCTACGCCTGTTTCCTCATCTTTAAAATAGAGTAATAATTGGAGCGTCTGGGTGGCTCAGCCGATTGAGCGTCCGACTTCAGCTCAGGTTGTGATCTCATGGTTCGTGGGTTTGAGCTCCACATCAGGCTCGCCGTTGTCAGCCTGTCCGCACAGAGCCCACTTCAGATCCTCTGTCTTCCTCTCTCTGCCCCTCCCCCGCTGTGCTACCCCATAATAAATAAAAGAGAGTAATAATGATAGCATTTTATGGTTATGATTAGAGGTGTATAAAGTAGAGGTGCCTGGATGTGTCAAGCGTCTGATTGTGGCTCAGGTCATGATCTCACAGTCGTGAGTTCGACCCCTGTCTTGGGCTCTGTGCTGACACCTCAGAGCCTGGAGCCTGTTTCAGCTTCTGTGTGTCTCTCTTTCTCTGCCCGTCCTCTGCTGGCACTCTGTCTCTCTCTCTCTCAAAAATAAATAAACATCAAACAAGATTTAGAGGTGTATAAAGTGATACTGGCTTTTCAAACAGAACTGTTCACATTATGGCAGCCATTGTTATTTATTTGGACTCATCCATGGTTTGTGTGACAGACGTTTATTCAGTACGCACTTCCTATGCCAGTTACTTCAGGGCGTTGAGGCTATCCCTGTGAATGAGAAGGCCTAGTCCCCATTCTGGCGGACCTTATTGTTTAATGGGGATACAGGCTTTAAGCGTCTAATTACACAACGAATTGATTTATTTTCTTTGCATTAATGCAATGAAAGTATTCCAAGGATGTGTAACATAGGTTCTTAGTTGAGGGAAATAAGGGGAGAAGTTAAGGAAGACATGCTCCGGGAAGGTAAATGTATGCTAGGATCTTAAGAATGAGTAAGAATTTTCCAATAAAGAACGAGAAGAGTAGGTCAGACAGAGGGAAGGAACTGCTTATGTGAAAACTGATGTGGTAAGGAATTTGGTTCATTCCAGGCACCAAAAGTGAGGTAGTGAACTGGTGGAGGCAGGGGTACCAGATGAAGTGGGCCATATAGGCAAAGACTGGACCTTGCAGAATCTTGTAGGGTTTTGAGCTCTATGCTACAATCTGTAGTGTTTGTAGGCTGTTATCCAAGATTGATTCTTCTTTTTTTTTTTTTTTTTTTTTAACATTTAGAATGCGGATCGTGGATGATGATGTGAGCTGGACATCTATTTCCACCACTAAACCGGAAAAGGAGGAAGAGGAAGATGATGGAGATTTGCCTGTGGTATGTATCTTTTGAGTCTGTGATGAGGACTTTGAAATGCAAGCCTGTCTCTCAGTCTCCATTCCCAGTACAGGGTAGATTTATAAGGGGGAACGTTGAGGGCAGAAAAGGGGTGACACTTTTCAAAGAGCTATTTTTATTTATTTATTTTATTTTTTTATTTTGAGAAAGTGAGAGAACACAGGAGGGGCAGAGAGAGAGGGATAGAGAGAGAATCCCACACAGGCTCTGCACTGTCAGCCTGGAGCCTGATGCAGGGCTCGAACCCATGAACCGTGAGATCATGAGCTGAGCTGAAGTCAAGAGTCAGACACTTAACTGACTGAGCCACCTAGATGCCTGTCAAAGATGCTTTAAAGTAGTCTTCTTTGATGATGCCTGTGCACTGTTTTCTTTGTTTATGGAGGGCCCTGTTAGCCTGGGAATGGGAACTAATCCCAGAGTGGCAAAATTTCTCAACATCAGCAATAGAATATGTTTACGATTAGCCATAGTTCAGTTTATTGGAATGTACCTTGCAAACAGTGTTCAGGTTCAGTTACAGGAAACTTATTTGCTCCTTGTTTTTCATTGATTCAACGAAGTTTAAAATGGTATACTTTTGTCGAAGTATTGTGGATACGTAGGTTAATAAAACCTAGTGTCTGTACTTTAGAGATGATACCCTAGATGGGAGACAGAATTTCAAATAATTTCAACAATGTGATAAATGGTGGAGAGACATTTCACATATGTACCAAGTGCTATTAGAGCACAGGGAAAGTGGCACATTTTTTTATTCTCCTGGGAGATTCTATCAAGGAAGTAAATAAATATCCAAACTGAGTTTTGAAGGATGAGTAAGAACCAAGTGGACAAACGGATAGGCAAATAATCTTGAATTAGTACCATCATGGAAACTTTGCTGAGAAACGAGGTGAAAAGGAGAGCTGTTCTTGGGCTGTATTGCACTAAAGTTGTAAAAATGAATTCCTGATGAGTATATTGAGTGTTGATGTCCAGCATATTCTGTAGTACATCATCTAAGAGAAAATTTATCAGTAATTAGAAGGGAAATAGTGGGGTGCCTGGCTGGCTCAGCCAGTAGAGCGAGTTTGAGCCCCATGTTGGGTGTAGAGATTACTTTAAAAACAAAAGAAAAGGAAGAAGGGAAGTAGTGATCATAAGTGACCAATTAAGTTTCAGTCAGAACCAGTCAATTAATGTTTACAAAATTTTTTTTATGTTATAAAAGCAATACATAATTTTTTAAATGTTTATTTTTATTTTTAAGTAATCTCTACACCCAGGGTGAGGCTCAAACTCACAACCCCCAGATCAAGAGTCACGTGTTCTACTGACGGAGCCACCTAGGCACTCCAAAAGCAATACATATTAATTGTAGAATATTTGGAAATTATAAGAAAGTTTACAATTCTGAAAATAATACAATAATCACTTATACTGTGACTATCCAGAGGTGGCAACTGCTCCCATTTGGATGCCCGTCTCTTTAATCCATAGATAATACAGACTTCTGTTTTATTTATTTTTTAAGATATAATTGAGATCATACTGAATTGTGGTTTTGGAGCTTGCTCTTTCATTTAGTAATATGTTGTGAATACTTTAGTGAGACTTTAAAATATTCTTTGAGAATGTGATTTTTCGTGGTTTCAGTGGTAGTTCATTGTATACATTAATTTAACCTGTTCTCTTACTGGACGTATGGATTGTTTTCTGTTTTGAAATATAGCGCTTTGAGAAACCTCTTGTGCATAAATCATTGTAGAAATCTGTTTATTTCTTTATCCCCACAAAGTGGAAATAATAGGTTAGAAAGTATGGTCCTTTTGAGCTGTATTCTCGTATTGTTTTCCAAACGGTGGTACCAGTTTCTCCTTCCCCTACAGTTGTTTGAGAAGCCATTTTCCCCATTTCTTCATCAATACTGGAGCATTATTTACAACAACAGAAATAATAGTGAACTTATGCCACTTTGCAGGTGAACAATGGTATTGTTTCTTAGAAAAATAGTGAATAATTTTTTTCCTATGTTTATAGGGCATTCGTATTTTATGAATTTTTTGGTATTTTTTCCATTGTTTAGAAAATTGGACTTAAAATTTTCTTTCATTGATTTGGTGTTTATGTAATACAATATATTACCTGTCTTACCTGTTATAGATGTATTTTATTATTTGTTTTTTCATTTATAGTAGTTTTGACATTTAAAAATTTTAATTTCTATAGTCAAGTCTGTTAATTTTCCTTTACGATACTGTCTTTTGCTCTTATGATTGCCTTAAAACCTGAATGAGGAAGGCTTTAGCTCCACTCCTCTCTACTCTGGTTAAAACAGGTCTTGATTATTGAATTCATTTTTGTTACTGCAAGACCATCGCCACCACTAGTAACAATGGCAAAATAATTAGGACAAGTACGATAGCAGTGGGAGCACAAGAATAATACGTGTAATTTATTGAGCATTTACCATGTCCCAAGCTGCTTAGCTTACATGAATTAGCTCACTGAATCCTCATAGCAATCCTTTGAGTCCTTTCACAAATGAGGAAATCGAGGCTTAGAGAAAATAACTTGCCAAAGGCTGCACACATTTTCAGTGGCAGAGCTGGTGATTAGATCTCAATTCATCTTGCTTGAATTCAAGCCTGTGCTTTTATTACCTGGTAAGATATCTCAAAACCAGGTTACTTGAGTGATGCAGAGAAATAGAGGTGAATTATGACCTGGGTTTGGAGTTCAGTTCTGCCACTTGCTGGCTTGTGACATTGAGAAATTTACTTAACTTCTCTGAGTCTTAGTTTGTTCTTTATTAGTGTGGAACCTTTCTTTGCAGGCCTGTTGTGAGGATTGAGTGAGATAATATAAGTAAACCCCAAACACAGTACCTGGCACATGGTTGCTACTCTTTAACTAGAATTTATTACACCAGCCATCTTTGACAGTCTGTTTTGTGGAAAGGTGCATCAGTTGCATCAGGGTCAGAACTAGGGTTACTGGAAAGACGTTACAGGAAAGTCGGTACAGGTCCAATAAAACTAAGGACTTTCTAGCACTGCCCCCAAATACAATGCACTATCTTGTAATATAATGAGTTCCCTGTCTGTAAATTAATTGGGTCCCTGTCAGGGAGGGACTGGGTGAGTGATCATTTATCAAGGATACAAGAATATTCCAGATTTGTTTGGGAATTTCGATGATCTGAAATGTTTTTATCCCTTAAAGATTCTGTGATTCTGTGTACTTCTTAATGATTTCTTTTGGTTGGATTTAAGAAGATCTGTCATTGTGACTACCTCTGACAACAAAGGTTTCATAAGGAGCCTGAAGCCCTTGATGAGCGATAGGAGTGCCAGGGAACCGGCCTGTATTGTCACTCTGGATATAACATAAAAGTAGAAAGGTGAAAGGAATTTAGCTTTTAGCTTCCCTGGGGCAGTTGTGCACCTGACAGGTTGATAAAGAAGGTTTGTAATGAAAAAGTTCACATTTGGAGGAAAATTGATTAGTCAGAGAAAGATGTATAATTAAACTATCCAGTGACAATCAGATAAACATCTCATAGGACAAACATAACTGAGGACCACTACATATTTCCACATGTTTCTTCATGGCTGTTTTGGACTCGTGTGTGCCGTGTGCATTGAGAATGGGAATGGTGATAGCTTTAGGTTCCTGAAACAGTAGTGCTCCTTGACTGGATCCTGTGGATTTTCTCAACGTAAGTTGTCCTAACTCTGACAGGTGGCTGAGTTTGTGGATGAGCGGCCAGAAGAGGTCAAGCAGATGGAAGCCTTTCGTTCCAGTGCCAAATGGAAGCTTCTAGGAGGTTAGTTTCAACAGTAGATAAATCTAAATTTCCCATTTATAGGGGAAGCCTTTTTTTTTTTCTCTACACTTTTTTTTTAGAGGCATATATAGGTTGTTTTAGTGTGTCCTTAATCCTGAAAAATACAGTGCGAAAAAAAATTCAGAATTTCTTGGGAGGTAGCAAGACATGGGAACTGAGAGACCAGGTGTCCCATTTTCTCTTCTATTTCGGCATTAGTTAGGGTTACTAACTTAGGTTACACATAAATCAGAAAGTGACTTATGTGGGGGCCTTGCAGTAACCACTGACCTCTGGCCCAAATAGGAGAGCACTTAGTATATAGTTAAGTCTTTCTTCGTTCTTCCTTTAAACATGGGTATTTTGCAGTGCATTATCCTCCACTTGCCCACTGTGTACCCTCTCCCTAGGCTAATAATTTAACTCCCTATTTAAAAAGTTTTTGAGTTCTTTGAGAATGGACAAATGATATTTGTTTGTCATGTCTGAGTGAGACAAGACCTGTTCTTTTCAAAAAAAAATTTTTTTTAATGTTTATTTTTATTTTTGAGAGAGAGAGACAGAGAGACAGAATGCAAGCAGGGGAGGGACAGAGAAAGAGGGAGACACAGAATCCGAAACAGGCTCCAGGCTCTGAGCTGTCAGCACAGAACCTGATGCGGGGCTTGGACTCACGAACCGTGGGATCATGACCTGGGCTAAAGTCCGCCGCTTAACCGACTGAGCCACCCAGGTGCCCTGACAAGACCTGTTCGTAATTGGTTTGGTCTTTCTCCCACCTAGCATAATCAGGAATCTTGCTTCTGTATAGCCATTTAACTCCAGTTTACTCTCGACACTTGTTCCTTTTTCATACATGCAGAGTAGTAGATGAATTAACTGCTAAACAAGATTTGTTCTTTCTGTTTTATATTTTGTGCTTATGTTAATTATCCTACAATTCTGATAAGAAAAACATGCATAACAAAAGTGACTGTTGGTTATAGGTTAGTGATCACTATTGCCTCAGTTACTTTTCAGTATATTATTATTATGTTCTGTGAATTAAAAGTTTATTATCAGTATGTATTCTTTTATCCGAATCTTGTTCACTCTTACTATTTTGTTTTTCTCTGTGGGTGTGTTTCTAATCTTTTCCATAATCCTTTTTTCTTTTTTCTTTGTTGTTATTTATTGTTTTTTCCACAGTCCTTTTTTCAGAGAGAATCTTTAGGTCTCCATATTTATAGGTCTAGGAAGAGATACCAAACCCCCACCCCATCACCCTTGAATAGTTGTTTTTCTTCTACTTAACTCTCACTGCTCCATCCCCATTTGTCACTGGAAATATCCTCTTTGGTCTCTGATTCTTACTTCCTTTTTGTAAATATCATGGAATTTATCAACGCCATGGATTAGATTTGCTGTCAGGTGTCCCACAGATATCAGTACTTTTCTCTGAGTGGTGATTGCCATCAGATAGGACTATTTCCCAAAGTAAAGGAGTTGACTTGGTTTAATTCATCCACTTAGCAAGTATTTATTGGGTCCTACCGAGCATTTATTTGAATTTGGGATGTGGAGCTCAATGACAAGAAATACTGGATTTTGGAAATGTCCTGAGTTGCTGTAAACATTTCATTCTCTTATACCTTTGAAAACTGGAAGTTTCAAACTCTTTCCTCAGCTACCTAGTTTAAAAGATTGCACACGGACTCTACAGTCAAACAGATCTGGAATGGATCCTCTATCACTTATTAGCAGTGTGACTTTGGCAGTAGGACTTAGTGTTTCTGAGTATCAACTTCTTCATCTATAAAATGGGATAATAGTATTTATCTTTTAGGCTTGTGAGAATTCAGTGAGGGAATCCATATAAACCATGGACTTGTAATACGTGATCAGGAAATGCTGATCCCTCTTATTTTCTGGTGCTCTCCCCCCAGTAAAGAGCACAGTGACATTGATCAAATAGTTAATTACATTTCATTTTGATGCGGCACAGGCTTAGTCAGTCTGCATTTTGAAAGAAGAGTGAGTATAAACTGTGTGTTACCTAGTCTAAATATCAGTAGGAGCCTCTGACTGGGAGCTCTGCACAGGCACAGTTTTGGGAAGAGCATTGGATTGAGAGAGGATCAGGGTGTTAGCCTATCTCTTCGTCTTAGTGGCTGTGACCTTTGGTAAGAAATCACTCAGCTCCTTGGAGCCTCTGTTTCACATGTCTGTGAAACAAGGATACCTGCCTAGTGTACCTTAAAAGGTAGAATATGAAAAATGCATTTAAATGGCTCATTAGGCAGATAGGAGAGGTTATTTATTTTTTTCTTTAAAACATTTTTTTAAATGTTTATTTTTGAGACAGAGACAGAGCATGAGTGGGGGAGGGGCAGAGAGAGAGGGAGACACAGAATCTGAAGCAGGCTCCAGGCTTGGAACTGTCAGCACAGAGCCTGATGTGGGGCTTGAACTCCACGAACTGCGAGATCGTGACCTGAGCCGAAGCCGGACACTTAACCGACTGAGCCACCCAGGCACCCCTAGGAGAGGTTATTTTTAAGGTATTCATGAGTGAATGCTGGTTTATTGCCCCTAAGCAGAAGATTTCTGAGTAGTTTTGAGATGTTTGCTCCTGGGCCATCTTTTGAAACTTTGCATATCAAAGGTGAATAGGGCATTTGTGGGGATCTTACGTTTGCTATTTGTGTTTAGGTCACAGTGAAGATCTGCCCTCACACAGACACTTCCGTCGTGACTCCCTGGATTCATCTCCCCCAAGGAGGGTCCGTCACGACACCCCGGACCCATCTCCCCCGAGGAGGGTCCGTCACGACACCCCGGACCCATCTCCCCCCAGGAGGGTCCGTCACGACACCCCGGACCCATCTCCCCCCAGGAGGGTCCGTCATACTTCTCCGGATCCTTCTCCCCTCAGGAAGCCTCATCGTCATTCTTCAGGCATGTCTCCTAGGAGAACCCATCATGACACACCAGATTCATCTCTTCCTAGGAGGGCCTGTCACAATTCCTCAGATAGCTCTGTTCCCAGAAGGGCTCAAAATAGCTCACCTGACACATCTCAACCTAGAAGGACTCATGACTCCTTGGACACATCGCAGCTCAGGAGGGCCCATCATAACTCCCCTGATTTGGCTGCTAGTGTCCCTCATTCACTGCCCAGACCCAAAAGCAGTAAAGGCCCAGAGAGAGCTTCTAGGAAAACTTCTCCACATTCGAAGGGGCCGGGACCATCTCACACATCAATCCCAAAGAACAGCAAATATGAGTATGACTCGGACCGCTCTCCTCCACGAAAAAAGCGAGCAAAATCCCATAAGCATGATTCTAAAGGTAAGCATTTGATTGTCCATAGAGGGACTTATTCTGAGTGCTTTCTTTTGGACCTTTTACTTCTTGCGGTCTTTAGAAATGAGAATGCCATTTCTTTGGAGAAGTTTTAAAAACTGTAGGGAAATGAGGAGAGGTTGGGCTGAGGAGAGTTAAAATTTACAGTGGCAAGGGGGACCTTTTTTTTTTTTTTTTTCTTTTTTTTAGTTTATTTTGATTTTAAGGGGGAAAGGGGCAGAGAGAAAGAGCGCATGTGCGAGAATCCCAAACAGGCTCCATGCTGTTAGCACAGAGCCTGACATGGGACTTGAACTCACGAACCTTGAGGTCATGACCTGAGCCAAAACCAAGAGTGGGACGCTTAACCAACTGAGTCACTCAGGCACCCCAAGGAAGACATTTTTATATATTTTTTTGTTTTTTCTCCCTACCCCATGTGAAAATACAACATGTTTGATGTAGAAACTTCAGAGTGTATAGAAACGTACAAAGAAGCAGAAGAAAGGTACAAAGTTCATTGAAAGCCATTTGCTCTTAGTGTTGTGGCCAATGTTTTTTAAAGCCTTTTTCTATTCATTTTTTTATATAGTTGAGCCCTTTCTATGTAGTATATACATGTTATATGTGTAATCTTGCCTGGTTTATTCACTTAATGTTACCTTTGCCGTGTCATAAATTAACGTGGTCTTTATTTGTGTTCTGTTACATAAATGTACTTAACCATTTCCCTAATAGTGCATATTTTAGGTTATTTATAAATTTTGTTTTTATAATTTTAAAATGAACATCCTTGTAGATAAATCATTGCTCCATTCTGGATTATTTCCTTATCTACTTTTAGATAGATTTCCTGGAAATTTAAGTACTTCTAGATATGTTTCCTGGGAAACAAAGTAGAAATTGATTTGTTGGTTAAGGGGCATGTATGGTTTTAAGACTGTGGATACCCATTGCTTCTTTGGGAGGTGATTTGTGATGTTTCTGTCTACAACTCAGGCCTGTGCAGTGAGATTTGTTTACTCACTAGGTCCTGTTTTCATTCATTGTTTTTAATAGTTTTTACTGTTTTATTTATTCTTGAGAGTGAGAGAGAGAGAGAGAGAGCGAGAGAGAGAGAGAGAGAGACAGCATGAGTGAGGGAGGGGCAGAGTGAGAAAGGGACACAGAATCCAAAGCAGTCTCCAGGCTCTGAGCTGTCAGCAGAGAGCCCGACGTGGGGCTTGAACTCACGAGCCGTGAGATCTGACCTGAGCCGAAGTTGGACACTCAACCGACTGAGCCACCCAGGCGCCCCTGTTTTCATTCTTAAATAAAGTATATTGTTATCCTTTAGTCTCTGACATCACAGTGTATTCTAGGCAGTTGTAACTTTTGCCACAGCCCTGAGATCTGAGTGTGAGTTGTTTCTCCCATTCTGTGCTCAGATAAATATGACGTAGGTGAGTATGTTGAGACCTCACATGCTCGTCACAGTCACTAGTAACTTGGGAATAGAACCCCACCTCCTGCCTATTGGTTGTAAAAGTTGTGTCTGACTCTGCTCTTTTCCCATGTCATCTGTACTTGTGTTTAGGATAGTGATAGCTGTTTAGAGGAGGACCAAATGAATATTGGACATTAGCTTGATAAGTTCCGTTTTTAAGATTCCACCAATGGGATTAAAGACTTTATTTTTTAATTTCTAGACTCTTCCCCCAGCCATAGGAAATTTCGTACAAACTCTTCGCCTAGGAGATATCAGAGTCACATGTTGGACTCTTCCTCCTACCCAGATGATAGTCGGAAAGCCTCTGATTCAGATCTTTCTCCTCCACGGCAAAAACAGAGTTCAGGGCACAAAAATTCTGATTCAGATCTGTCACCTCCACGGAATAGACCTACATACCGGAGCTCTGATTCTGACCTGTCTCCACCAAGGAGGAAACAGAGGGCCAAATCTTCTGATTCCGATCTGTCTCCACCTCGAAGGAGTCAGCCTCTAGGAAAGAAGGTAGGAATTTTCAGGAGCCATACCTTCTTTTAGAGTGACTGCTCTTTTCTATTTCTGTACAAGTTTCAGAGAGATAAACCAGAGAGGGAGGGGGTGGCTCCTGGTAGTAGAGTAAGTCTATTGCAGAGTTACCTCTGGAGCTCTTTGCTCCTTCTGAAGGCAGGACTGCCTATGACCCAGCCCGGATGAACTTGCAAATACCAGTACCTAAGTAGCTTCTGACTTTATATCCTCTTTATTCCACAAATGTCATTTTTTAATGGGTCCGGAAAAACTTCCTATTTTCTCATGAATAAACTGAGAACTGTAGTTTACAGAGTAGAGTTTGGAGCACAAACTTTGTGTTAATCGGATGACATTCAAATCCTCCTGCTTCTGCTTACTGTCTATGAGATTTGAGCAAGATATGTGAGATCTCTAAGCCCCAGCTTCTTCATCTGTAAAATGGGGATAATAGTAGCATATACTTCATGAGGTTATTGTGAGAATTAAATTAGCTTGTATAAGTAAAACTCTTAGCACAGTGCCCAGAAAAAGTCAGACTTTAGTGTAAGCAATTGATTATTATAAATTGGACTACCAGTCTCCATTTGCAGATCTTAAGAGACATTTAGAATATAAAATTACTTTTACGAATCATACCACCTGGGAAGTCTGTGTTTTATTTTAAATCTGTGATGAAGCATGAATTGCCCAGAACATCTGCATGAACTTGGAGCAGTTGTTTTGTAAAGCACCCCAGTGCTAGGAAAAGAATCTTATTCCAGTGAGTTGGTTAAGAAACAGAATAATAGAGCCTGTAGTATGCACATTTACCTCCAACCCAGACTTTTCAGGCACGTCTCCTCTGTAGCCCACATGGTCCTGGCAGCCTGTCCCTGGCCCAGGAAGTAGGGTTCTTCTTTCCTGGGAAACAGAGTGAGGTCTGTGTTGCAGCTGGACCCCTTGACATTTTAGGTATCTGTTTACTTCATGGATAGTTTCATATTAAATTAAGCACATTGCTTAAGGACACCACAATACACTGTATACTCCGTTTATGCATTGGTTGGTTATCTTGCTATGAAATAGGGTTTAGTAAGAAGGTTTGATTTGGTCACAACTTGTCATTATCCTGAAATATATCCACAACTGAGGGACCTTAGACTTGCTTGAGTTTGTAGTTTAAATGGAATATTTTATTAGTGTGGGTCTTCACTGAGGGGCTTAGAGCTTGATACAGGCTTCTGATCAGGTGACCTGAGAATGTGTCTTCATGTATGCAGTTTATACACTGAAAAGTCAGAACTATTTAGATGCTTAGCTTTTTCTTTAGTATTTTGTTAGTTTGTGTTTGTGTTTATTCTTCAAACTTGGTAGTACTATTAATTTGCCATGAAGTTCAATTTTATTTCTTTTTTATTTTGTGAATCTTGTGGTCGATAATGAGAATACAAAGTTGGAGTCGTTTGGTTTGGTTATTGCTCATCGTCGGGCAAAAATGCACCTGTCTACCCTGGAGCCTGCTGCTACATCGTCTCATTAATGTTGGATGCTCCCTTTTCCATTGCATAGGCTGCTCACATGTATTCTGGGGCAAGAACTGGGTTGGTGTTAACTGACATACAGCGAGAGCAGCAAGAGCTCAAGAAACGGGACCAAGAAACTACGGCGTTTGAAGGTAAAAGTGAAAATGCAGAGACCAGTCGAGGCTCATGTAGATTTGATTTTATTTTTTTAACGTAACTTATTGTATCTGATATTTTAAACTTTTAATTGAGGTCAAATTTCAGCTCTGGTTTTATGCATTATTTTAACTTCTTAGTGGTCCCAAGTGGTTCTTTTTCTTTCTTGACAAAGGTTAGTTAGACATTGGTAGGAGCTACTTGTAGTCTGGCTGCAAAAATTTTTATTCAGCATCGGAATCCCACGTTGATTTCAACTGTTAGAATATTATTCCCAATTCTGATACCTGGTTGTTTATCTTTAAAAGTATAATTTTCCTTTGCAGCTGAATTCCAATATGCTGAAACTGTATTTCGAGATAAGTCTGGTCGTAAGAGGAATTTGAAACTGGAACGTTTAGAGCAAAGGAGAAAAGCAGAGAAGGACTCGGAGAGAGAGGAGCTGTACGCTCAGTGGGGAAAAGGGTAAGAGAACCACTGAAACGGAGAAGAAGACTGTGCTGACTGGAGGAGGTCATTCTCTATTTTTCTGACCAGTGAGTTAGTTTGTTGTGCCTTCACAGCTGTTTCAGGAATGGAAGGTTCAGTGTGCTCGGTCTCCCTCCTAAGATACTGGGGTACTCCACACTTGGCATCGGTATTCTAGTTTTGCTCTTTTCAATATTTGGCCAACGCTGCTGGGAAAAGGAAGTTCCCCAAATGTAGCAGTATGGTCCGCTCAGTGTGAGAGTGCAAATGTTAAACGGGACAGCATACACTCTTGGTTCTTTTTGCCCAGGCTTGCCCAGAGCCGGCAGCAGCAACAAAATGTGGAGGATGCAGTGAAGGAAATGCAAAAGCCTCTGGCGCGCTACATTGATGATGAAGATCTGGATCGGATGCTGCGAGAACAGGAAAGAGAGGGGGACCCCATGGCCAACTTTATCAAGAAGAATAAGGCTAAGGAGAACAAGAATAAGAAAGGTGAGCCTTCTGGGATTCGTCAGAGATGAAGGTGACTTGTGTAAAGAGAGATAGTCTTTAGCTTGATGATACATAGTCAGGTGCAGAGAAGGCTCTCCCATACAGTTTTTTAGGTTCCTTGTATTTGGAAATTTGCGTTCAGCTTACTAGAGATTTCTGTATAAAATTTTTGTTCCCACTGCCACCCGACTCTGGATTGAGTTATAGAGGTAACTAACTTCTCCCTCTCTCCTCTCACCAGTGAGACCTCGCTACAGTGGTCCTGCCCCTCCTCCCAACAGATTCAATATCTGGCCTGGATATCGCTGGGATGGAGTTGACAGGTAAGCCTGAGTGTTTCCTACATTTTTGTTTTGTTTTCCATCTGACCCTACCCTTTCCTAGCGTTCTTACATCACTCTACACTCTGCCTCATTTTCTGTTCTAACCACAAAGTTAATAATATGCAGTTTGCTTGCTTCTGTTTCTGAGGTCCCCAAATCCCATTTCCCATGCTTAAAATATTCTTCCTCCTTCTCCGTTTTTCCTTTTCAAAGTGTTTTTTTAAAGCTCTGGACAAACAGCTCTGCTGCTTCTGATGGGATACCCTTTGTTGTTGACGTTGGTCACTTCTAGAGATATTTTCTAAGGTTTAGTGGGGATGAGTGATGGGCGGTAGTCTGGAGTCTTTCGTATGTTGTATCTTTAAAAATGTAGCCCTTGAACCTTCTCTTCACTGACTTAGGAATGAGTTACTTACGATATCTCCCTGACCCCTACAGCCAGCATCTGTACCCATTTACTCTAACTTACTGTCTGTTGTGTGCTTCTGTTCAAAGTCTGCTCCTCTGTTTACATGGTAGATCCCATCTCCTCTTGCCTACGGAAGGACATTGTTCTAGCGTTTACCATAGTGGTTCTCAAACTTTTTGATCTCAAGACCCCTTTATACTTGAGAACCCCAAACAGCTTTTGTTTATGTGGTTTATATGTATTAATATTTACCTTATTAGAAATTAAACTGAGAAGTTTAAAAAGTGTTTATTAATTAGTTCACTAAAAACATAATAAAGCCATTATGTTAATATAATTACCATATTTTTTAAGAAAAAGAACTGTTTTCCAAACAAAGAAAGTAGAAGAATGGCATTGATTTACATTTTTGCAAATCTTATTAATGTTTGGCTTAATAGTCGATAGCAGGATTCTGCATTGAGTCTGTTGCAGTTTGTTTAGTTGGAGTATTGAAAGAAAGTTTAGCCTTAGAAAATTCAGCTGTGGGGCACCTGGGTGGCTCAGTCGGTTAAGTGTCTGACTCGATCTCAGCTCAGGTCGTGATCTCAGGGTAATGAGCACAAGGCCTGCATTGGGCTCCGGGCTGGGCATGAAGCCTACTTAAAAAAAAAAAAAAAAAATCAGCCTTATACATAGGTTGTTAGAAAAGGAAGGTGTATTATATTTTGTACTACACAGAAATTCAACAGGTGATAGTTTCTTAAAGGTGATTTATAACATGGAGTCTGAAACCATATCAAAGAACTTTTAATACTGTTACATTAAAATTGTTTTTTTGTTTTTGTTTTTGTTTTTGTTTTTTACTTTGTAGGGATCTTTTCCCAGTGCGTGAACATCATGTGCTGGTCATTTGGAAAATAGTGGTTTGCTGAGTTTTTCAGACCTGCCAAATGTTGACATTTTTCATTATACAACATCAGTGATTTGTATTTGTTAACGTTACCTCTGATCTCATCACCAAAATCTTAATAGGAAGCTAAAGTTCATGGTGGCGGATCCAAGTGTATTCAAATTCTAATTTATGCTTAAAGTCTTGAATTTTATCATTGGTGACAAGTATCAGTTGTTACTGAAGTTAAAGCTTTTTGTACAATAACTTTTTTGTAGAATCCATCAGATTTTGTACCTAGAGGATCAGGTCCTCTGTGAATATAGAGTTTTACTTCTTCCTTTCCAATCCAAATGCCCTTTGTTTCTTTTTCTTACCTTAATTGTAGTAACTAGAGCTTCAGTGCAGATGTTGAATAGAAGTAGTAAGAACACACATCTTTGCCTTCTTCCTAAATCTTAGGAGAACAACAGTCAGTGTTTTACCATTAAATATGTTATAAGCTATAGGTGTTTTTGTAGATTCCCTTCGCTGAGTTGAGAAGGTTCCTTTCTATTCCTAGTTTGCTGACAGTTTTTTTTTTTTTTTTTTTCCGGAATGTGTGTTGGATTTTGGTTCATTCTTTGATCTATTAGTTAGTTATTTAGGAATGCATTAATTCCAAACATTTAGACTTCTGTAGTATCTCACCATTATTGATTTCCAGTTTAATTCTGATGAGGTCAGAGAATATACTCCATGATATTTTGATCTTTTGAAATGTATTAAGATGTGTTTTATGGCCCAGTATATGGTTGACCTTGGTGAATAGTCCATTTGCATATGAGGATAATATGTATCCTGCAGTTGTTTGGGGGAGTGTTTTGAAAATTAATTTTTGTATTTTTTTAAACATAAACTTTTTGTTTTGGAATAATTTTAGATTTATAGAAAATTTGCAGATAGTATAAAGAATTCCTATACACTCCTCATCCAATTTTATTATCATTCATTGCATTACCATGGTACATTTATTTATCAGAACAACATTGGTATGTTGCTATTAATGTACCAGATTTTACTTGGATTTTACTAGTTTTTTCCACTAAAATCCTTTTCTGTTCAGGATCCCACATTGCACTTAGTTGTCATTTCTCCTTAGTCTTCTCTGGTCTGTGACAGTTTCTCAGTCTTTCTTTGCTGTTTGTCACCATGACAATTTTTTGGAATATGGTCAGTTATTTTGTAGAATTTCCCTCAAAGTGGGTTCATTTGATGTTTTTCTCATGGTTAGACTGGGGTTATGGGTTTTTGGAAAGAATGCCACAGTGGTGGCATGCCCTTCTCATCACATCATTTAACCGGTACCTGGTAACAACAGGACATCCCTAGTGTTAACCTCAGTCACTTGGTTCAGCTGTAGTGAGTGTTTGCCAGGTATCTCCATTTTAGTTACTCTTTTCCCCCTTCCGTACATACTTAGTTCTCTAGAAGTGAGTCACTGAGTTTAGCTTGTACTCAAAAGGTGACCTGTAGGTGGCATAGCTACATTTATTATTTGGGCTTTTTCTATAGGGATTTGTTTTGTCACCCCATTTGCTTAGTCAGTTATTTATTTATATCAGTAATGATTCATCCAATTTTATACTGGATTGTAATCCAGTAGTATGTTATTTATTTTGTTATTTATTTAAATAAATTGTTCTGTTCTTTAGCTACTGGGAATTCTTTAAGGTGTCCCTTTTGCATGCCCTGTCCTTTTATTTTTTGAGTACTCTCTGACTTTCTGATACTGCAAGATGCTCCAGGCTCATCTTCTATGTTCCTTGTCCCAGCCCTAGAATCAGCCATTTCTCCAAGCAGCCCTGGCTGCTTTTAATGGATAATGGTATTTAGAAACCAAGATCTGACTGCTAGAAGTACTTGTTACTGGGGTGTCATTGTTTCTAGGCTATGCCAGCAGACAGAGCTAGGTAGTACATGTCTAGTAATTCATGTACACACACATATTTGTTATTTCTGTACCTACTTATCTGTATGTATGTGTCTGTATATGTACATGTTTATATATACAGATACGTAAATATGAGTTCATACTAATGTTGACTCTAGTGGAGTATTACCTTTTATTCTAGCTTGTCTGTAACTTCCCTCTCCAGCATTGAGAAACCTAGCACCCCTATGTACCGTCCATTTTGCTCATCTCTGTATACATGTAAAACAGTTTCAGAATTGAGAGTCAGGAGTAAGAAACAGATTTCCAACAAAAACATAGTGTAGTTACTTTTGTTACTACCCTTATAATTTCTAGTGAAAGAACCATTTTCCAACTGCCCTGCCCCAGTACTGTTATGTCATACATTTGTAATATAGATTCATTTGTCATAGTCCCCGTCTATCCTGGGATCTCCTGACATCCTGGGTGATTTTTCCTTTTTATAGTTTGCTTATGTTAGTGTTTATTTTTTATTGTGTATAGTTCTATGGGGTTTGACAAATGCATGGAGTCATTTATTCACCACCCTACTACTGTATGGAACAGCTACATCATCCAAAAATTTCCCCTGTAAGTCCTGTTTTAGTCAGTTACACTTTGTCCACCAAACCCTTGTGATGAGTGCTCTGCTTTCTGTTCCTATGTTTTGCCTTTTTCAGAGTGTCACAGGAATGGAATCATACAATATGGAGCCTTTTGAGTCTGACTTCTTGCACTTAGCAAAATGCATGTAAGGTTTATCCATGTTCTTGCATGAATATCCCATTATGTGGCTGTATCAGTTTGTTTATTCCCCAGTTGAAGGACATCTTCAGTTTTTAGCAACTATGAATAAAGCCACAGTAAACATTTGTGTATAGATTTTTATGTGGACATAGTTTTCAGTTCATTTGGGTAGATACCCAGTGATTGCTGGAATATATGGTGAGACGATGTTGAACTTGATAAGAAACTGCCAGTTGTTTTCTAATGTGGCTATACCATTTTTTGTTACACTAGAGAATGAGGATTCCTGTTGCTCCATACCCTTGCCAGCCTTTGGTATTGTCAGTGTTTTGGATTTTAGGTGTGTACATTTAGTATTGAATTTTAATTGCTCCGTTATCTGTTTAGCTAAACCTCTCTGCAGTTTTCTTTTTTAGTGTTTGCTCTAAGGATTACAGTATGTATCTTTAACTCATCACAGCCTACTGGGAGTTTATAACTGTACTGTTTCACATAAAATACACAAACCTTGTATGTAACGCTGAGGTTCCACTTACCCTCTGTTCTATGTGCTATTGTTGTCATATATATTACATAAATGGTATAGACCCCACAATATAGTGTTCTAATTTTTTTAAAAAGTTTATTTATTTTGAGAGACAGAGAAAGCATGGGTACGGGTGGGTAGAGAAGGAGAGAGCGAATCCCAAGTAGGCTGTGCATTGTCAGTGCAGAGTCTGATGTGGGGCTTGAACTCACAAACCGTAAGATCATAATTTGAGCCCAAGTTAGATGCTTAACCGACTGAACCACCCAGGCACCCCTCCAGTGTTCTAATTTTTAAAAAAAAAAATTTTTTTTTTTTTTTTAACGTTTATTTATTTTTTTGGGACAGAGAGAGACAGAGCATGAACGGGGGAGGGGCAGAGAGAGAGGGAGACACAGAATCAGAAACAGGCTCCAGGCTCTGAGCCATCAGCCCAGAGCCCGACGCGGGGCTCGAACTCACGGACCGGGAGATCGTGACCTGGCTGAAGTCGGACGCTTAACCGACTGCGCCACCCAGGCGCCCCTAATTTTTTATTTACAGTTATTTAAAAAGAAAACTAAAAAAACAACAAAATATATAAGTGTTAATATTTAATATTTAACTCATGTATTTACCGTTTCTGGTGCTCTTTTCTTTTTTTTTTCTTTAAACAACTTTTATTATTCCTTTAGTGTAGGATTATTGGTGACAAATTCTATGTTTTTGTTGATGTGAAGATGTCTTTATTTCACCTTTAATTTTTAAAAACTTTAGTTTTGAAATAATTTTAGATAAGAACTTGAAAAATTAGTACAGTGTGTTACAGCGTACCCTTTACCCAGCTTCCCCCAATGATAATCTAACATAACCATAGTACATTACCAAAATAAGGAAATTGACATTGGCACAATTCTATTAAATTAAAGACATTTTTCTCACCTTCATTTCTCAAGGATAGTTTTACTGATGTATTGTTGGAGGAGGTCATCAAGATGACATTACCACTGGTTGACCCAGAAGCTGGACCCAGGCAATCAGAGGCCTCTTACCCTCTCCCTTGTCCTTGGAATGTGTGTCCTGCCTACCCTCTTCAAGGATGTAGCCTTGAAAGAGTAAGGTGTTATTGAGACCACCTGGGCCAAATATGTGGCTGAATCCAGTTAAGGCCTCTGTATAAGTTTTTGAGATTCGCCAGGTGGCTGCCCAAAAGAGGCTTCATATGTAAGTTCCCTTGCCTATTAAACTTGCCCCCTATCAATGTGGAGTGGCCTGCCTCTTTTTTTGTTTTTGTTCTCTCCTTGCCCTCCACGTACTGGGGCCAATTTCAGACTTCCCCCAGGAAGCTCACAAGGTTGTGAACCAACACATAGAACTCTGGATTGATAGTATCAGAATTCTGTGACAGTTTTGTCAACCCTTTAAGAAAGTTTCATCATTTTCTGGCCTTCACTGTTTCTAATTAGAAGTAAATCCTTAGTCCTCATTTATTTTATTGTTACTCCCTGCCCCACATTGTAATATATTGTTTTTCTCTGGCAGATTTTTCTTCTTGATTTAGGTTTTTAGCCAGTTTATCATGTACCTCAGTGTGGTTTTCTTTGTATTTATCCTGCTTTGGGTTTGTTATGCTCTCTGGATCTTTAAGTTCATGTTATTCACCATTGGGAAGTATTTGGCTATTTTTTCATCAGTTATTTTTTCTGAACTACTGTTTCTTCTTCTCCAGTTACGTTATTTTCCACCACTTAATATTATTCCGCAGAGCTCTAAAGTCCTGTTCATTTTTCTAGCATCATTTTTTCTGTTTGTTCTTAAGGTCAGATAGTTTCTGTTGATCTGTTTTCCACTTCATTGACTTTCTGCCATCTCCAATCTATTAAGCCCACACAGTGAATTTTTTGTTTCAGCTAGTTTATTGTATTTTTCAATTCTAGAATTTCCATTTGATAGTTTGTATTTCTCTGCTGAGATTTTCCATCTGCTCATTCATTATGAGACATTTCCCTCTTCCTTGAGAATATTTATAATTGGTGCTTTGAAGTCCTGTTTGCTCATTGTAACATTTGGGTCACCTCAGGATTGGTTTCTATTAATAGCCTTTTCTTGAGTTTGATTACATTTTACTATTCCTTGACATATCTGGTCATTTTTTAACATATATTGGATACTGTAAGTGATACATTGTCAGAACTTGGAATTCTGTTATATTCCTCTGAAGTATGTTGATGTTTATGTCCAGTAGACTGTTAAGTGGGTGCATTTGAGCTCCCAATGCTGTCTCCTTTGCAGTGGGCAGCAGCTACAATTTCTGCTCAGTTCTTTCAATTTCTAGCTGCTGCTTTTTCACTGGACCCAGTGTGGTTCCCCTGTGCAAGCACAGTTTAGCAGTTAGTCAAGGATTTAGGTGCTGTTTGTGTGTACATTGCAGGGTTCATCTGTTTTGTAGCTTCCTCCCCTTCAGAGTTTCCTTCCTGATTTTCCAGCTGCTCTGGCTTCTTTGCACTGATACCTCAAGCTAATAAGCCTGTGACTTTCTGCCTCCATGAGCTGTGCAGACCGGGAAGTGCCCTCTGGCAAAAAGCTCACAAATCTTTTTACAAATGGACTCATCCAGGTTCTGCCTGCTTTTGGTCACTTTCCCATGCCTTCAAAGAATTTTAGATACTTGCACTTTCATATTTTGTCCAGATTTTATAATTGCTGTCTGAGAATAGAGTAGTCTGCTCAAGTTCCTCTGCTGTGACTGAAATCCATTGCCCCACCTCCTATGGACCTGAGGCATTGTCTTCTGTCCCCCAAGCTGCTATCAAAATCTGAGGCTCTAGTTCCTGATACTGGGTATCCTCAGGGTGGCTGTGGTTTCAGGCTAGCTTACTACTTTGGTTTGCAGTTCACTGGATATAGGCTCTTTGTTTGGTAGCAGGACATTTTTCAGAATGCTGATTTGTCTTATAGCCAAAAGTGGATCTTTTTATAGCCACAACCCTAGAGATTTTCTCTGCTACACTGAGGCCATCCTTTTTTTTTTTTTTTTCTTTAAAAAAAAAAAAAAATTCTGGACCCACACTCAGAACTCTCCCTGACCTAGTATTTTCTTGATATCTGATTTGTCTCCAGCTCTCCCAGGAGTTTTCTTCCACTTAGCATTTTTTCTGACATCATTCCTTTTAGTTCCCTTTCTCATTTTTGTTTTCTTTCTCATTATTCACTCTTTCGTCACCTCTTTTAGTTTGTCTGGTTTTGGCCCATTGCAAGTGAACATTTCTAGAACATATCTGTAGTTGGAAAAACTCATAAGGTCAATTAATCTAATCCCATTATTATTTAAAAGACAAGCAAGGCCCAGATAAATTTAACTACTTACCTTGAGTTATTTAGCTCACCTGAAAAAGCTGGAATTAGAATCCTGGGCTCCTGGTGCGCCTGGATGGCTCAGTCGTGAAGTGTCCGATTTCGGCTCAGGTCATGATCTCACGGTTCGTGAGTTAGAGCCCCGCATCGGGCTGTGTGCTGACAGCTCAGAGCCTGGAGCCTACTTCAGATACTGTGTCTCCCCCTCTCTCTGCCCCTCCCCTGCTCGCACTCTGTCTGTCTCTCTCAAAAATAAATAAAAACATTAAAAAAAAATTAAAAATCATGGGCTCCTGATTCTATAGTCCAAGGCTTTTCTACTGTGCGTTCTCTTGTGGTTTGTTTTTTGATTCTGTAGGGTTTGGTTTGTTATTCATATGTCCTTCGTCTGTATGATCATATTAGTGTTGGTTCTCTTAAGTACTTATTCCCCAGGGCAAAAAACAGTGGTTTCCTTGGTGCTCTAGAATACCCTGCATGCTTTTGAGGTTAGAGATGGAGCTGTTTGTAGTAAGCTTCCCTTCCTAAAACACTCTGTTATTCATCCTACTCATCCCTTAGGGAGGGTGTTAGGCAAGAGGGAAGGAAGCCTGTTCTCTCCATCATTTCAGTAACACTTAGCAAAGATGTGATTACTTGAGGCAGCTGTGTACCAGCTGCTGGGCTCTCACAGGTAGTGATAGTCCCTAAGCTTAGGAACTTACTTTCCATCTAGAGCAGAAAGACAAGTAAATAATTTCAATACTACTTGCTAGTATTACTTATAGAGGATTTTCAGGGTGCTTGGGTGCACAAAGGTAGAGTAAATTCAGCCTTGGGAGAGTGCGGTTAGGGAAGCTTTCTAGAATATACATGAGCTTTGTCTTAAGGGATATCAGTCGCCAGCCAACATAAGAAGAGGAAGGAGGTTGAAGTGCGAAGTCATAAGGGTATGGGACATCATAGTGTTATGGGGGGGCAGTCATAAGCAGTTTGTTACTGTTGGAGAGCATGAGGTGTGACGTGGAGTGTATGTGATAGATTGGAAAGGTAAGCAGGGGCCTGGTCACAGTAGGCTTTAGAAGCATTTGTGAGGAGTGTGGTCTTCACCCTAAAGGCAAAGGAGGGCCCTTGAAGGAATAACAACAGCTTTGTATATTAGATAGATGAATCACTAAGGCAGTAATGGGAAGCATTTGAAAGGCACACATCTGGAAGTGGAGAGACAAGGTAAAAGGCTATTGCAGTAGGTCAGGGTAAAGGAGGTGGAGTTCTGAACTGTAGGGAAGTGTTCAGGGATGAGGTGTCAGGACCTGGTGGCTGACTTGGGCAGAAGGAGAAATCACTGGATTTGACAATAGGGAAGGTCACTGGCGGCCTGAAAGAGAGCTAACTGTGGCATGGTGAGACAAAAGCTAGGTTCCAATGTGTTAAGGAGTGAATGAAAAGTGAGGAGGTGTAGACAGTGAATACAAGCTCTTTTAAGAAGTTCAATTTAAAGTCCCCAGCTGCATTAGCCCTTTAGCAAGAGAGTCGGCCTGTCCTCTGAAGCTTTGAATCCAGGCATTGACTTCCGTCTGTAGCTATGAAAGTCCCAGGTGGCATCTTCTTCCAGTAGGGGGCCATTTCATCTATATTGAAAATCTGTTTAGTGTAACCACCTTCACTGACTGTCTTAGGTAGCTAGATCTGTTAGATAACTTGCTGCAGCTTTACACTGGCACTTGCTGTTTCACTCAAACTTTTATGTTATGGAGACAACTTCTTTGCTTAAATCTCACGAACCAACCTCTGCCAGCTTCACACTTTTCTTCTGCAGCTTCCCCACCTCTCTTAGTCTTCACAGAATTGAAGAGACTCAGGGCCTTGCTCTGGATTAAGCTTTGCCTCAAAGGAATGTTATAGCTGGTTTGATCCCCTATCGAGACCACTCAGACTTCCTCCATATCAGCAGTAAGGCTGTTTTGCTTCCTTATCATTTGTGTTTGTTGGAGTAGCACTTTTAATTTTCTTCAGTAACTTTTCTTTTGCATTTACAAGTTGACTGACTGGCGCAAGAGGTGTAGCTTTTAGCCCATCTTGGCTTGCAACTTGCCTTCTTCACTGAACTTAGTCTTTTTTCTAGCTTTTGACTTAAAGCGAGACGTGTGATTCTTTCTTTTACTTGAACCCTTACAGGCCAATGTAGGGTCATTAATTGGCTTAATTTCAATATTGCTGTGTCTCAGAGAATAGGCTGGAGGAGAGGGAGAGAGATGGGGGAGTGGCCGGTCAGTGGAGCAGTCAGAACACACACAACATTTATCAACTGAGTTTGCTGTCTTATATGGATGCATTCGTGGCACCCCAAAACAGTTGACAATAGTTTCGTTAAAGATCACTGATTAAAGATCACCATAACAAATAATGAAAAAATGTGAAATATTGCAAGAGTTACCAAAGTGTGACCCAGAGGCACGAAGTGAGCAAATGCTGTTGGAAAGTGGCACCAATAGACTTAATTGATGCATGGTTGTCACAGATCTTCAGTTGGTAAAAAATACATTCTGCGAAGTGTCGTAAAGTGAAGTGCAATTAGAGAGGTGCCTGTAATAAGAATTCACTAAATGTTGTGTAATGAATGGATAAATTATAAGATGTAGACGTCAGCTGAGAGGGAGTTGGGCCTGTAGAGTAGTAAATGTTTGAAACAGTTGTCAAAAGAGTGGCAGAAGGGTCTGAATAAGAACTAATAAAAGGATGAATGATGTATTTTCGCTTTTTGATTCTGTTGCATATGCCTTACATATTTTCACATGACTGCCTTACTTTCCTCCTTATCTATTAGGTTGTGAACTCTTCTCTTTTTTCAAAAATGAATGTCCAGTTCAGGATTCTGGCTGATCAGTGTCTCTTGATTGCAGATCCAATGGATTTGAACAGAAGCGCTTTGCCAGGCTTGCCAGCAAGAAGGCGGTGGAGGAACTTGCCTACAAGTGGAGTGTTGAGGATATGTAACTTTTCTGAGGCTGTGGGGCGGCTGTGGGTTGTGGTAGTGGACATAGGGCAGCCAGACATCCAGCTGTAACAGCTGTCTATGCTAGTAATCAGGGTCCACACAGACCAGCAACCTGAATGCCAGTTTTGACTACAGAAGAATATTTTGAGACCTGATATTTGGACTGAGGCACCTGTACTTCTCAGGTGTTCCAACACTGGCGATTGCTGGCCTTCAGAGGAAGCATTGCATTTTCAGTGTCCCAGAGTTTGTTCTTGGTTAGGGTTTTTCTTTTTTAATAAACATACATTTATTTTTTCACAATCATGCTCTTAACTGGGTATTCTGTTTTTGGGAAGAACACAGCTAATGTTGAGCCTCCATGGATCTTGGAGGGTGATGGTTGGATTTTTCATTAATCTAGAAAGCAGTGGGAGTAAAAACTTTGGCAGTGATAGTTCCTTCCTCTTAGAAAATATGAATTAGTGCTAAACTAGACTTAGGAATAGAAGTAGCTGTTTGGAGGCATGGTGTATGTCAAAGGTAGTGTCACAAATTAGTGGAGAAGAAACAGATAATGGCGTTTAGAAAATTGACTTATATATGGACAACAATAAAGTTGGATCCCTACCTCACACCATATAAGACAAAGACATCCCAAAGTGATGAAAGACCTAAATGAAAGGTAAAATGTTAAAACCAGTAGGAAAAATCAGAGACTGTCTTTGCGACTTTGGGGTGAGGATAGATTTCTTAAATGAGATCCCCAAAGCACTATCCATGAGATTTGATACCTTTGACTACTTCGTAACTAAAGATTTCTGGTCAACAAAGCATCTCATAGTCAAAGATGTGTACAGATTAGGAAAAAATATTTGCAATGTTTAAAACTGACAAGGGATTGCATATATAAAAGACTGAATATAGAAAGTACTACTGCAAATCAGGAAGAGAAACAAAACACAAGATAAAAATGGGCAAAGAATATAAATAGGTAAAATCTAAAGGGAAAACCAGAATGACTAATAAGTATATTACCCCATTGGTAATTAGAGAAACGCAAATTAAAATGTTAATGTGTTTCTACTTTATATCTGTTGGTTTGGCAAAAATAGGAGACTGAGCTCTCATGGGGAATGAAAACTCATGAGGAGTTTCAACTGGTACATCCATTCCGGAGACAAATGGGCAACACTTCACTGGAATGAAATAATACCTGGCATGCAGTATTACATAGTTTTTAAGAATGTGGTTCTGGAGCTATATTGCCTGAGTTTGAATCCCAGCTGTGTCTTTTACTAATACTGTGACCTTGGTAAGCCACTTAACTTTTTTGTGAAATGGAGATAGTAATACCTACTTTGTAGGTTTATTGTGAGCTTAGAACAGTGCTTGGCACATAGTATGTGTCACAAAATTGTTAGCCATTATTATTATTGTCTTCCTAATCATCAGGTGTTGATAGCCAGCTTCCAAGATTGCCCCCGATGATCCTTGACCCCTGGTATTCAAGCCCTTTGTAGTCCCCTCCCATAATGAATAGGGCTGTCCTGTGTAACCAGTAGGATGTACCGGAAATGTGTTACTTCTGAGGCTAGGTCATAAAAGACATTGAAACCTCTGCCTTGTACTTTCTTGGATCCCTTGCTGTGGAAGAAGCCAACTGCTATGTCATGAGGACACGCAGGCAGCCCTCTGGAGAGGTCCATGTGGAAAGGAACTAAGACCTCTCACCAGTAGATGGCACCAAGTTACCCATCCCCGTGAGCAACCTTGGAAGTGGATATTCTAGCTCCATTCAGACCTTTAGATGAATGTGGCCCTGATCGACATGTGACCACAGCCTCATGAGAGATCCTGAGCTAGAGTCACCTACCTCCGAATTTTTGACCCAAAGAAACAGTGAGGTAATAGGTGTTCACTTTTTAAAAAGCTTTATTGAGTTATAACACACGTAGTATACACTTAACTCATTTCCCATGAGGTACACTTAAGTGGTTTTTAGATATCACAGAGTTGTGTACCTATCACCACAGTTTTTTTTTTTTTTTTAAATTTTTTTAACATTTATTTATTTTTGAGACAGAGAGAGACAGAGCATGAACGGGGGAGGGGCAGAGAGAGAGGGAGACACAGAATCAGAAGCAGGCTCCAGGCTCTGAGCCATCAGCCCAGAGCCTGATGCGGGGCTCGAACTCACAGACCGCGAGATCGTGACCTGAGCTGAAGTCGGACGCTTAACCGACTGAGCCACCCAGGCGCCCCTATCACCACAGTTTTTAAAACATTTTGATCACTCTGGATATAAGAACTTTGAATCCATTAGCGGTCACTCCTCACTTGTCCCCAGTTCTCCCATCCCCTGGCCACTACTGATCCACTCTCTGTCTCTTTGGATCTGCCTATTAGAGACATTTCCTGTAGTATGTGAATGGGACTGTCCTACAACATGTGGCCTTTTGTGTCTAGCTCTTTTCACTGAGCGTATTGTTTTTAAGTTTCATCTGTGTTGTAGTACATCTCAGTCCTTCATACCTTTTTATGGCTGAATAATATTCCCTTGTATGGATAGCACATTTTATTCATGCATTAGCTGATAGACATTTGAGTCATTTCTACTTTCTGTCTGTTATAAATGGTGCTGTTGTGAATATTTATGTACAAGTTTTTGTACGGACATACACTTTCATTTCTCTTGGGGTAGGTTTCCTAGGTCATAAAGTCCATGTTTAACTTTTTGAGGAACTGCCAAACTTCCAAAGCAGTGTATGACACTTCCAGTTTCTCCACATCTTTGCCAACACCTATTAACTATCTGCCGTGATTCTAGCCATGTTGGTGGGTGTGAAGCGGTATCTCACTGTGGTTTTGATCTGCATTTTCCTAATGCCTAATGTTGTGTAACATTTGTATATATCTTCTTTGGAGAAATGTTCATTCAAATCCTTTGCCCATTTTTCAGTTGGGTTGTATGTCACACATATGTGCATGCACACGCGCACGGGCGCGCACACACACACACACACACACACTCTAATGTAGAGTTCTTTATTCTGGTTGCAAGTCTCTTATCAGATACATGATTTACCAACGTGTTCTCTCATTCTGTGGGTGTTATTGTTTTAAGCTGCTAAGTTTTGAGGTAATTTGTTATACAGCAATAGGTAACTAATGCATTAAGTATGTATATACTCTACATCAAAGCAGCTCTACTTCTGGCTGTATCCTTCAGTGAAACTTGCAGATAGATCCACAAGGAGTTACATAAAAGGATGTTTATCTGTGTATAGTTTGGGTAGCAAGAAGCTAGAAGCAACTTAGATGTCTGTCCCTGAGGGAATTGATAAGTAAAATGTGGTATGTGCATAGGAGAGAATATCATAAAAGCAGTCAGACGCAAGCAGTTAGGAACTGCTGTGACATGACAGACTCCAGGTGAGGAAAATAAAGAAGAATTCGATTTACAGCAAAAACCAGCTAAGTAAATTAAAACACACTAAGCAGCATTTTTTCTAAGGAGGATCTATACACCTTAACACCCTGGAATAGTCTGTAGGAGGGAACAGAATGGGACCGGGATGGCGAAGGATGGGAGGGAAAGGGAAACAAAAGCGAGGCCTTACGTGGATGAATGTGATCGTGTGTCCCGGTCTCTGACAGGTGGTCACCTCAGTCCTGTGCCCCTGAGGCCCTGAGCACAGATCCAGAAGCAAGGTCTTGCTCTACCAGAATTGACATTTTGCATTGTGTTAGGCCAAACTGCCATGACAGCCACCGAATGGGCTAGCTTACCACAATAGAAGTTTTTTCTCCTTCCTCACTCATGTAATGTGCAGGGTAGTTTGAGATTGGCGTAGTGGGAGGAGCATTCTCTGTTTGGGGGCCATTTAGGGACCAAGCTGATGCTGATGCTAACACAGCCTCCAAGCTTGCTTTGGGTATTGTCATTTTAGTGAGTTGAGCAGAGCTTGGGAGATCGCTTGGGAGATGCAACAGGGCAGCTCTAGAAGCGGCACAAACTTTGACTCCTATTCTGACGGCCAGAACTTACTTACATGGTGCTCCTTAATGCAAGAGAGCCCCAGAAATGCAGTGCACACCCAGGAAGAAGGGGAGAATGGATTTTGTTGGACAGCTGTAGTGTGCACATCTCAGGCCCCAAAAGAAAGGCTGTCCGTCCTCCAGCCATTTGATACATATGTGGATTTTGAAGCAGTGTTGAAATCTAAAAATCCCAAAGGGACTCCATCCCTTCTCTTAGCTGGAGAGCCTGAGCTGGAATCACTGCCAAGTAGGAGAGGTCTGTTCCCCAACTGTAGCCAGTGGCTGTCAGAGAGATGCGTAGGCAGAGAGGTGGAGGTATGTTAAATAGGAAACAAGCTCAGAAAACAAGTTCTACAGTTAGCATGATGCATAGTTGGGACTTGAGCCCAGAGTCCTACTGGATTGCGCTCTGCCTTGCTGGTCCTTTGGCTCCTTGATGTAAACATTTTGTGAAAAAGCCCAAGGTTAGAACGTTAGTGGTGAAACTGGTGAAATCTGAATAGAGTCCAGAATTTAGTTCCTACAAAGGCGTGCAATGTTCATCTCTCAGTCTTGACAAATGTACTGTAGTCACGTAAGAGGTTTAACAGTCGAGAAATTGGGGTGAAGAGTAACAAAACAAAACTCTACATTATCTTTACAGTTTGCTAGAAGTTTAAATTTTTTCCAAAATAGAAACCTTATTTTACAAAAAGTCCTCAGTGAATATAGGCCCCAGATCCTATTCTAACTTACTACTTCAGAGTTTATGCTTTTGTAAGCTGTTTTGTGAGCCATCCCCTTTCCTTGGCCAGAAGTGGCAGTGAGTACATTCAACTCCTAGCCGTTTGTCACAACTCTTATACACAGCTGGATTTTATTTCCATATGGGCCCAGGTTTTAACTTCATTTTAATGGGGCCCCACACTCTCTTAGGAACACCTTGCTTTAAGAGGCTATTGTGGACTGAATGTTGTATCCCCCCCCCCCCATTCCCATGTTGAAATCCTAGCCCCAGTGTGATGATACTAGGAAGTAGGAATTTTAAGAGGTGATAAGGTCCTGAGGGTGGAGCCTCATGAGTGAGATTAGTGCCCTTGTAAAAGAAGCCCCAGAGAGCTCCCTTGTTTTCTTTCTGCCATGTGAGGACACAGCGAGAAGCTAGCCTCTGAACCAGGAAGAACCTCATCAGATACCAAATCAATCTGCTAATGTCTTGATCTTGGACCCCCAGGCCTCCAGAACTGTGAGAAATAAATGCATGTTGTTTAAGCCCCCCAGTATAGGGTATTTTTGTTACAGCATTTTGTTTTGAATGGACTAAGACAGGCTCAGATGTTTTAGAAACCTTAAGCCACATTGTTTTTTCCTTAACAAAGGAATCTATCTGTTTTCAAGCAGAGACTTAGGTGGAGGGGAAGTAGATAGATTTTATTGTAGGTAAGCTCTGTGTTTGGTAGGCACTGGTGAAAATTTACGAATTTCTTCTCCCTCCGATTTTTCTGCTTTAGTGTGTGTGAGCACAGCACATCCTCCAGGGCAGAGACCTCCAAGTCTGTTCAGCAGGTGGCTGGCTGTCATTCCCTAGGCTGACTACTAGAGGGCAGTGTGATATGCCTTTTCCTGACTGGGGAAAGGAGGCCTCTGGGTCTTATCCGTGTTTTAGCATCTCTCAAGGATATAGGTGGCTAAATTCAGTTGCCTATTCCATTTCTTATCCCTCTTTTAAAACCAGAAACGTAATCCTGTTTTCAAAATGGTAAGTATTTTTAAGAGAGAGACCTGGTGTTTAGACTTTGATGAGATTCTCCTTTAGGCTTTGGATACTTTCTCTACGTGGAAGATTTTGTTTGTTTGTTTTAATCAATCCAGACCCTCATGTTCTCCTTCCTTTCCTGTGCCACTTTCTCCACTCTGAAGTTTAGACTTAAGCGGCAGTGAGCAATACTCAAACCCACTGGATTATACACTTTAAAAGGGTAAATTTTATGGTATGTGAATTATAATCTCAGAGAATGTAAAGGGAAAAAAAGCAGCAGTGAGCAGACGCTGTAGCTCAAATAGAATGTCATTAATTGATGGCACTGACAAGAAAAGTTTTGATGCTTTGCCATTCATTCGTTAGGGGGAAATAGTCTGACCTCTTTTTCCCTCAGGAGTCCTGGAACACACTGACCTTCTAAGACTCACAGTGCATCCTTTCTTTCTAAAAAGGTTACTCACCCTTGCTCAGTTAGTTTCAAAGAGTTGTATTAGGGTCAGGGTGTGACTGGGAAATCCCAGCGGGAAAACTGAGTCTGTTCTATGAGGTAGTTACGGTGGGACCTCAGTTTTAAGGTTCGATATGGGTGCCCAACTGTGCATTTTTGCATAGGTTATTTGGGCGGTTTCTTTCTCCCGATTATTATTATTTTTTGGGGATTTTGAGTCCTCTTGTCAAAAGTACTTCTGGAGCCGGCTTTCAGGCAGCTGGACTGGTCTCTAAAAATAGGCAGAGAGATTATGGGGCCAGGCTGGAGCTGAATTATGTCTGCTCCACGACGCTGGCTTTTTTTTTTTTTTTTTTGGCCGTATGCAAACATTATTGTATCTGGGAAGACAAATTTCCTTTGTACCTGAATGTTTTCCTTTGCTCAGTAGAGAAATTTTGTTTGGCTCCCATTTGCTGCTGTTGACCTTGGGCTTACAGAGGTTCAGTCTTTCAGAAAACAAGGGCATGTAGGAGGTCCTGGTGGTAGTTTGATCCTGAGGTGGTGCCTGCGAACCCACACTCTTGAGGGGACAGAGAGCAGTCAGCTGAAAAAGGAGTGTACCTTACCCTCCCTGCATGTTATGCTCAGAAGGAGTCACGGATAGAAATGCAATGTCTAGTGCCTAGTAATCAAGGTTTGTTTTCTTTTCCTTTTGGCAGAGGAGAAAACATTTGTGCAGAGAGGTTAACTTGCTCAGAATTGCTCTAGGTTGGGAAAGATCCAGGGTTTAAACATCAGACTCCACTCCCTACAGTTCTCCCCCCACCCACCCTCACCCTGATAGCAAGGTGACAGGTGAAGGGGTAGTCCAGAGGTCTGTCCTCTGCCCACAACAGTTCTTACCAGGGGCTTCTCATAGCCTCTGTGATGAAGGTCTCCGTAGCATACCTGGGGCTGAGTTCTACAGTCCTGGAAGAATTGCTTGCTGGTAGTTTCAGTTTGTAACTTGGCTTTGAAGACCCTGAGTGTGCTAGAGGGGCACTTACCCTTGACTCTTTTTACCAGGGATTTGGGAGGAGGTAGATAAGACATCTGGGAAGAGAGGAATGCATGTCTGGGGAAATAATAATAATGATGATTTTAATTGCTATCTTTTGTTAAGTACTTACCACGTGGCCAGCATATGTTAAGTGCGTACGTACCTCACCTCTTTGGTCAGGGGCAAATATCAGAGTCCATAAGTGGCTGCAGATTCAGGAAAGTAAAATTTCTGGATTTCTCAAGACAAGTGGGGTTGGGGTGTCCTGGTCGGGTAAATGTTTTCCTTTGTTCCCTGTCTACCCCCATTCCCCTCCTTGGGTTGAGGGAGTAGTTAGGACCCTCATGCTGATTACCTCTAGACAGAGAGCTTGGGCACTTTACCCTGGTCACTGTGCCTCCGTCAAACTTGACAGTGCTCTTCCTACCCAGGATGGTCATCTCCTGCTTCACCCATCTCGGCTTCGGATGCTGATGCATAGTGGGCTGCCAGCCAGAGGCATTGTCTTTCTGCACAGTCTGGGTGTATTTGCTGTAAGGGGTAAACACATTTCTAGAAGTCAGGACCTATACCTGGGAACCAGTCCCGGCATGCCAAATAGAGGGGCACCGGGCCATCTACGTGGTTTTTTTGCTTTTCGTATGTGTGTCTGCCTAAACTGTACAGAGTGTTTTCAGGTAATTTCAAATACACATTTATTTCTCCTCCGAAAATAAAATTTTAATTAATTTTATCTCTGTTTCTTTTTCACACTCCCTAGTTATCATGCTAAGACCCAGCAGAGACGATGCGACACCTGCAGCCAAAGGATAGGGTGATGGAAAGCATTCTAGAACGCCCTGCTAGGCAGCTAGAGACTTGGCTTAGAGAATGTGGTCTTGGGAAGTGAGCTTGGAGGTATGTTTGTTGGGGAAGGGGGAAAAGAGCTTTCTTACTTGCTAGGCTCACATCCCTGTTCACTTCCCAGTGAAGGTTATCCTTTCCTCTACCACTGTGGAATAGGACATTTCTGTAACATTTGTGTGGCACTGTGTGCATATGCCTGGCTCTGCGTTGGAGCCGGGCCTTCTAACCTTTCAGGGATGAGTCAGAGGGAAGTAGAGGGCCATGCTGGGCCCCCAAGGGAAGCAGGCTCTAATAGGGGAGAAGCCAGGACAAGGATGGGCAAGGGGAATGCCCGAATCTCTGTAATTTCATGAGTACCAGATAAGCCTGGCTGCTTTACCTCCTGGCTTGCAGTTTGAGCTCCTGTCTCTCAGAGATGCACGGGGGAAGAGACTTACCCCCAGTTATGAACAGCAGGCAGTTTGTCCTTGCCCAAAACTTATGTGAGGTGAGGACGAAATAAATCTGAACTAGTTGAAGATCCAGGATTCTAAAACAATTACTCGTTTGCTTTGTTGCCTTCTATAGCCATGTCTCTGAATTGGACAGAAGACTGAGTTCTAAATTATTACAGATCTTGCTTGACTTATAATGGGGATACATCTACATAAACCTGTTGTAAGTCGGAAATATCTTAAATGGAAAATGCATTTAATGCATCTGAAATACTGAACATCATAGCTTAGCCTAGCCTACCTTAAATGTGCTCAGAACCCTTACGTTAGCCCGTAGTTGGGCAACAAAGCCTATTTTATAAGAAAGTGTTCATGTCACGTATTGAATACTGTACTGAAAGTGAAAACCAGAATGGCTGCATGGGTGCAGAAATGTTGTCAGGGGACCCTTGTGATCGCGGGGCTGACTGGGAGCTGAGGGTCGCTGCCACCCCTCAGCGTCACCAGAGAGGATCGTACTGTGTCACACTAGTGTGGGGAAAGATCCAGATTCAAAATTTGAAGTACGGTTTCTACTGAATGTGCATCACTTTTGCCGTGTCAGAAAGTCGAAAAATTGTAAATGAAACCATCATAAGTTGGGGACCATCAGTACCTTTCTCTTGGGCAATAGAGCCCTCCTCTGGCCCCTTGCCCCACAGCAACCCTGTAGCTTGCCAACAGTTCTGGTTACTCACTTGATCCCCTGGCTTCTTTTGTCTGGGTCAGTTTTGAGGACTTGATTCCACCCTGAGGCTTGGAAGTCACTCTGGTATTGGCTGGTGTACTCCATATGGCCTGGACGCACTATTGGTCCTATTTTTCTGCCCTGGATATGAACTGGGAACGTGGACTGACCAAGAAGAGGGCTCTGCAAGGAAATCTGATGAGTAGTGGTCATATAGTCATCACCTGAAGGGAGCAAGAAAGTGTGCAGAGGCCCTCCTCTGTGTGGGAAAGTCTTGAGAGGGAAGATCTTGACAGTAGGACCTGGACCCCAGGCTTGGCTCCTGCACGGCTCATTCTATTTAAGCAAACCTTTCATAAGGGGAATAATAGACCCAATGTAAGAGCATTGCCTCTTCCTCCAATCTGACCTTTACGGTTGTCTCCCCAAGACCAGAACTAAAGAATCCTTAGTGTGGAATCCAGAGTATTCTCCCACCCCTTTTTGGGTCACCAGAGCTTTGAAAACCTGGACTACAGAGCTGCCCACTGGTCTAGCCTAAATAGGGAGGAAGGTAGGCTAGGATGGGGTGGTTGGTGTGGTCTCCTCCCAGAGTGCTCCTAGCTGGCCTCATAGTCAAATATTGCCTGAATGGCTCTTGAAGAGACAGAGCTGGGTTCCTTACTGCTTACTGTATTCTCCTGGGCTTTTGTTCCCACCCCTGGGATCAGCCTGGGAGATAGGAGTGCCCCGGGGGAAGGGTGAGGTAGGTGGATTTATACTTAGTGCCACTCATCTATCCTGTTACCCTTTTGCCATCAAGCTAAGTCTCACCTGAATGGGAGGGGTTCTCCCCATGGTAAGTCACAGGCTGTATCCTCCCGGGCTTATAACATTCTCCATAGGTTGTACTGAAGGGGAGCCACTGAGGCTTGCTGTGCTGGTTGGAGTAGCTTGGGGGTTGCGTCTGGAGTGGAGCCTTGGGAAGGGGCTCCAGGTGGTATTTAATATCTCCCGGGGCTATTTCCTCCTGGGCTTCTGACTCCTGCAAAGCAACCCCCCTGCTGCTGCTTTCCCAGAGTAGGGTCCTTCTTATCTCTCCATCTTAATTGTGGAAGTCATTGGGGGATGGGTCTCTTACAGTGAGAGGTCATCAAAGACAGGCATGTGCTACTTTCCAGCAAGTTCCCTTACTTCGCTGAGCCACAATTTACCTATTTGTAAACTCACTTCCTGGGTTATTGGAGAAGATCTGAGATAAAGTATCCAGCATGGTGCCTGGCATGTAGGAGGCGCTTCATAACTAATACCTTGTCTTAAAATGTGAACACTAAAATATTTCCAAGAGCGTTTCTGCTGTATCAGTGGCACATGCCCTTGTTGGGTCCACTCTCATCTCACTCCCCACCTTACCTGAACACTAGGATGGCTGTCCCCTGGCTGGGTTTGGAGAGCCAGCCTGTCTTGCTTGGGTGCGGTTGAGGGTGGTGCTATTTGAAGAAGGCTGGTCAAGTGGACTGGGTCTTCTGTTTCCAGGAGAGGGGGTATCTAGAGCAGGGGTAGGAGTAGTGATAGACCTATTCCAGTGAGTTTTCCCCATTTACCTCATGGCAGCCTTCCCTTACCCATTACCCCTACCCCACCCCCCTGAGGGCAGAGCTGGGATGTTGCTGGTGGCCATGGTGTTCAGATAGGACCCAAACTGAGTTTATTTGAGGCCCCAGCAGTAAGAACTGGGCAGGATGGGTGTGTGTGTGTGTGTGTGTGTGTGTGTGTGTGTGTGAAAGCATGTGCAGTGCTTTCTTTGCATTTAAGGGCATATGACATTTCAATAGCAGTTATTTTAAATGAGCATTTCAGGTCTTTTTTTCTTTTCCTTTTTGTGGCCTTGAAAGTAGTGGTGGTTGCAGGAGAGGTGGCTTATGATGACATTGGTTACTGGTGGACTCACTGGTTGATGGGCCAAACTCTGGATAGGGGGGTGCCCTACCCTAGGGCTTGGTACAGTTGCTGTGTCTATGTTTCCTAAGAGGCAGAGGAAAGAGTAGTCTCCAGGAGCATAAGAGGTTTAGACCTGAGTCAGGGGTTTGTTCCCTTGCTTGCTTCGAAGCCGTAAGGATGTACCCCACGGGACCTGTAGAAGCCCCTCCACAGGGATTTGCCAGCAGCTGCCACTCTTTCAGGGAGAGAGAGGCAGGGTGGCCCTCTGCATGGGCTGCACTTAGACTCAGCATTTTTGGTTAAAGCGTGGGAGATTGGGAGAGAAGGGGTTGCTGCCCTTTTAGAAACAGCTTTTCGGCAGGCGAGGAAAGAACCATTTTGGACTGGCCAATGTGAAGTGGAGAAAGCAGGGTAGGGTGTGTGGTGATCTGCAGGATGGAGAAAGGACCTGCCAAAGAGCCATTTTACCGATGGTTGATGTTGGGAGGCTACAGCTGTAGTGGGGAGCAGGTAAAAAGAACTCTGTGGGGAGGTCTGCCCTTGAGCCATTAAGGTATAAGCCGCCCTGGGTGAAAGCAGTACCCAGGACAGGAAGTGTCCTGTGTCTTCTGCCTGCCAACTCTGTGTTAGAGAAACAGAGAACAGGAGCTTTGGGGACAGGTAGTGGAGTGAGAAGGGGGATGCTGGGTAGGGGGTGACCAGAGGACACTCAGCCACAGTCAGAGAGCTCACAGATATGGCTGAAGGTGGACACTGTGGCCTTCTGGCTTTCGGGGTTGTGATTGCAGTAACATCCTTGCTTAGCCCTGCCGTCTGTCCCCAGCTCCTGAGTGAGTGCCCATACTTTGGCAGATTGGCGTTGGTTCTGAGGTTTGGTGTCTTAGGTTGCCAGGGTCCTCCTCATTGAATATGAAAGCCACCCTACTGGCTTTGGGAGGGGAGGTGGAAGTGGCTGTTTCCCTAACAACAGACTCCTGGGACCAGCAGCTAGGGGAGGGGGCGATTATGGAATTGGTCAGGTCTCAAGATTGTTGGATCTTATCTCTGCTACCATTTCTCAAGTCCAATTCTGGATCTCCACTGTGTGGGAGATGTGTGTGTGTATGTGCATGTGCCCTTCAGAAAACGTCTGTGGTTTCCTGCCCTCATGTCCGCTATGCGCGCACGCGCGCACACACACACACACACACACACACACACACGCATACACATACACATGCACATATATACATACTCACCAGATGTCCTGAGACAGAAGGTTGACCTGCATCTTGTCAGCTGTATGGATTTGCCAGTAGCTGACACTCTTTCAGAACCTGGAATCATAAAACAGGAATGTCAGAGGTGGAGGATAACATAAAGGACTTCTATTCATGACACTTTCCCCACACCAATTAATTTAAAAGTATTTTCCATCAGTTTACTAGTTCAACTGCTATCCCAACCTTTGGTCCTATGGAAATACACTGCTAATTATATGAATCCTAGAATCAAAGTTAGGGTCTTAAAGAGACCTGATTCTCCCATCCGCTCTACTGCTGGAGTCCCCTGGCAAGTCACATTTTAGGAAGTGCCACTCCTACCCATGTTTGAACACTTTCTCCCCTGTCACCACTTCCGGGGACATATGTAGCCCATTCTTGGACAACTCTAGCAGTTATGTTAACCCTGTGGCTTCACCATTTGCCTGAATTTTCCATCTTGGGGCTTACAAAAACAGATTGGTAGCCCCTGTTCTACCTGACAGCATTTTAAATGTGTTGAAATAAGTTTTTCCTTCTCTTCCTAGAGTCATAAGTTTAAGGTAATAGGAGGAGAGTTTTGTACTGAAACTTACATCAGAAAGGAAGCAGACAATTTTTGCATAAAAGGTAGTAGGAGATTAATCTTTATACATAGGGTCTACTTGTGTCTGTACACTTCACATAGGGCCTCTTCCCTCCCCTCCATCCCCAATCCAGCAACAGAACGAAGCATGACAATTCAGCCAGAGGCTGACACAAGAGGAGGGGCGGGAGGAAAAGGATGAAGGGCCATAGGGAAGGACTGAGGTGGTCAGTCCAGATGGTATGGAGGCATGTTCACTGTGAACCTTTGAGGGTGGCCTGAAGGTGGGTCCTAGAGTCATAAATGAAGCCCAGGGACAGACTAGAGAAACTATTCTTGAACGTGCCATCCTGCAGGTGCTGTGTGAGTTGGGGAATATCACATGAACCTGAAGCAGGGACTGAGGGAGGAATCTCTGGAATTTATTGTGTTTGAGTAGCTGACAGTAAGACATTTTCCCCTTTAACTGTGGCACCTCCTTTATGATCGGGAAGTAATATCACAGTTATGTTGACATTGTAGGAAAGCTGCTGGGCCCATCTTATTTTTGTCTAGTTTCTTCAACTGTGACTTTGAGTCCCATACTATCTTCTCTGAAGTCACTCTGGTTTGCTGCCCCTTTTAAAGCACAGCACCTGGCTTAGGTCCTAAGGCTCAGGGTATTCTGATCAGAGGACTGATCATAAGACTGTTACTTCCCTGCATCTAGATATTATATTGTAATCAATGTATTTAAGGTTGAATTAGTTTCCATAGTGATCACATCCCACCATTGATTCCCACTGAGAAAACCATCGTCACAAGTTCCCACTGCTCCTTTACATGTGTTGTGAGAGGAGACGGAGCCACGTTACCCCCTTTGCCTACTTGGGCAGTTGGCATTTTGGGCCACTATAGTTAACTCCAGCCCCTAGAAATCCCACTGTCTTGCTCTTTGACACTTTCTCATCATGTAAGGTAATGGGATGGTGGACCTTGTCCTGGTTTTTCTTGGTGCAGGAGAGGAGGAGGCTGGAATGGGGCTTTTCTGGGCCCATTCCTTCTCCTAAGGTTCAGCCAACATGGTCTCATGCTGGAGAGGACTTAACTTCTGAGTTACAAATTAGAAAGTCTTTCACTGTGGAGTTTAGAGAAACTTTTGACAAAGACAAACTCAAGCAACCACTTGAGGTGCTGGGAGACCTCTAGGGGATATGGCAGGGGCTAGAAGGGCCTTGTCTTGCCCGGTGCTGCTTAGGGACTCAAAATGCAAACTTGTGCTGCTGCTTTAAGTGCAGGGTCAGCTTACCAAGTCAGCCTTTTTTCTGAGTTTTCATGGCATTTTGTAGTCAACATTCATCATGCTGTTTTGTGGATCATGAGGTCCTCTGGCCAGGACTCTTAGTCATTTTCTTATTTTTATTCATATTCTTATTTTCTTAGGCATTTTGCTCATTTTCAAATCCCAAGCTCCTAGACTAAGGAATTATACCTTAGAACTAATAGCTGTCCTTTATTTAGTGCTGCTATGGGCCAGGTACTCTCCTCTATACATTAATTTCATAAAAACAATAAATTTGATGCTAATGTTTCCATTTTGTAGACAAGGAAGCTGAGGCTACAGACCACAGAGCTTCTAAAGTCTATGCTATTTGTCTCAATGACTGAATGAGTAAGTCTTGTGGTTACTCTGGGTAAGAGTAGGCCAAAGTTGGTTCATTGCCTTCTGGTTGCTCCCCAAAACTTCTTAGTGGAGGTTTCTAATTAGCAGAGCTAATAATTGATTGTCATGTATGCAGTATTAGATGAATGTTTAATTAGTACATGGACCTTCTGTCAGATATTCATGGAGTGGCTCTGCCAACCAACCCAGTACCAGTGACAGGGAGTTTGTAGCTTTCATGGGAACAGGGTAAGGGAAGCATGATTATCCCAGTATTGATGGAGAGACTGAGGATAGGAATGCCTCCAGGGTCATGTGGGAGGCAAATTGAGGAGGAAGCCTTTATCTACAACATGTGTTGAGTCTGCTCAGCATTCTGTCAAAGTCCTTTGTGACCTGACCTATCAAGCCTTTCCCTGGAATTTCTGAACTTCTCACTTGCCTGATCAAACACCACTGGTTCCAATCTCTGTGTTTTTCCAAGCTGCTTCTGCTATTCTGTTGTTTTCTCCCCATAGCAGAACCTTACTCATCCCAGATCAAGTGTCTCCTTTATGGAGTTTTCCCTGGCTTCCTTGCTATGGGCAGAATGGCTGAATTAAGTGCTTCCTATTTATGTTATATTTGTAAATATTTATACACTCAACATAGGATCACCTAAATCAATAAACAAATATTAAGAGACCCAAAGGGAGAAATAGACGGCAATACAATAATAGTGGGGTCCTTTAATACCCCATTTACACCAATGGATAGATAATCCAGACAGAAAATCAATAAGGAGGGGTGCCTGGGTGGCTCGGTTGAGCATCTGACTTCGGCCAGGTCATGACCTCATGGTTCATGAGTTCGAGTCCCGCGTCAGGCTCTGTGCTCACAGCTCAGAGCCTGGAGCCTGCTTCAGATTCTGCGTCTCCCTCTCTCTCTGGGCCTCTCTCACTCACACTCTGTTTCTCTCTCTCTCTCTCTCTGTCTCTCTCTCAAAAAATGAATAAACACTAAAAAAAAATCAATAAGGCCTTAAATGACACATTAGACCGGATGGATTTAATAGTTATGTATACAGAACATCCCATCCAAAAGCAGCAGAATACACATTTTTCTCAAGGGCACATGGAACATTCTCCAGGATAAATCATATGTTAGGCCACCAAACAAGTCTTAATAAATTTAAGAAGACTGAAATAATATCAAGGATCTTTTCTAACCACTATGGTATGAAACTAGAAACTAATTACAAGAAGAAACTGGAGAAAAGAAAACAAGAACACAAATATGGAGAGATTAAACAACATGCTACTGAACCAGTGGGTCAACAAAGAAGTCAAAGGAGAAATAAAAACTTACCTTGAGTCAAATGAAAATGGAAAAATACAACATACCAAAATTTATGGGATGCAGCAAAAGCAGTTCTAAGAGGAAAATTCATAGTGATACATGCCTACCTCAGGAAACAAAAATCTCAAACAATCTAACTTTACACTTTAAGGAACTAGAGAAAGAACAAATGAAGCCCAAAGTTAGTAGAAGGAAGGAAATAACAGATCAGGGTGGAAATAAATGAAATAGAGACTAAAAAGATCATACAAAAGATCAGTGAAACTAAGAGTTGGTTCTTTGAAAGGAAACAAAATTGATAAACTTTTAGCTAGGCTCACCAAGAAAAAAAAAAAGAGGGCTCAAATAAATAAAATTAGAAATGAAAGAGGAGACATTGCAACTGATACCACAAATACAAAGCATCATAAGAGCCTACTGTGAACAATTGAACATCAACAAACTGGACAACCTAGAAGAAGTGGATAAGTTCTAGAAATATACAAAATTCCAAGAGTAAATCATGAAGAAATAGAAAATATGAATTGATTGAAGAGGAGGGAGCACCTCCAAACTCATTTTATAAGGCTAGCATTGCTCTGATACCAAAAACTGACAAGGGCACACCAAGAAAAGAAACTTACAGGCCATTATCTCTGGTGAACATAGATGAAAAAAAAAAAATCCTCAACAAAATACTACCAAACTGAATTCAACAATACATTAAAAAAATTACACACAGTGTCCAAGTGGGATTTATTCCATCATTGCAAGATGGTTTGACATCTACAAATCAACATGGTGCACAGTAACAAAATGAAGGATAAAAATCATATGATCATCTTAATAGAAACAGAAAAAGCATTTGACAAAATTCAACCTCCATTCATGATTAAAAACTCAACAAAGTGGGTATAGATAGATGCCATGTACCTTGACATAATAAGGCCACACATGACAAGTCCACAGCCAACACCATATGCAATGATGAAAAGCTGAAAGCTTTTCCCCTAAGATGAGGTACAAGACAAGGAGGTCCAGTCTCACCATTTTTATTAAACTAGTATTGGAAGTCTTAGCCAGAGCAGTTAGGGAAGAAAAAGAAATAAAAAGGTTTCAAATTGGTAAGGAAGAAGTAAAACTGTCACTATTTGAGGATGACGTGATTTTGTAAAACCCTAAAGACTCTACCAAAATAGTGTTAGAACTAGTAGATAAATTTAGTAAAGTCACAGGATACAAAAATCAGTTTATAAAAATCTGTTGGATTTCTATACACTAACAACAAGCTAGCAGAAAGAGATGTTAAGAAAATATATATTGCATCAGAGAGAATAAAGCACCCAGGAATAAGTTTAACCAAGGAGGTGAAAGACCTGTACAGTGAAAACTGTAAGACATTGATGAAAGAAAGTGGAGAGGATACCAATAAATGGAAAGATATTCAGTGCTCATGTTAGAAGAATTAATATTGTCATAATGTTCATCCTACCCCAATCTAAAGATTCAGTGCAATCCCTATCAAAATTCCAATGGCATTTTTCACAGAAACAGAACAAACTTATAAAATTTGTATGGAACCACAAAAGACTCCAAATAGCCAAAGCAATACTGAGAGAGAAAATCATCACATTCCCTGATTTCAAACTGTATCACAAAGCTATAGTAATCAAAACAGTATGGTATTGACATAAAAAGAGACTCATAGGTCAATGGAACAGAATAGAGAGCCCAGAAATAAACCCACACATATATGGCCAATTGATTTATAATAAAGGGGGTAAGAATATACAATGAGGAAAAGACGGTCTGTTCGATAACTAGTGTTGGGAAAATTGGACAGCCACATACAAAAGAATGAAACTAGACTACTACCTTATACCATTCACAAAATTTAACTCAGAAGGGATTAAAGACTTGAATGTGAGACCTAAAACCATAAATCTGGAGAAAACACGGGGAGTAAGCTCCTTGACTTAGGTCTTGGTGATGATCTTTTGATTTACCTCCAAAAGCAAAGGCAACCAAAGCAAAAATAAACAAGTGGGACTACATCAAACTAGCATCTGTCCAGCAAAGGAAACCATCAACAAGGTGAAAAGGCCACCTACCTTTGCAAACCTTATATCTGAGAAAGGGTTAATATTCAAAATATATAAAGGACTCATACAACTCAATAGGAAAAAAAACCCAATGAAGTAGTGGGCAGAAGATCTGAATAGCCTTTTTTCCAAGGAAGGCATACAGATGGCCAACAGACACATAAAAAATGCTCAATATCACTAATGATCAGGGAAATGCAAATGAAAACACAATGAGAAATGGAGTGGGGACTGTTGCTGCTGAGTCCCCAGAATGCATAACTACTGGTTCCTGATGTAGATAGTATGCATTTGTATATTACTTTGCAGCTAATTTACATTAACTTCGCTGGATGATAGGACATAGAAATTCCCCAGTATCTGTAACCCCATTCCCATCCTACAAAGAAACACAGTGGTCTCTATACTTCTGAACTTAGGAATCCCAACTCAGATAGGTGGAGAGAAGGGGGATCCCTAAGAGCCTTGCATCAATCAGGTAACAGCACAAAAGGAAGGGATCCAAGCGTCCTGCTACCCTGGGGCTGACTGCTCCGATTTCTCTTCCTCATCTCTTAGGTTGGGGATGGGAGCTTGTGAAATGTCTGTATTGATTTTGCAACTCAGGCTAAGGAGTCATCTTGGGGAAAGCGGGTAAAGGAGAGAGGCTTTGCAATCTATGTGGGCCTTTCGGAAGGGCAAGAGGACACACGCCAGGGCAGTACGAGGCAGCCAGCTGGATGGGGCTGTCCCGCTGCAACGTGGACGGGCCGAGGCACGCTGCTCCCTGTTGCCATTTGCTGGACACATGTAAAGATAGCATCTTACTCCCCTCAGGCTTCTACCTTTTTGCTGAGCTGGCTCTTCTGTCTTCCTTTTTACTGTTCCTTTTGTCAGGTGTCTCCCCGCGCCTTGGGAAAGACCCGCATCCCTTCTGTCCCCAGGCTAGACTGTTGACATTCTGGTGCTCTGGCCCAGGACAGGGGCTCTCACTTGCGCTCTTGGTGCTGACTGAAAGGGCGTAGCTTCACCTCTGCTTGGGGACTGAGAGAAGGTTGCTTGTCTCTATGCTCAGAGCATCTCCACTTTCTCCCCAGGCTCTCTGGGACCCTGTACTGGCCTGTGATTAGAGAAGCCATTTATTTTCTTGTCCAAACTAGGACACTTCTGAGAGTAAATAGTGTGTTTGTGTGTATGAGCACACATGTACTATTAATAATTATGCCGAGAAAACACGTGTAAATCAGGACTGTCCCCGGTAAACTGGAATTCATGGTGAGCATGGTTCTGAGGGTCTGCTGGCCTTCCTCTCATCCCTAGGGGAGGTGTGGAAGGTGAAGGCAGCCAGCAGAGGCTACTGCGGCACCAGCTCCGTGTACAGGTCTCTGAGCTTGGAGAGCTCCCTTTGCCACTGACGGGTTGCGGGAAGGAACGGCTGGGGAGCAGAGGTGTGGTGGGTGTGGTGGGTGAAGCTGGTTGTGGTAAAGGGTGCATCCCCTGCTGATGAGGTAGGAGACAGTGAAGTCTGGGCTCATCTAGGCCTGATTTACAAACTAATAAGAAGGCTATGTGTTCCTTCTAGTGGAGCTGGGGACAAAGCCCAAGCCCTGCGGGCCTGGTTTCTCAAAAGCTCCCTGTAATTCCTGGATCGGACCGTGCCTCTCCTGAATCCCGGCAGTTTTTTTCCTGCCCCTTCAGACGACGACTGGGCAAGTGGGTTTGCGGCACTACCAGCTCCCGAGGCTGGCACCTGCCTAGGTGAATCAGCAAGAGGGCTCATGGGGTCAGCCCAGGGACATCCTGTGTCAGAGGGGACTGTAGGAATACCTAGAATCTTCCCTGCCTGACTTGCAGATGGAGAATGCAGACCAGCCATGGAGTCCTATGAAGGAGAAGGGCTCTCCTGGAAACTTCTAGCCCTCTCTCCTCATCTAGTTTTTAACTCTGGCAGCAAGACTCCATTTCTGTCTCCCTGTCCCCCCCTGTCTCCACCCCCCCACCCAACCCGCCCCGCCAGGAGGACTTCCCTCCCTTGACTCCTAAGTGCACAGTTGGGAGACCTTGTTGCTTGTGGGAGGAACGGATCTCTGTAGGCTGAGGTCCTTCCTCTACTCTGGCCTGGGGAAAGCCTTGGTGGCTGAATGGAGTCTGATCCCCCGCTCCCCAGCCTGTGATGTCCTGTACTGGCTCACACCAGCTCCCGTGTCCCATCTCCTCTCCCTACTCACCTTAAGGGAAAAGTAGTATCTGACTTTGCAGACCATGTGTTGGTGATCATACCCTAGCTCCTCAACCTTTGGCCTCAGTGATGGTAAAAGGGGAGGTGTTCTAAGCAGGCTGTGGGTAGAGCTGCTCTGCCTAAGCAGAGAATTCTGGAGCCACAATGGGTATCCAGGGTAGCCACAGGGATTACCATGGCAACACGAAAGGCAAGCCTAGTGGTGAGGAGGTGGGGCTGGAGCAGGATTCCTGGGGTGGTCAGAGTGGGACTTGAGGGTAAGAGAGATGAACCCACCCCTGCCCCTGACAGAGGCCAGTGTGCCCCCTCCTGTTGCCCCTGGTCAGCTGTAACCCCGCCCTCTCTTGCATGCTTCTGTGAAGTGCCCAGCCTGGGCAGAGGGTCTGCTGGTGTGTGGAGAGCTGGTGGCTCTAGAGGGGGGAGGGGAGCCCAACTCAACTGCAGAGATTTGTTTTCTCAGTCCGTCCAAAGAATGGCAATGGGTTTTGGACTGTTCCAGCTGCTTCTCTACCTGGGGGACCTTGAGCCATCAAAGTTAACCTAGACTAGTAACCAGGGATCAATTACTGGCCTGTAATGTGCTTTCCAACTTCCCTTGCAAAAAGCAGCCTGTTTGGACAGAAAATGAAAGTGCTTTTCTTGCTCTCTGGCGCCACTGAGACAGTCTGACGCCTGCTCTCCCCACTGCCCGCTGCCCACTCCTCGCTCATTGCCTCCCTCCATTAGGCAAGGCTGAGTTAACCCCTTGGGCACCAGGTTTGGGGTGCCGGTGGGTTGCTGTTGCCCTCTCCAGACCTGCCCCTCCCTCAGCTCAGTTCTCAGGAGCGAGAAGCAGGCCAAGTCCAGTGCCTGCCAGCCTCCTCCCCACCCTCCCTCTGGCTGCCAAATCTGACTTTGATTAGCGTGTGAGGGGGGAAGAAAGCAGGAAAATAGAATATTAAAATCTTAATTCAATTTAAAACACTGTCATTCACAGGCATGCCAAACAGTGAGATGACTAATTATTATGCAAATGAGGCAGATAGAAAAGTGATTAATAATTGCACAAATTAAAAATTATTGTAAACATCCTGTGACGAGCGATAAGTCCGATGGAGAGGCGAGGGCGGTGGGCCGGGGAGGCCGCGGCGGAGCCGGCTCCTGCATCCTTATTTCCTCATTAGGGGGATTTAATTAGTGCCTGATGATGGGGCTCAGTGCTGCCAGCGGTGGAGGAGTGGGCGGCCGGCACCGGGGCTGGCCGAGCTGGTGCTCAGTCCCTTTCCTGCTCCTCCTCACCACTCCGTGGCCAGGCGGGAGCTGGCTGAGCATGAGGAAGGGCCGGGGTGGGGTGGGGCGGGGCGGTGGGGAGGCAGGCTGGCCACCCTGAAGGACCGGTGCAGTGCAAAGTTTCTCTGCTGCTTTCTGCTGGCCTGTACCAGCCGCTGCCTCCCATCTGGGCCAGGGGCAAGGGTGAGGAGGCTTATCCTGGTTCAGCCATGCAGATTCCTGAGGTCCAGTGAAGGGGCACATGGAGCATCACTACAGTGCTGAGAGTGAGGGGCAGTCAGGTGCATGAGGTTGCCTGGGGGCTTGTGCTTACTCTGGGTTTGTTTTCCTGACTCTGGGGGGCACACAGGGACCAAGTCAGGGCCCTGGGCTCAGTGACCTGCCTTCTCCATGTCCAGCCTGCATGCAAGCTTCCTCCAGATCGGGCACGCTTAGCAGCTGCTTTGGCTCCGGTTGACTTTGTTGCTCTAGGCTGGGGGCAGAAGTGTCTGAGCTCCTCTGTCCCAACAGTGCCACTGGTGCTTTTCAGGGCACGGGCCATCCTGGGCCCCATCCACTGAGGTAGGGCGACAGCTGATGCATTCTCCTTAACAAAACCTACCTGCTAGCTAGAGCACAGCTGCCTCCTGCCAGGCCCTGAGCCCTTAGCAGGAGCAGGGGGAGCTGGGGCCAGGCCTAAGGTGAGGTGGCTGATGTGGCCCGCTGCTCTGCCCCAATCACCATGGGCCTTAGGGAGAAGGCCTTCCATGTCCAGAGAAGACCACAGATCAAGGCAGAGGTCAAGGCCTGCTGAAGAGCTATTGCCATTCAAAGGAGCAGGGTCTGCTGGACATGGGGAAAGCTTCTGGGGAGGACTAGGATGGGGAGCTGGTCTTTGAAGGATAGGGAGGACTCAGAAAAGCGGGTAGGAGATGGGGAACAGGGGAGTAGGTTATCCAAGTCTTTATTTTTTTCCCCAAGGAGTCCAGATTTCCTAATAGCTGTTGCCATCCAGGGCTAAGAAACTGAGGTTTTCATAAGTCAAAGGTCCAGCCTGTGTGTCCCCAGATTTCTCTTCCTGAGAGTGGGAACCAATTATATGCTGGGAGCCTTTGTTGTTGACAAGGTGCCTACTTAGCCCCTCCGAGTCTTACTGCCTCAGTCCTGCCTCCCCTGTGCCCCAGATGTCCCTTCGCCTTGGGGGTAGATGTAGGGCCTGGGGCCTGAGTTTGAGGGGACTGATGCCAGGCAGGGAGTTGCTCCCCTCTTTAGGGGTGATTTTCCAAACCAGGCTGCACGTTCCCCTGAGGCAGCCCCCACACCGGGAAAGCACAATTTGGTGGTTGCTGCTCAAAGAGTTGCTTACTCCCTCTTCCAGGGCAGGGTAGTCCTGCTGCGGCTCCCCTGGGGCAGGCTGCATCCCTACCCACCCATGCTCCTTTTCAAGAGAAGGGCAGCCTAGACTGTAGCACTTAGTGGAACCCATGCATGCCCCACAGGGAATGCCTAGTCATCTCCAAAGGTCCTTAGTTGGCATGATGCCCTCTGAAATCCCCGTGTGCCTAGGAATGCCCATGTGGCCTTTGCTCCCTGGGACACCCCAGAGTTTCCCAGTAACTTTCCAGTATGTCCCCAGCAACTCCTATTGCTTTCTTATCATGCCCCAGTATCTTTCTGATAGAATGCCTGTAAGGCCCCAGCACTCATGAAATCCCAGAACACTCTAGTATCAACATCCCAGTGTTCTTCAGGATTTCCAATAGAGTTCATCAGTTCCCAAAGTGCCCCTCCTCCCCACCACTGCCAGCTGGGAACAGTGGAAGGGGATCTGCTGCCCTCCACTCCCTGGGCCCTGCCACCAGGAAGGGAGAGAGGTTCTTTGCCCCCAGCCTCTGCAAGACACCTGGGCTTCCCTCCAGTGGGAAGTGGCAGGAAGGGGAAGGGAGAGGAAACTAACATCTGTTGAGTGCCAACTATGTCTTATGCATTTCATTTAGAGAAGTGAACTGATTTTTCCCAGTCATTAGGTGGCAGGAAGAGACCTGAGGGCAGCTCTCTTGGGTCCTGCTGCACCCCTGCAGGGAACCAGAGGAGGCAAATCCCAGGGGCCGGGGATGCATAGGGTGGGGAGAGGTGGGTCAGTGGTCTCTGGCCTCCTTCCTTCCCCCTGCTAGTTGTTTTAGTTGTTTTCTCGGTTCCCAGGAAAGGAAGGAAAGGGGTTATGACTGGTTAGGCTTCTTTTGGAATGAAGCTCTGGTTCCTGGGAACGTTGTGGCTCTCAAGTGGCTGCAGGTGTCAGATCACACCCCTCTTCAGGTGTCAGGCGCTCTATCCGCAGCCCACCAGACCCACAGACTGGTCCAGATATACCCAGTTCCAGGGACAGTCTGAGGTTCTGGGCTCACCCCTGGCCCTTCCCTCAGCCCTGGCCATAGCCCCGGGCGCCAGGCTCCAGGTTAGCGTCAGCCTCCCCTACCCCTCCCTCATGCTAGCTGTAGATATGCTGCCCATGTCAGCCGCCCATCTGCTTCTCTTCCCCTGGCTGCCTTCCCGGGCATGGGAGACACTTGCAAGGTGACTTTGAACAGTGCAGACTCAGCGGGAAGGGGGATGGGAGCAGCTCTGCAGGTGGGGAAATGTGAACTAGACGGGTGGGGGCCTTTCCCTCCCCTGACCTAGCTATGTCCCTCTACTCTGAACATGGATGGAAGGTCAGAGATGGCAGGGAGCACTGGATGAGGGAGTCTGTGCTGGTGGGCTGGCTTCACCCCACCAAGCACTCGGATGCCCTGCTCCCACCTGGGGGTGCAGAAGAGAGGAGGAGTGACTCTGGTCCAGGGTTGGGCAGCAGCTGTCCTACCCATTCAGGGTGGGGAGAAGAATGTTTTAGTATATCTTGGCTCCCCAGTCATCTCCTCCCCACCCGACTCCCACTTTGGTGGAATCTTTGAAAAACATGTACTGGAAGGTTTAGGATTTAGGCAGTTTAGAGACAGACAGACTGCCTAGGTTCATATTCTTCTCCATCATATAATAGCTGTGTGATCTTGGACATATTACTTAGGGTCTCTGAACCTCAGTTTCTCTCTTCATAAAATGTGGTTAATACTGTTACTTACCTGTCACATAGTAAATGCTCAATTAAAACATTTAATGATATATGCACTTTTCTGTGTGCATATGTGCATATCATATGTGAAGTATATCATACTTCATATAATTATACTTGCACACATATGTGATCACGTATGGGTTTTGTGTGTGCTCTGTTGTTCCCCACTTTGCTCTTTGTTGTTGCCTCCAGAAGGTTGGGTGGGGGGTCAGGGGTCTGCTCCTGACCACTCTGGCTACTACTCAAGAGGCTGAATTCTGCTCGGGAAAGTCGGGTCCAGAGGGGAGAGGGCTTAGCCTAGGGCAGGGGAGCTGGAGCTTTGCTGAGGGAAGGGAAGGTGGCCTGGGGTGTGTGTCAGGAGTCCCAGGCTGTCTCAGGGCAGCAGAGGCTTGAAGCAGTTGGGAAGATATCTTTCGCTCGAGCTCACCCCTCCATCCCGTTAGTGCCCACACCACGTTCTCCATATCAGAATCCACGGTTCCTCTGCTAATGCCCTGGCCAGTGAGGAGAGCCACTGGCGCTTGCTGCTTGTGCCTGGGGGAGGTCTTTTGGAGGTCAAGAGGGATTTTTAGCTCACAGGTTGGCTCCTTCTACTGGTTTACCCTAAACTGGGAACAATTTGGTGAGATTGGGGGTCTCCCATAGGTGGAGACTTCATGGAGTCTGTGGTCTGGGGCTCCTTCTATGAGGCCTGAGCGATGGGATGGCTTCTGGTGAGTTTTCTGCAGGAGATGGTCTGTCTGATAAGAACTGCAGGGTATGGGGTCTTCGCCTGAGGATCTAGTGAGTAGGTGCTGACGTCAGCATGAGGGAGGAGGCTTTGCCTTCTGTGTCCTCTTTATGCCCCTACTGCTCCGGGAAGCCTTTAGCCCTGGCAGGGGCTGGTGGATGTGGGGAGGAAGGAAAAGGAGCTGATCCCTGACATAGTGGTGTCTCTGGTGGCAGTGAATTTGGGACTAAAAATCGATAATGCCGATGTATGCCAGCCGTGCTTAATTGCAGAATCACTGAGGACAATCTGAGATAAAAATCACTAAAAATATCGACTCCAGGCATCAGGTTTGTGCCTCCTTCCTGAACACCCCCAATGTAAAATAAATCTCTCTGCATCTTTATGGCTATGGCTGAGTGTTTCTCAGAATCGTCGGTGAGGTGTAGGTCAGGTAGACAGTCTACCCTCCTTGAGTCTAGTTTCCCCTGCCAGATATCCCAGTGAAAACAGGTGGGAACGCACGGAGGGATACTGTGAGCAAGAAAAGTCAATGGTCTGTACACCCGGCATAGGGGACATTGTGGTTGTCCCCCTCACCCCAGCCATAGTGACAGTGAGGAGGGAGAACAGGCAGCTGGAATGTTTATGAACCTCTTTTCTCTCTTTTTCTTTTCAATTACAACGATACCTCAGGTAATTAACTGCTAATAACCTTGTTAATTTAAAATGGATCCTCTCCCTTCTGGCCATCACAGGGAAGACTCGAGTCACAAACAGTCAACAAGTTTGGAGGAAAGGGGACGGGAGTGAGCAGAAGAGAGGGGGAACGAATCTGGGTGGGCAGGCAGAGCTGTGGCCGTTTGGTCCCACCTGGTTACCAGCAGTGCTTTGGAGCTGTAGGAAAAGTTCCTCGTAGGTAGAGGGCACTCCGATGGGCCCTGTGGCCATGGGGACGTAGAGGCAATGCAATCCCTTGCAGCCCCAGCGCATTCCCACACAACACCCCTTGTCACACCGCTTCACTCAGCTTAGGAAGAGAGCTCTGGTTCCCCACACTAGGCTTTTACTGTGGCCTGGCCTTCAGCCTACGGTATCTGCCGATCAGGAACTGTTGCTTATCCTTGGGCTCATGATCCTGGGAGCCCTGCATGCTGAGTGAAGGGCACTTCTCCCATCTTCACCCCTTCCCAATCTCAGGGATTTGGGATAAGCTCAGGAAGAAAATGAACTTGAGCTGGATGATTTAGACGTTTGCCTTGAGTCGGTGTGTAGATGAGGTATCTGTGATCTTTCCCAGTTCATGAAACTCATTCAATTGACAAATTTTAAAGTGCAGCTGAGGTCTTTGTGCCACAAAGGTGAAGAAAGATGTGGTCTTTGTCCTCAAGGACCTTATTGTTTCATGGCCTGTCCGGTGAACAGATAATTGCAACACAAATTATGTAGAGCACAGGGAAGAAGATACCTCATCTGGTAGAGTATGGGAGCCAGGGAAGACTTTACAGAGGAGGGGACATTTGAAGTGGGCATTGACAGATAAAGAGGAGTTCTCTAGGCAGGCAGCATGGAAAGTAGAAGGCCGTTCGCAAAGAGGAAACGGCATGGAAGTATGAGAGGCCGTGGCTGCTGGGGAAATGGAAAGTGCCTTGTATGGATGGAACACAGGCTGAATACAGGGACAAGAAGGTAGCTGGAAAACAGAGCCAGATCTTGAGGAGTTGGTAAGATTTCTTCTGAGGGTTGACCTCCCTGGCCCAGGACAACCAGGGGCCATGCTCCACAGCTGGGTGCCTGGGGAGGCTCCAGCCTTGCGGCATTAGCTCCCAAAAGGCTTGACAAGGAGCTCCCCATTCCCTTGCCTTTCTCTTTCCATTTTTGAGTAACAGAAGAGGTGTTGGGGCATGGGAAAGGGGTAGGTGGAGATTTAAGGATCAGTAGGGCCCCAGGTTCAGATTCTCCAAGTGGCTGCTTCTTTCTGTCCCACAACTGCTTTGAGACCATTTAAGAGGCTTTGAGCTTTGAGTCCAGGGTGTGTATAGGGCATCTGTTCTCTCCCCTGGGAAGTCCCTGCTCCCAAGCTGGAAATCTATTCCCAGTAGCCACCTTACTCTACTGCCCTGGGATGGTGCCTGAGCTCAGCCTGGAGGTGGCCCCCTTCCTTCCCCAAACTTTGGCTTCTGGAAGAGGCCTGAGTGGAGGTGCTTGGTGTGGTTCTTGGTGGGCTGACAGCTGGAGGGGCACTATCCCTGTCCGGGAGGGATGTGATTACTTCCAGGGAGCCCATCAGCCTCCTCTCCTAGCAGATCTGTTCACCATCCCCAGACCCTTGGCCTCCCCTAGTGGGCAGAGTCATTAGTTTCTGAGTTGGGCATAAACAGTCCAAGCCTCCCTTCTCCCTTCTCCTTCCTGCTGTTTCAGTATTTTTTTTTCCCCCAAGACAAACAGCCACAAACCTCCATCTCTTAATGAAACTGTTTGATGATGATTAATTGTGCAGCCGCCTCATTTGCATGCACAGGCTGTGGCTTCCCGGCTTCTCTCCCACCCTCCTCCACCAGGAACCCTCTGTGTGCCTCCGGAAAAACAGAGACCTGGTAACTCCAGTGTCTGCCCACACTCAGGCCGCCCTGCCAGCCACTTGCCACTTCTCCAGTGGGGCACAGGGGCTGGCCTGTGCAGCCACATTTGGGGCTACGGGACAGGGGCATGTATCATGAACTCTGGACCCAACCCAAGAAGACAGGGTGCTTGGGTCTTACCTAGTTTTTCTCCTCTACTTGCCAACTGTTTGGTCTTAGATGAGCCATGAACCCCTCTGGCTCCAGTCACCTCTTCCAAAAAATGGGAATTGCACAAATATCATGTCAGTGGGCTGTGTCCATCTGTCCATCTCCAGTGTTGAGTATGGCGAAGGTGCTACTGAAGTAGTTTTTTGAATGACTGTTTGCATCAAATGGCCTCTTAGGATCTCTTAAGATGTTAACTCCAAGATTCTATGGGATTCTTACTTTTGCCAAGGTTCTAGTTCCGCGTGCTGTCATGAAGCACCCACTAACCTCTCATGTAGCACCCACCGTGTGTATATCCTGTCCTCATCATGGAGACCCCCGGAGCCTTGCAGGCCTCACACCAGAAAGCTCTGTTTTGGAGGGGGCTAGGGTGGTGGCTGCCTGAGGCTTGCACATTCAGCCCCTGGTGGCACAAGGGGGCCAGGGCCAGGGGGAGGAGCCCAAAGTCTGTGGTGTTGATGTGCTTTCAGTGTCAAAGCCCAATGTCCCTGAAGTTCATGTAGGTGTCAGACCAGGCAGGAGGAATGTTATCGAGTGGGTTTTGAAAGGGCAAAGTTCACACCGAGTTACAAAGCACTGACCCTGAGCTATCTGTCATGCGTAGGGTAGAAGGGAAAATGGGACTTCCAGGCAATGAATCTTGAGTTTTCTGGGTCAGGGAATTCTCTAGCTGAGGACACTTTTCCTAGAAAATGAGCATATGTTCCTACTGACCCAAAAGTGTACTGAGGACCTTTTTAAGGTTCCTGGACCTGAGGTGAAGGACTTCTGTCTGGTCTGGGAGTTTTAGGAAGCCAGAGGCGTGTAGGGGTCAGCAGGTACCGTGGGAACCAAATGGCCTCCCCAGGGTCTCTGAGGGAAGTCTGAGGGTGGCCTCCTGGGAAGGGACAGGACTCCCTGTGGGGAGAACTTTTACCTGGAGACTAAGAAGTGACCCTGGAACTAGAAGGCAAGTAGGCTCTGAAGCGAAGCACAGGAGCTGAAGGATAAAGGGCCTTGATTTGACCTTGGAGCAGAAGTAGGGATGGAGCCAGTGCGAAGGCAGGTGGCAGATCCTTAGGACAGCAGGTGAGGTCTGAGGTGGAGAGATGAGGCCGCAGCGAGAAGACCTCTAGATTGGGGTGTGGAGGGGCTAGAGAGGAGTGTGTGTTGACGCTGGGGCTTGGGGGTTCCTGAGGGGAGAGGAGGCAGGGGACTGTGACAGGGTGGGGCTTCACCTTATCAGTGGTTCAACTTTCAGAGTCATATGTGTGATAGGTGTTGCCCAGGAGACAGGCTTGGAGAGCTTAGAAGTCATGTTCATTGAGATTGAGAGGAGGGAGGGCATCACAGTGGGGGAGCAGATGCTTGCGGAAGGATGGGAGCTGGGATTTTAATGGTCTCTGTGACTCCCAGCCCTGCACTGTGCACCTTACACCATGGGTTCTCGGTTCCTCTGCAGGGGCTCATGCTCTGGATGCCCCTGTCTACCTTTCCCCCACTAGTTGCTTCAGTCAGGTTTTTCCAGAACCATGACCAGAGAGAGGCTCCCTGTCTCTAGTCCATGGTCAGTGAGCTTTGGGGGTTCCTGCTCTTTGTGGAGCTGAGTTGGCAGTAGCGTGGCTTGTGACAAACTGCGAGAGGAAGGATTGGAATCAGAGCTTCAGAAGGGTGGCCTTTCTTGGCTGAGTATCTTCAAGAAACCAATGAAGAGAGAGCACTTTGGAGTGTTGGGAAGCGCGCTGGCTGAGGAGGCCAGTGCACTGGGGGCTTGGTGCTGATTGGCTGCTAGCAGTCAGATTGGTCTTGGGTAAGTCACGTTTTCCCTCTCTGTTCCTCAGTTTCTTTATTCATAAAACGGATGATTTATCATCCATTCATCCATCTGTATGTGTGTCCATCCATTATCCCATCCATCCTTCCATCCAGCAATTATTTATTAGATGCCAATTCCATGCTGGGCGCTGGGATGCACAGCAGTGATGAGGTTGACACGATCCCTTCCCTTGGGGACCTCAGAGTGGACCAAAGAACAAAGACATTACAAAAAATAATACCTGTCTTCCAGGGTTGTTTGGAGACTAAACTAATGAGACACTGTGGGAAAGGGCTTTGTACTACAAAGGAGGCTCAGTCGGAGGAGGAGCTAGGGAGACCTTCAGCTTGTCCAGCCTAATGACTCAATGTTTGGTTCCCAAACCCCTCCATTCCCTCCCTATTATCTGCCTCAGTCATCCCCCCAGAGCTGCTCCTTCCTTCTTTCTGCCCCCTGCCTCTGCCACCTGCTGTGCCTTCCCTGCAGGAGGGAAAGGAAGCCTCGGCATCTGGCAGGGGTGGGGCTGGGAGAGCTGAGCTGATTGCTGCTAATTAGCAGCACTGAACCTTGGCCAAGCTGGAGAGGCAGATAAGGGGAAGTGCAGGTGGTGAGGCAGACCATGGACGGTCCTGCTGAGGGTGTCACAGATTCTCCAGGGATAGGTCCCGAGGTCACCCCTCTCCCTTGCCACCCCTTGGCAGTGTCTAGGCACTGTCACCCATGACTGCACAGTGGAGAGGGTTGGGCTGCCATAGAAGAAGAAGCAGATGGTCTAGAAGGGAGGACCCTTCCAGTGGGGCCTTCTCCAGATCCAGAGGAGGGAGCCTACCCACTCTTGGTATTCTTGTTTCCACACCTCTGCTCGGACCGTCCCTGCTGCAGAAAATGCTCTGCCTTCCTCACTGCATGTCATCTGTCCTTCCAGATCAGAGTAGACATCTTCTCCTCTACCTGATCTGACCTCCCACCCCGTCCTCTTAAACGCCCATAGCCCTTGAGTCATCCCTGTCTCATGTTGTGTGCGTTCTTCTCCTTTGACTCACACATGGAGGACATGTATCTCCTCTCCCAGCATTCTCCCCTCCCAGAATGAAGTCCTGTCTTCATGCTCAGCACATCACACATTGCCTGACACTGAGTAAATGCCCAACACGGTTTACCAAAAGGTGCCTGAATGTCTCGGGGCTGTCCGGGTGCTCAAGGACCATTTCCGAAGGTGCATTTTACAGATGAAGAAACTAGGTATCAGACAGGCCAAAGAATTTTGCTTAAAGCCAAACAGCCAGTAAGAAGTGTTTCTACTTCAAAGCTGGGTCTGTTTTAGGGCAGTTTATTATTATGAGGGACTTCTGGGGACAACAGGTTCAAAGAGCTAAATAATAAATGATAAAAATAACCAAACAAACCAGAGTATGTCGTGATCGTACTTCTGATCAACTAATTGGACAATCCATAGGTATGCTGAGTGTGGGGCTCAGGGAAAACCATTTTGCCTAGGAGCCAGACATCCTGCAAGTGTGTTTAAGCTGAGCTGACTGGGTTTCCATGAGATCTTTGGGCCCTGCAGAGTTCCTTCTGTAGAGAAATTGCCGCCTGCTGACTTGTCTTTTAAGAGACAAGTTTTTTTATGAAAGAGCAAGCGAGCGTGAGAGCATGCATGCATGTGCAGCAGGAGGCAGAGAGAGAATCCCAAGCAGGCTCTGTGCTGTCAGCATAGAACCTGACACGGGGCTTGAACTCTTGATCCGTCAAACCATGAGATCATGACCTGAGCTGAAATCAAGAGTCGACTGAGCCACCCAGGCCCCCCACTGCCTGCTGACTTTACACTCATAGCTCTGTGGCTGTGAGAACTTTCTAGACTTACACCTTGGTTTTCAGTGCAGAATACCTGAAGTGGGCTGGAGGAGTTGCCAATATGTCCTATGTCACAGATAGGCTTTCTGATATTCTTAAAGTGGTCTCTTTACGAGTCAGGTTGCTAAGAGCCTACATTAGCACCTTGCCACTATGGTTAACGTAATGGAACTCTCTTCTGTGATTGACAGGGCCAAAGTGGTCTTTTGACATTTTCTGGTGGCTCAGTATTTGACTCTGTAGTTCCTGAGACTGTCAGAAAAACTTCTGCAGTGCGGGTGGAGGACCAGGTGTAGCAGATGTCTGTTTTCTCTGTCTGCATAGCACCCCTTGCCCAACTTTTTCAGTTACTGTATCCCTACTTCCTTTAGGGTATCGGCTATTCCCCTGTTCTGTGAGGCAACAGGATAGTACTATTAACTGGTCCTCAGGAGTAATCCCATGACTCAGGCCTGGCCGTCGCTGGCCACAGTGATTGGCCTTAGAATATATACGTATCTGGCCCACAGTGGGACAGTCACAGAGTCCGGACCTGGATTTCACATGTCGGGGCAGGGGGAGCATGAAGATCTCTTCCTCTGAGATCCTACGCGAGGATAACACAAACCCAGAGGTCATTCCTCCTATGACCTCAACCCAGGGAGGAAGCTCAGATTTGGTAAGGGAGAAAAGGGCAATGCAAAGAGAGATGAAGAAAGAGAGACCCGACAGCGCCATCTGACCTTCTGGTTTTACCCCCGCTCTTCCTAGTTAACACGAGCCAGTGCATCTCCAGTTTTGCAATGTCATTTTAAATCCCTCCTTCGCAATGGAAAGAGTCCCAAGTAAGTGCTGAGCAAGGTTTTATAGATACCCTGTGCGTATTGCACGCACACACGTATATACGTGAAACCACAAACAAAATAGGAAGGACAACTTCAGAATTAAACTCAGTCCACTTAGTTTTATGAAAAACTATATTACCCTCCTTTTTGCCAGGGGAACCTTCATCAAGGGGCAGCAGCTGACTGTGTGCCTGTGTCTGGGGACCACAGGTATAGCCAACCCTTTCTGGAGAATAGGTTCCGAGGGGCAAAGGGCTCCAGAGAAAACTGGGATGGACTTGGACCCCAGGGGCAAACTCAGCTTTATGCTTCATTTCTGGAGGGCCATCTCTGCCCTAGTGATTACACTGCAGGGTGTGTGTGTGTGTGTGTGTGTGTGTGTGTGTGTGTGTGTGTGAAATCCAGTGTCTCCCCTCCTCAGGCCAGGTGCTCCTGCCATCTCCCCTCCAGTGTTTGGCTCCTTCCAGGGGTTAGACCTCTGGATCCCTGGGGCTGCCCTGGGGAGGCCCCTCTCTGGACAGTGGGAGCAGGGAACCGGCAGCGGGTTCCCCAGGCTTGGCCTGGTGTGAGCCATGGGGGCTTTATCTTGCCATTAATGGTTTTCTAAATTGGTGGCAGTGGAGCAAAAAACCCAATTTGCGCCTGGAGCACGCATGATTACTATTGTAATAACCTCAGCTAATAAGAATATGATGTGGGGCTAGGCCGGGAGAGAAAACACATTTCTCATTAGCTTTTGATTAATTACTCTACATAATTTCTTAGTTGTGGTGGCCAAGGTGGGGGGGGGGGGGGTTGGGTGTTTCCATCTCCTTACCTCACCTTAACCCTAGTGGGCTAGGGATATTCTGGGGATCGTGGTATTTCTCCAAGAGCCACTGAGGGACAAATGCCCACCTCTCCTACCACTTGTCTCTCTCCTCCTCCCATCCTTTCCCTGTTTTCTCTCCCCCTTCCCTCTCCAGCCCTTCCTCTCCTTGCCCTCTTAATCTTTTCTCTTTTCTCTTTCTCCTCTCTTTTCAGCCTCTCCGGAGCCTTCCTGGATGTCTGATTGGCACTTAGTGACAGCCCATGCAGTCCCATCACACTGCCAGGTAGGTAGGTAATGACTGGTTTGCAGGTCCCGGCTGATCTGCCCTGAATCCTGAGCCCAGCTGCCCTTTTGGCTCACCTGCTCCTGACACACGATCATTTCTGGCCTGGCTTGAGAGTGGCCCGCCCTGCCTGCCCCACCCCGGTTCTGGGCCATCTCAGGACTCTGTGTGGTTTGGAATTGTTCTTGCCCTCTCACCACCTCACCATATGCCCTCTCTCCTGGTCCCTGGCAGCCAGGTCCAGGCTGGACGTCCCCTCTGTTCCTCACATCTGGGATCCAGTGCTCGATAGGACAGTGCCTGGAGACACTTTCATTTCGTCTGTAACTCAGCAGGTTTCTGTTGACTCCTACTGTGTACCCTGAACTGTGCTGGACACAGTGGGAGATAGAAGGGAAATGATAGATGTGGGTCTTGCCATCACTTGGGAAGGTTGTTGACGAGGGACAGAACCTAACATGAGACAGCATATACTGAGCCCCCAGTGGGTGAGGCAGAGAGAGCAGGGCAGAGAGGCTTCTCAGGCTGGAGGTTCAGGGAGTCTTCGCGGAGGGGGAGAACTCCGGTTCGGGTGGGCAGAAGGAGGGAACAGGAGAGACAATTCCAGATGAGGACATAGTGTGAGTAAAGACCCAGAGGTGGGAATGCTCAGAGCACTTTTGGAGGACGTGAAGGTGGCCACTGTGTTGTAAGTAGGGGGCTTTCTGTGGGATACGAGCTATAAAGGTAAGTTGAAGGCTCTTTCAGATGTCATGCTGAAGGTTTGGGACATACGTGCTGTCTGGTTGGGGGTTCTGAAAGGTGTGGGGGTGCAGGGATGATCTTATAGCAGTGAGTTGCTAGGTGGACAATGGTGGGCTGTGTTAGTTTCCATTGCTACTGTAACAGATTACCACAAAATTAGTGGCTTAAAAGAACACAGATTTATTATCTCACAGTTCTGCAGGCCAGAAATGCAGGTTGATTTGACGATTTTCTCTGCTCTGGGTTTATACAAGACTGAAATCAAGATGTTGGCTGGTTGAACTCCTCTGGGGAGGCTGTGGGAAGGATCCACTTCCAGGCTCATTCAGGTGGTTGGCAGAATGCTATTCCTTGTGGTTGTAGGACCGAGACCCCCGTTCCATTGCTGGCTGTAAACTGGGGCTGCCCTTTTCTCCTAGGAGCTGCTCCCCAGTTCTTGCACACAGGCCCCTATCTCAGGGCCGGTGACAGTGTAGGAAATCCCTTTTTGCTCTTGGAAGCTCTCTGGCCTCCCTTTCTGCTGCACCTCTCCCACGATTTTCTCTGCATCTCTCTGACCTCAGCTAGAGAAAGTTCTCTGCTTCTAAGGGCTCATTCGATTAGATGGGAGTCACCTGGGTAATCCAAGATACTATATTTTAAGGTCCATATCTTTAATTTTAAACATCTGCAGGGGCGCCTGGGTGGCGCAGTCGGTTAAGCGCCCGACTTCAGCCAGGTCACGATCTCGCGGTCCGTGAGTTCGAGCCCCGCGTCGGGCTCTGGGCTGATGGCTCAGAGCCTGGAGCCTGTTTCCGATTCTGTGTCTCCCTCTCTCTCTGCCCCTCCCCCCGTTCATGCTCTGTCTCTCTCTGTCCCAAAAATAAATAAATGTTGAAAAAAAAAATTTAAACATCTGCAGTCCCATGTTCAACATATTCCCAGGCTCCAGGGATTAGGGCAGGGATATTCTGGGGGAGAGGCATTCTTCTGCCTACTCTACAGGACCAGATATATTAGGTGGTTCCTACAACAGTCCTGGTGAGCGGAAACGAGGGCAAGAACTTGAGATAAGAGCACCAAAAGGCTGGGCAGGTGCCAAGTCATTTCAAGGGCAGTGACCGGATACTTGATGATTGGTTGCATGTGTGTGGCTTTGAGGGTGTGGTTAAGGAGAGGGGAGGATTAATCTTGGATCCAGCCTCGGAAACAAGAGAAAGATGGTCACTCTCGGAGGAGGTGCTGGTTGTGGAAGGCAGATGAAGCACTTGTTTTGGGCAGGATGACTAACGGGTGATGGCAGAATTCTCACCAGCCCGAAACTGACTTCTGAGTGGTTGGGAACCCTCAACAGAAAAGTCAGATCTGGTCGTACTAACCTGTGAGCTATTCACGTGGAAGCAGTGGTTGAAGGCTTGGGGCGGGGATGGGGAGTGGGGTGTGGATCGCTGTGAACAGGGGAGGTAGGGCAGAAAGGAAATTGGGCTAGAACCTCCGCGGCTGACCAAAGAAGAGGTGGGAGGAGGAAGAAGAGCTAGAGAGAGTGAAAGAGCAAGCACAACCAGGCAACTGGAAAGGAAGGAGGGGAGCTAGGAGAGGTCCCATTTGTGAGGCCAGGCAACACCTGTGGGCAGGGTCAGGAAGGACAGAGGTCTGGTGCCGGAGTGGGACAGAAGCCACCAGGGGGTGATGGCATGGCCACGGGTGATGGGGACCTGCGTTTCCAAGTGAGGAGTCTGAGGAGAGACAGGGTAGCGTGGTGGGAGGGAGCGGGAACACACAATGGGCTCAGTAGGGCCCACAGGTGCTGTGTGTCGGTATGCGGGGAGGGATGGGCAAGGCCAGCGTGCTTGGAAACAGAGCAGGGGAGTAGACTGGTACTGCTGGGAGGAGGGGGAGGAATATGATTCGGGAGCAAGGGCCCCCAGGTGGCAGGGGCTCATGAGGGTGAGAATGGAACTGGAAGCTTCCAGGAGGAGAGGCCACAGGTGGGTCCATCAACATGTGTGGGTAGGGCAGAGCTCACCTGGGGCCCACTGGCCCCACTGTGTGCTGGGGGTCTGCACGCAGGACAGAGGGGAGGCCAGGGCCTGGTACCTGCTAGGACTGGCGGGGCAGGGGCCCATGGCCCTCTTAGAACAGAAGCCTTCGGGGTGGATGCTGGGTCTGCGGGAGGGGACAGAGGACAGGACCAGGCAGAGCAGCAGATGTAGCCACAGGTTCTTCCTATCCCACACCTATTTGCTATCTCCTGCTTATCGTGGGGGGCCCGGGGCTTTGCAGCACAAAAGGTCCTGGCTGAAAGGAGTTAATTTACTCAAGGAGGTTTGGGAAGAGGAGGCACAAAGATGTCTCTCCTGCAAAAGGCCCTTTGGGAGCAGGAGAGCACTGTTTCCAGGGCTCTGGCTCCATCAGTGTGTGGTCAACTACATGGCCTTCCATGTGCCCAATGTTCTTGTGAGTCCAGCCTCCCTGCTACTTCTGACATTTCACAGGCCTTTGTCTGAGGCCTAATTGCCTGCCACAGCGCACTGCCCCAAGACCCCGCCAGCCATTTTGCCGGCTGGTCTGCCGGGCTGCTCAGAGCCCCCGGAAGCCGTCTGGCATCGACAGGCAGGCCCAGAATAAAGCTGCATCCACAGGTGAGCGCAGCCCATCTCTGTGGGGGCTCGGTGGGGGCCCTCGACGTGTGTGTGTGTCCCTGTGCGGTCAGGTTGTACAAACACGTGGACATGGTGGGGGGCTTTAGCCTTGGGGGATCATGAAGCTGGTGGGCAGAGGGGCACCGAGGGGCCAGTGCAGTGACAGAGACTTGGAGAGGACCAGGACTGGATGCCTGGGGATGGAGGAAGGCCTGAGGAGCCCAGGGCTCGGCACGGGCTCTGTTGTTCTCTGCCTGAGCTGTGGCCTCCCTGGGCCAGCCCCTGGGTCTACCCTGACCGGCTGTGCAGCGCCCCCATCCCCAGGCTACGGTCACTCCCTGCCCTCTGGCTCCCTCCACCAACTCCCACCCTGAGAAGGAAGAGGAAATCTCGCTAGAGATCCATGTAAAAATAGATGTATTTCTGGATAAGCAGCGAGCCTGAAAAACAGCTGAGCCGGAGTCTGCTCCGCTGACAGAAGATCTATGTACCAAACTCCTCTTCAAAATCTATTTCTCCAGAGATTTATTCTTGCAGGGCTCTGCCGAGCTGGGGGAGGTTTGTGGCACTGAGCGACTAGGGTCCACCGCTCCACCCTTTCCCGAGTGACTGTTGCCCAGCGTGAGCCGTGGTCAGGTTAGGTGGCATGGGCCAGAGCAGAACAAGAGGGATTTGAATGGCAAAAAGGTCCTTCTCATGCATTAGCCTGGCTGGGTCGGAAGCCAGCGTGATGCATCGTGACACCGTCCTGGCGGCTGAGAGAGGAAGTGATGGCTATATTTATGTTTCCATCTAAATGCATGGATCAAAGCAGACACTTTAATCTATTCAACAACAGCCCGAGGATTAAAAAGTTGCAGGCAAATCACACTCTTAAATTGGTAATATATTTTTGCTTGTCACTTGACAAATCATTTTAGAGAGCAACTCCAGCCCAGGTGGAGACCTGGAGACTTGAACCTGGTTCCATCCTGGAGAAGGCCCCAGCGATATAGGAGTGGCCTGAATCCCCCCACTGCTGCAGCTCCCGGGAGGCTGGCTGCACTGGGTCTCCTGGTGGGGACAGTGGAGGCTAACGCAGAATCTCAGGCCTCGGGGCACATCTCTAAATCTGTTCTCATCTCCATAAAAGCCTAGCAGGTGGATCCCCATGTTACAGACCAGGTGGCCCAGAGAGATGGCTGGCCCGGGTGGCACAGTAATACGTGGGAGAGTGGGATGCAAAGCCCAGTGCCCTTGTCTCTCTGCCAGAGCTGCTGGGTAAGATGACTGCTCTCCTTCGGGGGCCATTAGGCAGCAGGGAGGGTCAGAGACTGTGTAGCTCTTGCCATGTTCCTTCTCTTCCCAGTTTCCTCATCTGCCAAATGGGGACAATAATCGCATCTACCTCCTGGGGCTGTTGTCGGGAATAAATGAGACAGCACATGGAATGAGCTTCACACTGTGTCTGCCACATGATGAGAACACGTGTTTGTGCTGAGCGCTGAAGGACAGGACCCAACGAGAGTGTGTCTGGAGGCTGAGAGAGGAGCTTAGGCCTTCCAAGGGATGGTTGAAGGAACTGGGGCCTTAGAGTCAGGAGGACAGAAGGGTGTCTCCTAATCTCGTCTGGGCTGTGAAAGAAAGGGAGATTTGATCTCTAGTGGTCCCACCAGGGATCATTAGATCTGTAAGGAGACTCATGGACTTCAGCTGAAGAGAAGCAAGAACTCTCTAATCACTAGAATTGGGGACAGAGGAAAGGATGAGCTGAGGGCTTGGGGAGGTGTGGGAGTTAAGGCTGGATGAGCACTTGGTGATGATGTTGCACCCACAGATATGCCTGCCCAGGGGTGGCATTTAGACCAGATCTCTTTAATGGCTCTTTCCAAGCAGCAGCATCTAAAATTCTCTTGTAGTAGAATCAGCTCCCAATCATTTCCAGTAACCGAGGACAAGAACATTTGGGAACACGTCATCTATTTTTCTTAAAAAGACATTCTTTTGCGTGACTTAATTCGTCTACCGTTGCTTGGCTCAGATCCCCACTAACCTTTAGGTCTGTGGGGTGGCAGCGTGAGGATGGCCAAGTGGCTGGGCTGAGAGAGGCAAAGCTGGCTTTGGGTGGCAAAAGAATTCCTGTCCGTCACCCAGTGGTGGCCAAAGTGGTCTGTGGAACCAGAGCAGTACCAGTCCATGGAAGAACAGTGGGTTGGAGTTGAGACTTGGATTTCCGCTGGCTCCGTTTCTCAGTATCTGTGTGTCTAGCCGAAAGTCACCTGATCTCTCTGAGCCTCAGTTTCTCTGTGTGAGAAGCAGGGAGCAGATACCTTCTCCCCTCACCTGTCAGAGAGGATTTGAGAATCTCAGCGCGGCCTTGCTGCTCCCTTGGCCTTGGGAGAGGGGCTCTGTTTGTAGAAGGGAAGGGGTGCCTGGGGTGCGCCATGGTCTTGCTGCGGTGGCGCTCAGCCCACATCTTCTTCTTCGGTGGCTGTTCCTGTGCCCCGCGGCCCCTCCCCGCCGCATCTGTCCCGCTGTATCTATCGCAGGGCGGTGGAGAGACGCGGGCAGGATTGTCCCTGGGCGGAGCCGACCCACTGGCATGTGGCCAGACTGCACCATCTGCCTGTGCGGAAATGGAGCGCAGGTGTCGGGTTTGGGGCGCAGGTAATTGCTAACGGCTGAGCCAGCTCTCCCTGCATATGGTCCCAGAGCAAGGCAGGCCCCCCAGCACAGGCCGCAGGGGCCCACGTGTTCCCTGGCTTGGGCCGGTGCTCTGCACCTTCAGTCCATACCCTCTTGTGAGTCTCCCAACAGCTAAGCCAGGGAGGTCAGGGCATTATCGGATTCATTTTACCAGCGTGGAAATCGAGAACCGGAGAGGTTAAATCTCCGGCCTGGGGTCCCGGAGTTAGTCAATAGTGGGCCTGAACCAGCCCTCTGGGTCACCGGACTCTTAATTCCATTTTCCTCGCGTGACCTGGCCACGGCGTGCAGTTCGGCAAACATTTATGGAGGGCCTGTTACGGGTCGGGCACCGAGCTACGTGCAGGCCTGCCTGCTGGGGCTTCAGCTCTGTTCATGACAGGGTGCGATTTCAACTGGGGTGTTCCGCCCCAAGACTTCCACATTCCCATCCCCTACCCCACATCCCCATGACCAGCACCCAGCTACCTGCAGTGGTTCTCCCCAGCACAGGTCTGACCCATTCATGCCTCTGATGATACCCTAGGGCCAAACTCCTTGGCTTGCCTTGCGAGGCCTTTTTGCATCTGGCTTGTCTTTGCTGCTCTCTTGTCCCCCACTCCTGCCCCCATGCTGCCCCTAGCTACACAGGTCGACCATCCACACGTTTCTGTCTGTGTCGTGCCTGGGAATCCAGTGCCCCTTTCAGGATTTGGCTTGCCTGAACCTACTTGTGCATTCGGCCCCAGCTCAATGTGACTTACTCCCTGCAGCTTTCTTTGATTCTCCACCCCTTCCTGATTCTTCCCCATCGGTGAATGGCTCCCTGCCCTGTGCAGAATGCCTTTTGCATTGGCCTTTGTGATAACAAGAGGCTAGGTGTTACACATTTCCGGTGCTGCGCCCCCACCCCCTCCTGGCTAGATCTTGGGCTCTTCAAGGCCTGGGTCAGGGTCTTACTAATCTGCGACCACCCCCGTTCCCCCTAGCACGGTGCCTGGCACACAGAAGGGGCTAGAGATACAATGAGATGGTATACGTGAAAGTGTTTTGTAAAGTCTCACCCGATGCAAATACTGCTGTTGCTAAAGTTGGAAAGGGTTGTACCTAATTAAAATCCTATAGAGTAAGGAGGTTCACTTCAACAACTCCCCATTTGTAAGGACTAGATTCTTTTCATTATCAATCTAAAATCACAATAATAACATTAGCTTAACATTTATCGACTTTCTGTGCCCAGTATTAGCTGTTATTGTTATTATAATAAGAATATACACATGTACATACATTTTTCAATTTCTACACATTGATTAGGTGATCAATAGGACAGTATTGAAATAATGTCATAAATCTTCAAATGTGCTTTGAGAGATTCTCAACAAAATGCCCCCGCCATCCCCACCAAGACTTTACTGCTGTGACCTCTGACTTTCAAGGGTCTGGGAGAATGGAATCTGTGGTCACCAGGTGTTCCCACCCGGTCAGGAGCTAACCCCTCAAGTTACTTCCTGCTCTGTGAATTTGTCCCTCCAGCAGGCTTCCCCTGCTTTTAGGGGGAAACTGGGCAGAGAACTTCCCAAGCATACCCAGGCACAGGCCAGCCTCCGTATGGAGTGGGACACACACGGGTGTCTTAAAAGAGTGTGCATCTCTGTGAGTCTACGCTCAAAATTTTATTTCAAGTCTGAGCGACACAAGATGGTTTGGTTTCTGTCCTTGGGGCATTTATGGAGGACACAAAAAAGAACTGCTCTGAGTAAATAGAGAAGATGAAAGACCTTCCTTGACGGTGGGCACTGTTGATGAGGCAGCAGGCCAGGAGGGTGGTTTCTGGGATTTTGTGATGCTGCTACAGCACTGTGTGGAACCACATCTCATTTCCGAGTCCTTTCAGAAAGCTTGGGCTCCTCAGTGTCTGAGTTTTAGCTTTCGTATGTTCCGATCTGTGTCTGCGTGTATGTGTGTGGCAGTGTCCCTGTGAGTACACGAGTGAGTGTGGGCCTGTAGTTCTCCCTGTAACGTGGGTCTGTATGTCTCTGAGGTGAGAGTATTGTGTGCAGTGTCTGTGAGCAAGGGGGTGTGTATAGAGGACTTGGGGTGAGCGGGGATGCTTCTGGGTCCACATCTTGCATATTACATATGAATGTGCAAGGGTCTGTATTTTTGACTGTGAAAATGGGCCAGGACGTAAAACTGGAGTGTGTTTGCCATGAACACGTATCTGAGTTTGTGAGTGTGGGTCTTGTGTGTTCACGGTGGGGTATGTGTGTGCGTTTCTCTGCATGTGCCTCTGCCTGGGTGGGTGGGTGAAAGAGGGTTGTGGGTGAGTGTGGGTGCGTGAGTGTGCCCCCACAAATGTGCAAGCTGTGCAGACAGGTCCCTGCAGGCTTTGTATGCCCAGCTCTTGTGGCTCCTCCTGGCTTGGTTGCTGCCTCTGGTCCCTGGTGGTTCTGCCTTGCTGGTCCGCAGAGAGATCAACACCCTTTAAACCAGCTGCCTCGTTGGCTGCGGCTCACTCGGTTGGCCTCCCGATGCCTGCAGTTGCCATGGAAACCAAAGTAGGTCTGTTTCTGTCTGCCACTGGGTCCCTGGGCTAGGGCAGCTGTGGGCCAAAGCCACCATGGTGAGGGCTGGCCCGAGGGAAGAGAGGAGGGGGCTGGGGAACCCTCCAAATCTGCTTCTCCTCATACCCTCCTGGGGCTTCTTTTCTGCCTGTAAACACGAGGGCAGGTCCCTGCTGTCAGACAACTGGGATCAAAACAGCCCTGTTAGACAAGGGCCTGAGCAGTTGACTTTTTCACACACATACAAAATCCTTTCCTGAAAAAAAAAAAACTATCAAGACATATGCTAATTCCACATTACTGTGCATGTCATTTGTACACCATTAATTCAGTGCCTAAAATAAAGTGGCTTTTAGGAGAGAGCTGGTGCTGTCTGATGGGAGAACTCTGTACATGCTTTTGTGGCCTGGTTTTATAATAGGCATCTGCTCAGAGTTCACTGCATTGGGAAAACTTGAACATAACAGTGTTATGCATTGAAGAGATCACAGATCCTATTTAGTTTTGAAAAACTGAGTAGCAAGCATAAACCTAGCTGTGTAAGCAAAGGGTAACACATGGTTACAGAGATGCATAAAAGAGGCACAACCACAAAGCAAAGCAAGGGGATGATTAATACGAGTGTTAGGATAGTGGTTAATGCCACTGGTTAATAGGGGAGTGTCGCAGTGGGGGAGGGGGCTCTGGGGCACTAACGGTGTATGTCTTTTTATTTTTTTTATTTTTGAGAGAGAGAGAGAGAGAGAGAGAGCGAGAGAGCGAGAGAGCACACAAGCAGGGGAGGGGCAGAGAGAGAGGGAGACACGGAATCTGAAGCAGGTTCCAGGCTCTGAGCTGTCAACCCAAGGCTTCACCTGGAGCTCGAACTCACGAGCCGTGAGATCATGACCTGAGGCCAAAGTCGAACACTTAACCGACCGAGCCATCCAGGCACCCCACATTAACACCGTATGTCTTAATCTAGGTGCTGGACACTTAGACTGGTGACTGTTCTTTTTACTGCACAGACAGATTATACTCTTCTGTATGAGTAATAGAAATGGCAATACTAGAATCATCCATCCTGAGCCTGTGACACCTGGCTTGATTCAGGGGCTAAGAGGCAGTTTGGGTCAGGGAAAGAGGACAGGGCTGGGGCTCACCTTTTGCTGGGTTCTGGAGCTGCCTCTAGTACTCAACAGCTGTGGCCTTGAGGAGGCTACTCAACTCCTCCTGGCCGCAGTTTCCTTATCCGTAACACGTTGAGTATGGTGGACGTCTTCATTCAGTTAAGAATTCGTTTTGGGATTTCTTTGTGCCGGGTGCTGTGCTAGAAAAACATCATGTGCAGCTGTCACCGCAGCACATGATGGAATATTGTGAGCTCACTGGAAAGGGCAGGGACGGGGTGGGGGGGGGGGGCCTCGGGGGAGGTCAGAGCGGGGGGAGAGTATCCCAGCAGAAGTGGCAGAGGAGGCGAGATTTGAGCTGGGTCTGAAAAGATGGGACAGGTTTCAAGTGGCTGAGAGAGGGAGGGAGGGAGTAAGGGCTCAGTGCTGTCAAGGGTGAGGGGTAGCGGGAGGAGAACACAATCCCATGTTCCTGGAGCACGGAAGACTTGAAGGAGGGTATGGCTTCATTATTGGAAGGTTCCTTTCAACACTGAAAGGAAAAACTTCCCCAGTGTGGGCTGGAGAGGAAAACAATGGGCCCAGTGGGGGGCACAGGCAGGGGAGAGGGAGAGGGAAGGTCTCATGTACTGTTGCTGGTGCCCCCATCCTGGGTGCTGGTGATGACTTGGTCCCTAGGACCCTGGTGCTCAAGACCGTGGGTCCCCTTGAGACAGTCTGCGTGCCCCACCCCCAACTTCTACATTGGCCAGGCTGCGAGAAGGGACCCTTGCTTTAGCTGAAGACCCTGAGGCCCCCATGCACATCCAGATGAATCCCATGGTAGCTTCCAGAATGGGTGTGTGTGGATGCAGCACGGGGGGCTAGGACGACATTGGCTACGATGTCTTGCCTGGCCATGAGGCCTGGCCTCACCCTGTCCTGCCCCCAGCATCAGCACTGACCTGTTCGCTGTAATTTTGGGTGCATGGTAATAAGGGAGGCATGGATTTTGGACCAGAGAAGCTGAGTCCACATCCTGACTCCATGGGACAAGTGTCCTGCCTTCTCCAACAGGGCTCAGGTGTCCTTGTTTCTAAAACAGGGTGGACTGGTAATGACATGGAACCCTTCATGTAGAATCTTTTGCCCTTTCCAGGTGCAATGACTTGTTTGTCTCTGACCTTCACCTGCTGGACATTTTTCTTAGGAAACCATGCTGCTCTGTCCTGGTGGGGATGGTGTCTCACTGATGAAGTGTGCAAGGTGTTGCAGGAGTGTGTAGCATCATGGCTCCAGAACCCCTCCGTGGGGAATGGATGCCTGAGTGAGGACTCATCAGAGAGCACCCTGGGGAAGCACAGGTAGCCATGCCTGATTGTTCTTGGAGCACAGGACCTGTTGGGCAGTTGAGTTCTGTGAGCAAGCCAGGAGCTGCAGGCCGCCTTAGGTGAGGGCCTGGAAGTTCAGATGAGAGGGGTTTCCCCAGACTGTCTGATGCTCAGAATCCAGCACTGGAAGGGCTCCAGTGAGGGGTCATGCACCCTGGGCAAGGTGGTGCCCATCTCAAGGACCATGACAACTCAAGGGGAAGGGTCTGATGCCCATCATTCATGTGTCCACTGAACACATAGTAGGTTCATCAGCATGGAATGAGTTCCTTTGGGGTCAAGTTCATTGTCACTGATATTTTTGAGTCTGGTGATTGGTGAAGGTCTCAGGAGGTAGCCTGGCAGTGTCAGAGGTTCCCCGTCACTACTTTCAGTGGCAGAGAGCATGAGTTTTGGAAACACCACTTGTGTGATGCTGGGCCTCTCTAATCCTCAGTTTCTTCATTGCTTCAGGTACAGTGTTAGTACCTGTGTACAGCAAGGGTGAGTCGTGTAAGCCCCTGGCCTCTCCTTCCTCCTAGCTGAGAGGGATCTTCCAGGCTGGCCTAAGGATCACGGGTGATGTGGGTAGTGCCTCCAGCACCTGGCAAAGGATTTAACGGATGGCTGGATTCGGTGGCGTTTTCTTATCTTTTTGGAAAAAAGGCAGAGTACGCAGACCTTATTTTAAATGTAGCTATTAAAAAGACCACCTCCTCCATGAAGCCTCCCAGGCCGCCAGAGCCCTACTCCTCCACCCTTCCCAGCTCTTTGCTGCTCTGTAGGCCCCAGGCCTTGGTGGTATCTTCCTGGGAGGCCAACTCCTTTGTGTGTATGGAGGCAGGGAGTAGCGGTGGGGAGCATCTGTGACCTTGCCTCCCAGTTGTGGGGCACTTATGGAATGTGGAGAATAGTTGCTGATTGGTGGGCTGCCTGGAGGTGGGGGTAGGGGGAGTGTGAGGATTGGTCTGGTGGCCTTGGCCGCCAGGATCATATCCAGGCTGGCTGCCAGGTAGGGAATGAGGAGGGGCTGGCAGCCATCTTTCTGACTTGGACCCCCCCATCTCCATTTGGAGGCTCACATCCCCTCCTGCCTGACCTTGTTTCTCGTTGGCTCAGCCCTGTCCTGCTAACGAGCTGAGCCAGCCGCTTGGCACCCGCCCCTCCAATGTGCTGACTCAGTCCTGTGGCTCCCGCTTCCTCTGCCCTTGTTTGAAAATGCCAAGTTAATTGCTCTCCAGCTTCAGGCTGCACTGGTAGGGGGCATGGCCCCCCTTTTCTTCTCCTCTTTCACATGCCCTGGGAAGGGGACAGGACAGTGTTCTTAAGCCCTGGGCCTGCTGTCTATGGACAGGGCAGTGTGGGGTGGGGGGACTGGGGATAAGGGCAGGGGATCAGAGAGAAGAATGGGCTATCGCTGACCAGTAGAGAGAAATGGGGGAGGGGGAGGTACTCTCAGAGCCTGGTCTCCATATATCCTGGTCCTCAGGATCCAGAAGATGCCAGACACTGTCAGGATGGCCCTGGGTGGGAGGAAGGGGGGCTGTGAGCACTGGTGGGTAGCTTCTCAGATCTGTGCCCAGAGCTGAGGGCTAGGAGAGGGAGCCCCTAGGCCTCAAACAAGTGGGTAGGAAGGAAAGAAGAGAGGGAATGAGGGAAGGAAGGGAAGAAGGAAGGAGGGAAGGAAAGATGGAAGGAAGGAAGGGGGGAAGGAAGGAAGGAGGGAGAGAGGGAGAGAGAATCCAAGGGTGATCCTTGCACAGAGAAGCTCTCATTTACTCCCCTCAGGATGATGCACTCTCCAGGGGCGAGAGACATCATATTTAACAGCCATGTAGCACCTGTCCTTACTAACCAGGACAGATGCCTGGCCAGTTGCTGGACAGGGTCCTGCAGGTCCCTGCACTGTGCCGAAAGTTAACTATGTGGTTGGTGGGTCATGGGGAGGTAGGGGAGGGCAGAGTGGGGTGGTGGTACACGTTCGCCACCTGGAGTGGACGGTTTCTCTTTATTTTTTTATTTTTTTTAATATATGAAATTTATTGTCAAACTGGTTTCCATACAACACCCAGTGCTCATCCCAAAAGGTGCCCTCCTCAATACCCATCACCCACCCTCCCCTCCCTCCCACCCCCCCATCAACCCTCAGTTTGTTCTCAGTTTTTAACAGTCTCTTATGCTTTGGCTCTCTCTGGAGTGGACTGTTTCCATATTAACAGCGTAGGCTCCACAGCAGCGTGGCTCATCGTCTGTTTTGCTCACCGATGAGTCCCGAGTGCCAAGAAGCAGACTCGTGTACTGCAGGGGTGTTAGCCTTTGTTGAATTAACGGGAAGAGGTGGAGGGTGAATCTCAGCCTGGAGCTACCAGCTGAGGGGGTTGACACCTCGGTGGAAAGTGGTGGAAAGCAGGCCTGGGGACAGTGAGTCAGGTGCCACATGACACCTTATAGGGAGTCAGGGACGATGCCCCATTAGGGACAGAGGGTGTGTGAGGTCTGGAGGTGGGCAGTCCTAGGGCGGGCATGTTGGGGACCCTTCCTTTGAGACTTGGAGTTTTGGGGTTCCCTCCTGGAGATTGGTCCTTGGTTGCTCCCGGGCTGGCTCAGAATGCAGGGACAGGCAGGCCTTCAGAGAACCACTGGGGAAGGCCTGGGTTGATGCACACGAATTCAATTTTTTAAATTACTACAACAAAGAGAGAGGAGGAAGGAAGAGCCGGGATTTGAAAGGAAGCTCTAATCCCCTGGTGACTGCCAGGCGTACCCAGATGAAAGAATGTTTTTCCTGTGAGGAGGTAGAGCCCCCTGGGGTAGTGCCATGTGTTTCCAGGTGGGGTTTCTGGCCTCAGGTCCTTGAAATGACCTGGTTAAGGGGGATGGGCCCTCTTGTTTTCTTTCTCTTTCCCTCCTTCTGCAGGGCCTAGGAAGACTGGGGCTGCATGGGAGTGTGTGGGACAGGGAGGGATGGGGGAAGAGAGGGCCACACAGTGTGTGGAACAGGGGACCCAGGTAGGACCCACCCTCTTAGCTTTTAGCTCCTTGCTTTGTTCTACCAGGAGAGCAGATTCTGTTTATCTTCTCCTCTCCAAAAGGGGAGATATTTTCTGATCATCTTCCAACTTCTCGAATCAGAAGCTTTACACAGTCTTCACAGCAGGAAGAAAGAAAGAAAGAAAGAAAGAAAGAAAGAAAGAAAGAAAGAAAG